>NW_027526295.1:280398643-280877758 GCF_048455015.1 Haemaphysalis longicornis | reverse complement strand
AGAATGCAGCAGTAAGTTATAAAACTCAGTTATGTAAAAGCACACAGCTCTTCAATAGGCAATAACTTTGCAGACGAATTGGCGAAAGAAGCCGCAAGAAACGGAGAACCAACTTATGTTCCAATAACAAAATCATTCATTTCGAAACATTTATATACCAAGTTAAACCAGGAGTGTAATAAGGTGTGGAATAAAGATGGCAAAACAAGTTATACTTATAGGTGGATTAAGAACGTAAATCTAATTCCGGGACCACTTTCCTACAAACTTCTACTCTTCCCAAGCCCTGACAGGGCATGGTAGATTCCCTTTTTATTTTTCAAGATTCAGAATAACACAGCATCTACATGCAAGTGTAGCAAGGATATAGAGAACTTTGATCATTATCTAACAGAATGCCCACTCTTAATAAATGAAAGGAAAAGACTCGTTAAAAAACTAGGAGAGCACTTAGAGAACAGAAAACCGGAAATAATTAGAAAGAGGATACAAGATTAATTTTAGAAGAGATGGTTTTAAAAATGAACGAATTCATTCTACAAGTAT
Source organism: Haemaphysalis longicornis (assembly GCF_048455015.1). Classification (NCBI taxonomy): domain Eukaryota; kingdom Metazoa; phylum Arthropoda; class Arachnida; order Ixodida; family Ixodidae; genus Haemaphysalis; species Haemaphysalis longicornis. The sequence goes on along the minus strand of NW_027526295.1, from coordinate 280,877,212 downwards.
AAGAATAGACCAAACATAACAGAACACCAACACGACCAATCACGACAATATAAAGATGGATATGATATGGGGATTGAGCAGAAACGCCATGTTGGTGAGGCTTCCTCCACCCACATCTCCAGTCATTCCCTTCTTACACCATAACAACAACAAGGAAACCGAGCAGAACACCAACAACACATAATCACAAACCGTCAGGCGTAACAGATCTATATACCCGGTCAAGTCAGGTCACGAACAAATCATAAAGAACAACATCAACAAACCAAGATCAAAGAATCAAGAATCAAGTAAAGTTCAAGATCAAGAACAAGAACAAACAAGACAAGACGTCTACCAAGGATCCAAGTCGACAGTGAAGAACAATTTTTAGAACGAAGTGTTCTTAAGGTTTAGTGTTTGTTATTTTTATTTTAATACTTGTAGTTTTCTGATTTTTCGTTTCAAACAAGGAAATTTTCCTTTCATGTTCAAAAAAAAAAAAAAAAAACGCCCGGTGATAGTTTTCCCGTTCCCGGGCGGTGGTCGCTATCTATCTTCTCTTCCCCATTACCCCTTCCTTTTCCTGCCCCAACCACCTTTGTACCACTACCTCAACCCATATTTCTACCCCCTCCCGTTCCCTTTCTCTCCCTGCGATAAATATGTGGTGCAGGCTGGGAACCTCTTCCCCTCTCACAGTCACCTCATCTCTAAAGTTAATCTTATCTCGTTTCTGAACTGAAATTTATTTTCCATCTTGGAGGTTCATAAGGAATGAATCAGAGTTGTCTACGCTCAGGCTTGCGTTAAACAGCAACTCCTAGCTGCTTATTGTTGTCGACCTCAGGAATGCGTAGTTGTCATCTCTTGCGCCTCGCCTAAATAATTTTTCACTACTAACGCGACACCATTATTATATCCCCGCTGCTTCGTTCTTTCGTCCATTTTTCACGTGCATATGTGAACTGACTGAAGGTGCACTAAAGGCCTGCCGTCTGCGCTCTGTTTCGCGCTATTTATTTTCTTCTTCCCCATTGACTGCTTCACATTTTCTGTCTTGGCAACGCAAAATCACGCTTTGTTTCTCGGATCACAATACTTCTTACCTGGTAAGAACCAAGCCTACATTCAGCTATTCAGAAAACAAACAGCTCTTTCTTTTCGATATCGAAATCCATTTTTCTTTAACGCACTTTGCCATCTGAGCATAGAAGACGTAAACCTTTCTCACCCTCGATAATCAGATCGGGAAAAGAATAATGTTCGCCATACGAAAAAACACAGAGCCGCTGTGGGCATGTCACGGGAAATTGCTATGCTAAGGACAACTCGGCGCAGGAGATTCTCCAAAGCGTTCTTCGAGACTCTTCACCCGGGAGGGTCCATCGGTTTTCATTCTTGCTTCCACGCCCGTGCGCCCTCCCTCACTCCCATTCTCGCTCCGTTCAACCGTTTATTCTTTTTTTTTTTTTGTCTTTTCTTCGGGTTCCGTCCGCACCTGGCGAGCACACCTGTTGAGTCCCATCAGGTAGAAACAGGAAGAAAAAATCGAGGGGGAAAGAAACCCCGGCGGCTTGATGGTTTTACCTCTCTTTTTCGGCAATCTCATTTTATTTTCTGGTTGTTTTTCTTGCACGCCCCACCTATCCGAACAAAATAAACGCTGTATGAAGTGAGAAAGACGTGAACGGTATGCAATCGCCACTCGGTTCTAAACTGCTTTAGCTCACGAATCTGTTTACTTAGTATCCCTTTGATTCTTTTTTTATCAAAAACACATTTACACACTCTATCGCATTTTTTCGTTCTTCCTTTGTTTTGTCCTTCCCTGAGTCCTTAATTTTTTTACTGATAACAATAGGTCTGTTTGTCAGTTTGTAACCGAATCTATTGTCCCTCGGTCTCCAAGCTATTCTTGTGCTTGTTCAGAATCGCTTCGCGTTTTTTAAAACATAATACAGTAAAAGCTCGTTAATTCGAACAATTCGAGCTTCCGGTTGATTCGAACTCACGTCCTGGTCCCGGCACAGCCCTGTATATTTCAATGGGGCAAAACTCCCGATAATCCGAACGCGTTGGAATCCAGAAAGGTTAATTCGAACTATGATCCCCTGGTTTCTATCGCTCGTCGCAGTAGAAGTCGGCCCAGAGTGATTACAATACGTTGCAAATCCAAACCAGACCGAATTTACCAGAGATTCAAAACAACGAAACAGAAAAACAGCAACGTAGCGCGCGCCCTACGCTCCTGCAACAGCTTATTTCGCGTCTACAAAGGGCGCCGCGCCACCGGCGACAGTGCTCCAACGCATTCCATTAATATTTACGAAACATTAATTACATAATCACCTGCCACAAACATGTAGTAGCGCCTAATTCGCGATAACGAGTCCAGAGGTGGCTTCTTTGTGTTCAGCCCGCGCAGTGTGGACCGATTTCGATTCATTCTAGCGCCCGCCCGCTAATTGGAACTCCGCTTAATTCGAACAATTTTATGGTCCCCTTCGAGTTCGAATTAACGAGCTTTTACTCTATTGATGTTTTCTCTCAAGATTCATCGGTCTTACTCCAGATGATTGAATAATCAATATTCATACCATTTATTAGAATTCAGAACTCATGTTTGATTGGCGTAAGCGCGTGTCTATACAGTTTGTTACGCTGGTGATTGAAAATTTCGCGACACCATATGAAGCACAGATGGCAGAAACACCCTTGTTCACCTGTTGGTGACTTTGAGTTTGTAGCACGACAGGAGTGGAAAATACCACCTTTGATCAACTTCAAGTGACGTGAAACAATGTTTAGAAAGTAAATCAATCAGCGTCAAGATTTTGTGGTCACGCAGGCGTCTTTTTATTACCTAAAAAAAAATCCCGGGCCACCTCTACTAACGTGAAACCTGGGGAGGGGCTAAGCATGCAGTGTATAAGTGTATTCGAATATTGCAAGTCTCTCCCTTACCACACGGCGCGCGCTGATTGGGCGCCGGAGAAGCGCCGGTGGGAGAAGCAATCGCGCGCTTGCTGCGCCGTTGGCGCCCTCTCTTGCGTTGAACTGAATTTAAAGCAATTCAACGAAAGTCAGACTGGTCGTAATTTTGCCCACAGAGATAAAACCGTTGGGGTTAGAGGTATACAGCTTTGCTGTAAAAGTATCGTGTATTTGAAGTACGAAGCATTCTAGCGCAAGGCGTTGGGAAACGAGTGTCCCGCCGTGTTTTAGAACCATGACCAGAGGAGACGACGACAGGAGGTGCCGGTCGCCCCAGCCTTCAAGGTACTTCGCCCCTAAAATACAACTTAAGATCATGTTTAGCAAAGACGAAAACTCCAAGACTCTCTACCGAGAGCTTTCACATCTAATGTTAAATGCACACAGCTACAGAAACGCCTACTGTTGCTTTGTTCGAGGGGAAATTTTGTTTTACTGCGAAGCAGTATACCTCTAACCAGCCAAAGAAACTTTTGTGTCCGCGTCAGCAGGAAACTCTCAGGCTACTACTGGCTACACACGCATACGTCCCAGGCAATATAGCTAGCCCCTGGCTACACAAACAAATTGCCGGCACCGCCAGGGATCGAACCAGGGCCCGCGTAGAGAAGAGGAGTGAGAGCCCGTCGTCTTGCCGACTAAGCGACGCCAAGACGAGTAGAGGGAGGAGACAGAGAGAGATGACGCCAAAGACGCGGTGTCGCTCTCCTCCTGACCCTTCGAAAGACGCTAAAAGTGGCCGCCAGAAACGGCGCGTTCCAAACTGCACAGAAAGGTGCCGGTGCGTGCGACATGAAAGCAAGCAAAAAAAGAACAGAACTCCTGCTCGCGCTGTTCAGGCAGGGGGCGCGCTAGCACTGCGAGGGCGGGAAATTCGAATTGCATTCGACAAATATCCGCTAAGTTCATCAAGAGAGGAGTGAGACAGGGAGACAAAGCGTGATGGGTGGTAGCACTGAGCGGATGCCACGTGTGGGAATTCAAGTGACGCCGCATGGGTAATCGCCGTGGGTGTGGTTTACGGCTTCGCAGTCCAACCACCTTCACAGCGTGGACTGGAACTAACATTTTTTTCATTGTTGCTTTTTACAACTAAGGAACATTGTTCCTTATGTTCCTTTCTTTTTTAAGTGTCAAAGAAGTTTATTGAAGTATTATACCTAAGTAAAAACCCTACAGACAAGGGTCCCAAAGTCAGTGACTGTACTGGGACCGTAAATGACTTCATAATGAGGCAATGATTACAATAAACTTTGCATACACTTTAGTTTCGATTGGTGATTGATTGTGTTTTACGCGCCGACGCAACGAGGCGATGAGGCGCGCCGTAGTGGAGGGCTCCAAATTAATTTTTGACTACCTGGGGATCTTCTGTAAGGTGCGCCGAAATCTCGTACACACGGGCGTTTTTAGTTTTCGCCTCCATCAGAACAGCGGCCGCCGCGGCCGGGGATCGATCCCGCGACCCCGTGCTCAGCAGCGCAACGCCTTAGCCAGTGGGCCACCGCGGCGGGTTACGCTTTAGTTCCGGCTGATAGATATGGTACTGACTTCTGCAGTGGCCTTTATGATAGTGCGACAACAAAAACAAAGGAACAATAAAAAGTAGGATCACAGGTGTCACCACGTTGTTATATGGAAGCTCGGCGTTGTCGTTATGGCGTGCTTTTTACCGCCGTAAGTAGATCTTGGCTTGCTGAAATGAAAAGCATCTATTTGTACTTTTTATTTTTTGAGTCAACCTTTTCTAATTAAAGAGCGAACGCTATCCTTACGCTTTCACAACGACAAAATCCAGTTGGCAATGTTCACTTTGACGTCGCTAAACCACGTTGAAGAATGTTCGCACAGTGCTGAGGTGCGAGCGTCATCTTAGGAGGCACCGAGGAAGATGAGTGGCTCAAAGACAAACGGGGTCGTGATTGGCCGTGTAAATAAGTAGCCGAAGCGAGCAGCCATTGGTGATGGATTTGTTAAAGATTGGCTCGAGGTACGACGAAGCAAATCCGTGCTCTTGTGCCGGCAGCCGGGAGCGGGCCGGCGCATCCTGCGCGCGATCTACACCGTTGATGCGTCGTGATCGAAATGAGCGCCGCGCGGAGGGAAAGAGAGACCGGGGCTCGCGGGCAAAGCAGTCTGCCAGGCGGGCTTCCGCGTCCCCAGGCCGGCCGTTATTCAGAGGCTTTAATTAGCGTGCGACAGAGCGCTCATTAAAAGGGAAAGGGGAGGAGAACGGAGGAGGGAGAAAAACGAGCGCGAAGGAAGGGAGGCGGAGAAAGAGGTGAACAGCAAACGCGGGAAAGCAGAAAGAGGCGCGCCTGAGAACCGGGGCTTGCTTTGTGCGTGGGATGCGGGCAAACCTGGCTACCAGCGTATTCAGCCGACAGGCGAATATAAAGGCTAGCCTTGCTCGCTTTTGGCGGCCTTTGATCTTCTACACCGAGGGTGCGATGGGTATGCGGTCCCGAAGCTGGCGCTTGCCGCTGGGTTAACAAAAAACGTTGAGGCTAGGCCATGAACTGTGTACAACACACGTTGAAGTAAAAATTAAGTTCCGGGTTCGTGTTTTATATCACGATTACTGAAACTTTCTATGAATCGTGTAGTCAGACGTGAACGAGGAAGTTGCTAAAAGTAGGGGTAACTGTCGAAGTCATTGCCTTTTTATACTAACCGGTGAGAGCAAAGGCTCGCTTCATCGCTCCCTGAATAAAATTAGAGGAGATGTTTGTGTCCCATTACAAGGGCTGCTACCGATTATAAATATTCATGATGTTGATTGAAATCAGTTTGCTTTCGAACCATTCCCGAAGCGTCGAAGAAAGTATAGACTCTGGTTTCGTTTTTCATGCGTTCTTTATGTTGCGTGCTTCCACTTCGAGTCGTCCTGAATCTCTTTTTGTTTTGGTTCTTTCAGTTTTTCAAAAATTCGGGGACACCTTTTGCAATGTTTTATTTTAGCATTCTTTTTAAGGCAAATCGGGGAGAAGACATGTGTTGTTCATAAAGGGTCGACGTAATTTTATGAAAACGAAGAACAGTTTTTTACCAAGATAAACCAGATAACCTATTACAATTGCAGTTGCTACGCCGTGCAAGTGTGGCAGCTCATCCAGTTTATTGTCCCACGAAGTTGACGTAGCTTGCACATGAATATTTGTGGGGAGTGTGTATTAATGAGCCCATTCCGTGCGAGTACTTTTCTTCTGGTGCCGAATGTATTTCCGAAAGCACGGCATCTGTTCTAACTGTACTGAGCTAGCCACGTAGCATATAAAAGTTGCGTAAGAATTGTAGGAACACGCAATTTAGATCGCGAGTCTCTCTCTTCGTGTACAGCGCTCTGTGTGCTTGTACACGTGTAGCTCACATTCAGTGTCAGGGCAACTAAAGGCAAACAGAATTAGCCGGGCGACTGCACATTCCGCGTAAACGGGAAACAGGGGCGAGTTCACTTTTTCACTCCATATGGTGGGCTTCTTCTTCACAGTGTGAGTACTGCTGCAGAGAGAGAGAGAGAGAGAGAGAGAGAGAGAGAGAGAGAGAGAGAGAGAGAGAGAGAGAGAGAGAGAGAGAGAGAGAGAGAGAGAGAGAGAGAGAGAGAGAGAGAGAGAGAGAGAGAGAGAGAGAGAGAGAGAGAGAGAGAGAGAGAGAGAGAGAAAAGCTTTATTTGCCATCTTTGCTGAGCGTAACCACCCGAGAGGGAGGTTGCTGGGGGGCGCTTCGTCAGACGACGGCCAGGATCCCGTGGTCCTTGGCGGCGCCTTCCGCCAGCTGGACGACTGCAACTTGTATTTCGGGTGCGCCGCTGAGCAGCGCGGCTTCCCGCTGCTCGTAATTACGTTTGTGGAACCCGGGGTTTGCGGGATGGGGTTTGAGATGGCAGGCCCAAACGATGCGTGCGAGTGAAACAGCTGACAGGCAGACAGGCAAATATTTTTATTTGGGATGGCTCGAGGCCGCAGGGTTGAAGGAAGGCTTAATAATGTCTGGCCATGGCTGCCTCACAAGTAGCTGGCAGTCCACACCATTTGCAGGTGTCCTGGTACCTTTCTGGGTGCTGTCGATGGCATAGGGTGGGGTGGGGTAAAGTTTATGTCTGCAGCCTACGCCACGCCAGTGAGTGTCCTCTTGTGAGGGATCTGTGATCTGCCGGAAGTTTCACACTCAGCCTAGTGCTGTGTAATTTCCTGATATGTCCAGAGCCTATCCCCCCCCCCCTGAGTCAGACGGAAACTCTTTGGACTCGAGATCAGCCTGGTTGCAGAATCCTCGGGCTGCCTCGTGTGCCATCTATTTCCCCGGGAGGGATGAGTGCGCTGGTGTCCAAATCAGACCGGCTTCTCTTGCTGTTATCCCAGAGCGGGCCCGTAGTATATGCGCCGCTTCCGTAGAAACTGTCCCTCTTGCGTAATTGCGCGAGAAGCACTTTTTTACGGGAAATTAGCACGCTTGCATGAGGTTCAAGTTTTATGTCCAAGTTTATTTGGCACCACGCGTTTACAGAGACCGCTAGTGGTGTGATGTTGGGACAAAAAGTGTTTTTTCAGACTTGACAAAGGCCTGCACCCATGGCACACTGGCAGGGCAGAGAATGCACCATTGGTACATTCCAATTGCAACTGCGGAGATCTTCCGGCATACGATTTTCTGTTCCATTCGGAGGTAGCCTATTCCAATACCAGGTATAAAAATTTTACGCACAGCATCTTATAATGGCAGGTTGGGAGCAGCCGCCCGACCAAGGTCGCTCGATGAAGCAGAATTTCTCCGAGCACTTAAGCCTGCTCGCGCGGTTTGAAAGAGAAATCCAGCGATTATAAAACTTCTGCACATCTCTATTGTGCTTAGGTCTGTTTTTTTTTTCGTTTTTGTTTCTTTGTCTCTCTGCGCGAGTTACTCCGACTAGTAGACTGGCGGCAATTCACGCGGCCGCTTCCCCACAGCCCGAGCTATCGTCCGCGTGCGCTTGTTTTACGCACGTGCCGTCATGCTCATCTGTCCAAAGACTACCTTGGTACCGGTGTATTGAACCGAAACTCGGATGGGACGCGACGTATTTCCTGTTGCCGACTAACCCGGCCATGGTTCGCTTTGTTCCTAACGTCAGACCCCGCCGACCACTGCTTTTGTCATCTCCGCCGAAACAGCTAGTGTTCTCGGAGATGGTTCTTTCTGTTTGCGATACAGCGAAAATCGGGATGAAAGTACTCAACTACAGCTTGTTTGTAATGACGCGTTCTTCCAATACCTGAACAGAAGTGTTGGGGTTGCAGCCGGCGGTGCTGCTGTTTGGGGTTAGAAACACAGCGAGTGGTTCGCAGCATTACAAATGCTGATAGCTGGGGCCGTAGTAGGGTCAATTTTTAAGGCAGATGTATGTAAATATACAGGAACGATAATACAGTAAACACTGGATGTCATATGTTGTTTATAATTAACAGGCAGCGGGAGTTGCTATTAATACACTCAAACTTCCGGAAAGCGATTTTGGAGACCCGCGAGAATGGTGATTGCATCAAGGGTCGAAACAATAGGCCAGGATTTGGGATATCGTCGGGAAATCAGGGGAAACTGTTCACCTTTGGTGTGTCGGCTTGGTCCAGTGAACAGGTGATTGTCAAGTAAAATCTCCGAGACTCTCTTAGCTATTTGCACAATAAGCCTTACTGTGAATTTTCCTTTCTGTGAAGCTAGCGCTCCAATCGTAGACACGGAATTTGTGCTCCTCGCCAGAGCGACATGGTCTGGGGTGGATTTGGCCTAGCACTCCGGATCATGCACAGGAATTCAACTTTAGTTGCCCAGGTCGTCAAAATAATCCGGAGCCCTCCACTGCAGCGCGCCTCATCGCCTGTGTAGCGTCGGTGCCTTAAACTACTTTATCAATGTATGTGGCAGCTGAATATAAAGATTAGGATCATGCGATGTGGCACGTCAACTTTGCGTACAACTCTTCCCTCCACGACATGACTGGATTCTCCCCCTTCTATTATATTTATGGACGGAAGCTTTCATTGTTGGTGGACACCTTGCTTCCTTCCTTCCCAGCAGCAATAGAGTACGCCGTTGAGGCTATCACACGGGCCCAACTTTCACGTCAGGTCACCCGAGCTGAACTATCAGAATCCCAAACCTCCCAAAACGTTAAAGATCCCCAGGTGGTCGATATTAATCCGGACCCCTCCACTTCGACGTGCCTCATCGCCTGCGTTGCGTCGGCGCGTTAAAACTTACAATAAATAAATAAATAAATAAATAAATAAATAAATAAATAAATAAATAAATAAATAAATAAATAAATAAATAAATAAATAAATAAATAAATAAATAAATAAATACATAAATAAATAAATAAATAAATAAATAAATAAATTTATTATTTAACCTCCCAGAAGACCTGTTATAATTGCCGCCACCGCAGCTTCAGCTTTTCTGCTGCAGCCCTTGTCCTCTTATGGTCTCCCTGTCGCCGACTAGGGCTGCCCCGGAAACTTCTTTCCTCTTTACTGCTACACTGGCGCGCTCTGTGTTCTGCGCCAGGTCACTGACGTGACCGATAAAGTTTCCGCAGTGCTTCGTTCGGGGCCTCGTGGCCGTTGCCAAACGGACGTCATCTACATCTCTAGCCCAACGCCCTATAACGCTCCCAGTTCCCCTACACATGAGCAGACCACCTGCTTGAGGAACTATAATCAGTAAGCTTGTTCGAGGGGATACAAATAAACATAAATAATTATAACGTAATGATAAATATTCATGCTAAGAGCACCCTCTTCAGCTTAGGTAAGGCCTAGAACAAGCTGAACAAGCTGAAAAGTGTAACGACCTTGTACAAGTTGTCAGTGCTGATCCAAACCATGCGAACGAAATCAGGAGCACAATGAGTGTGGGCTGGGGCGCAGTGGGCAAGCACTCCCAACTACGGAAAAGTAAGCATCTATGCCACTCTAAATAGCGCACAACCAATGCATGCTGCCGGTGATGACGCGCGGAGTGGAAACTTGACGCCTTACTAAAGAACTGGAAAGAAATCTTAGGTCGGCTAACGAGTCATGGAACGAAGAATGATGGGGATAACGGTGAATGGGGAGCCCTTCGTTCTGCAGTGACATATTATGATGATGGTGATGATGATGATGACCACGACGACGATGACGATGATGACGATGATCTTATACATCGACCAACGCAAGCGCGCAACGTGGCTGCTAGCTTGACAGTTATCACTCTGTGCGAGGGCCTTTTCATTGAGTTAGGGTCGATCCGGCATAGATAGGTCACTTCAACAACAAAGAGCAAGAGATCCTCGGGTACGATTCCATCAAAACGCTGGCTCGGTCACGCCAGCAGAAGCTACACAGCCTCTTAACTCAACAGTGAGGCGACAGAACTGAAATTATGGGGGCTGAAGCTATACCTGTGCTATGAGGTGCGACGTAGTGGATGGCTTCGGATTAATTTTGACAACCTAGAGATCTCTTACGTGCACCGCAATCTCGATGATCATGTGTTTTCATTTGTTGCCTCTATCAAAAGGCTGCCACAGGCAACCGCATTAGCCGATCCAACGGGTTACTAGGTAGCCTTCTGAGAACTGGATGTCTGTGCCAGGTTTTTGTTAAAAGCGCATGCCGGTTAGTAGTAGTAGTAATAGTAGCAGTAGTAGTAGTAGTAGTAGTAGTAGTAGTAGTAGTAGTAGTAGTAGTAGTAGTAGAAGGTGTTATTAACTAAGCGCTACTTTTCTTGGCGCAGAATTGTCGGAAGTTGCTCCGACTAGGTGACACTATATCGCATCACATACACGGAAAGTTACCACTCGGTCGGCATGCCCATTGAAAAAAAAAAAAAAAAACAGAAGCCGAACTATTCGTAATTGTGTGTAAGTATTTTTTGTGAAAGTCCTTAATACTGCGCATGTCCGAGGCAACCGAGTGGGGAATTTCGTTTTTAACAAAGCTCGATTCAGTTTTTAAGTGAAATTGGCTCGCTAGTGATATAAACAAATGAATGCTGAATCTTACCGCTTTATCACCTCGACGCCAGACATTCCAACAAAACACAAAATTCAATGTTAATAATTTTTTGTAAAGACCCAAGGGAAGCACGTCGGATTGTCTTTGCTTGACATTTCCTGCGCGCTGTGCCATATTTTGTTGGTATTTTATTTTTGCGCAGGTGACAGGTCCCCAATATAAAACAGAAAACTCACAACACGAGGTCAGAATCTGGTAAATAAGCTGCCTCCGAGCGACGGAGCTTCCGGGTAAAATTATCTACCCGTCAGCAGTCGCAGCGTAGTCGTAAACACGACGCGGTGAAGGCGACATCAATGCTGTCCCGGGCGTGCCGCGACACCTGCGCATCATGAGGAGTCATCTAGCGACCGTGAGCAACAACCAGCCCGGAAAACGACGCTCATATTCCGCTACATCAGGCTTAAGGGGGCCGCGCGATGCGCTTTTATGGAGCTCTCGAGAGAGCGCTTGGCACACCCACACGTCAACACCTTCGCGCCTGTCTTGGGTGCTATCAACGGGCGACAAGACCGAGGGCGAAAACTCCTCCCGGAACGAAAGAGCGCTGAGGGGAAAAAAGAAAAAAAAATCATACAGCAACTATACCTTACAGAGCATGACAAACCGAGATGCAATGATACCGCATCACGAATTGACCGGAGCCAGGGAAGGAGATGAAAGGAAGGCAAGCTGCCAGCAAGGGTGGGGGGAGGGGAGGGGGGAAGAGGGGGCGTTGGTTTCGCTTTTGGACATCCTGCTTTATTTCTTTGCTTTCGTTTTGCTGTAGGGAAAGGGCGAGAAGTCTCGTGCAATCTTTTTGTTTGGTCCTATGCCACCGGCCGAACGGTTCCCGGGTCCATCAATATGGATTTAGGCATTAATTCCCAATACGGCGAACGCCCTGCGATCCCTGCTAAGAGAGACGTGCTCAGAATGACAAGACTGGATTTATATCTTAATCTTGCCTTCTTGTTTGCCCTGCGTGCTTCGCGTTATTTGGCTGCAGACGCCCATTTCTGGCTGTCGCTCCGCTCTTGACCGGGGAAAGAAAGCGAACAGAACAGAGCCAAAAACAAAAACAGCCTGGGCGTCGAATGATGTTGTGATAGCTATCGCTTCCAAGTCGAAAGCATAGGAGGGAATAAGAGAAGTGGACATTTAAAAATGCGGCTGATTATTTCCGTAAGTAAAAAAGACAGCTCAGACGAGTTCTTTCCCTACGCGATAGACAGATTCAGTTGCAGCCAACAAAAGAGTGGCCTTCAACACCTGTCGGATATCACACGCAAATAAAATTTTATTCCTGCGTTTTGATAAACTGAGCTTCGTTAAGCTAAACTATTCTAAATTTGCCGGAAATACTGAAGAATCTCGTAGACGTTTGACACAAGTGTGTATAGTGTTTTCAGAGAGTAGCCCTGTCATGTTAAAAACGAAGTTGCTTAGCCAGTCGTTATTTTTCGTGACGCCCAATGATTATCACTCCCCCACCCCCAAAAAAAAAAAAAAAGAAGCTCACAGTTATAGCAACAATTATGGAGTAAAGGTCATTGCAGCAGCGAAGAAAAAGCAAATCGGCTGCAATCGTGGGCTTCAACCACCGTGATGGTCGTGAAGATTGCGTACAGCTTCGCTACCTTCAAGTCTCACGCGTTAATGTGAGCTTTATCGGCATTTTTTTTTAAAGCGGGGAATTCGGGCCACCAGAAGCCTCTTATACCCTCGCAGTGTAACGGTGATTATAAATTCGAAGTATGAAAGTGAACATCTTGTATTACACATTCCTCGCAATACGCACTATCGAGCAATCGTCAACGGAGCATTACGACCCGTCGCCGTGGGCTCCTAAAGTGACCGAACAAGCTATACTGAAACATGTTCCGGCTCGGCGCTTCACGGGACCAGCAGTGCTCATACTTACAGGGAACCAGCGGCCGACCACTGACCGAGCCTCGCAAACCTCCCGCGGGTCGGCCGCCGCCCATTCTTGACATCAGCGGCCGCGCACCGAGGAAATGAGCGCCGGATGAGGAGCGGAGGGACGGGTGGAGAACGTAAGCGGCGGCCGAGTGGCGAGACAAGACGAGGAGGCCGATAGAAAGGGCCCGGCCAGGTTCGGGCGAGCGGGGCAAGAACAAGGGGAAGCGCCCGGAACAGGGCGGCTACAGGCAGGAAGACATTGTCAACAAGGAAGCAAGGGGCGCGACGTCTCCCGCTGACTGGAAGCGCTCGCAGGAGACGGGGAGCAGCGGGGGAGTGAACGAGTCTTAGCAGCGTGACGCCATCATTTCAGGATCCGACCTCCGTCTTCCCCGGGCGGGCAAACAGACGCGGGAGCTTTCCCGCCATCCCTGCTCCTTTTCCTCCGCACGTATAGGGCGCGCCGCTCCTCCCCGGGCCACTCTCCGCAGGCTACTCGTCTCCTTCTTGGGTCAGGCCAACGTCTTTCCGACGGCCCCACGTGTTTCTGCTGCATCGTGTTTGCTTCGGCTCGTGTCTAATGGACTCCGTTCACGGGATGAGCGCGAAGCAGACCCTGCAGATACGTTTTCCCGCGGCATTCCCGCGTTGGAGCGAGAGCGTGCTTGGGAGCGCCCTTAACGTCAGCGTTTGCTCGTGGGGCGTCGGAGTGTGTTCGTCTGTAGCAGGTTCGGCGTAGGTGTAAGTCCGTAGGTGATCCCGGGCGACCGTTCAGCGTCTCGCTCTCTGCTTATATCCTCCGAACGCAGAATAACAAGAGAGGGACAGAAGGAGAAGGGGCCTGACGGAAGGTCAACGCCTCGGGTCAACTCAGGTCGGCCGTATGCATCGATGCGAAAGCGTATCGACATACTGCGGCGGCTGACAAATACGTCTTTCACTCCATTATCAACGTCCATTTCAGACAAGCTGCCTGTGATGGGAACCAAGCAACCCAAGTGTGGAATGTGGGAGCACACAGCTTGACGTACCTATTTTTGTCCATTTCACTACTACTGTTAGCTAAAATCTTTCAGCAATCATTGGACACCGGTGAATTACCAGATGGTTTCAAAATCGGGAAGGTGGTACCAGCGTTCAAATCTGGAGAGAAACATTCACCCTTAAACTACAGACCCATTTCCATCACTAGCATGCCGTGCAAAATTCTTGAGCATATAATATATTCGCACATCTCCAACTTCCTCGAGTCCAATTAATTTTTTCACCCATCCCAGCATGGATTCCGCAAAACATTCTCTTGTGAGACGCAATTGCTCCTATTCACTCACAAACTTCATGCTATTCTTGACCCTCGTTTTTTCGCAGACTGCATTTTTTTAGATTTTGCAAAAGATTTTGATAAGGTCTCTCACCGGTTACTTCTACTAAAACTCCGCAATATTGGAATTGAAACTAACGTATTAAAGTGGCTTGAAAGTTTCCTTATTAATCGCCAACAATTTGTCACAGCTAACGACGTTAGCTCATCGCTTGCCCCCGTAATATCAGGCGTTCCTCAAGGACAGTCCTCGGCCCTTTACTTTTTCTTATTTACATAAACGACCTACCTAACTGATTTTCCTCTTCGATTCATTTATTTGCAGATGATTGTGTTTTCTTCCAAAAAATAACAACTAACAACGACATTCATGCTCTTCAAAGTGACATCAATGCCATTTCCAACTTGTGTAGCACGTGGCAGATGAAGCTAAACGTTAAAAAATTTAATTCATGCGCGTTTCACGTCTTTCGACAATCACGCCCTCGTATCACCTGGATGACATTGCTCTTGAATCAGTCTCATCGTGCAAATATTTCGGCCTTCATATAACAGACGATCTTTCCTGGAAAAAACATATTGATTTCATCTCTAACAAAGCAAACCGCATGCTCGGTTATCTTAAACGAAACTTTCAGTCTGCTCCTTCATCTATCAAGCTACTTTTTTACAAAGCCATCGTCCGCAGCCAACTCGAGTACGCCTCATCGATATGGGATCCTCACATAGAAGTACTTGTTCATCAAGTAGAAATGATACAAAACAACTCTGCGCATTTCATTCTTTCTAATTATCAGCGAGCATCCAGTGTGTCTACAATGAAATTGAACTTGGGATATTGCTCACCACGCGTCGTAAAATCGCTCGGCTCTGCCTTTTCCATAAAATCTTTTATCATGATACCCTTCACGACCTTCTTATAACCCCACCGTCATATGTATCTTCACGTCTTGACCACTCCCACAAAGTAGGCCAAATTTCATGCCATACAACAACTTTTTCTAAATCATTTATCCCGTCAACGTCAAAAGACTGGAACCACCTTCCCCGTGACATTGCTGCAATCGTTCATTCCGAGTTGTTTAATGCTGCTCTTCATAATACCGTTGTGTAACCTTATTTTTAACAAAGCGGCGTGCGTTGTATAAACACCTTTTGCTGTTATTATCGCATGTACGTGCAATTTGAGCCACTGTACAATGTATATTGTTACATATTTTGTACTTACGCTGCTACGTTTTGTTATTGTTGTATTTCGTACCCCACTCCCCTCTTCAATGTATTCACACTGAGGGTATTCACAAATAAAAATAAAAATAAAAATAAAAAGGGCATGTGGCAGCTAGGGTATTAAACATCGCCTGCAGCTCACGCGAGAATTTGTCCGAGCCCTACATAAAGTGAAATTACATAGCGTACGTGATAATTGTTGCTGAGTTTCACTAGCCTTTTCCATCTTTTTTATGCATCTGACGTTTTCTTAAATGTCGACTACATTCGGGTTTTCTTTTTCTTGATTTTGTCGCCCTTACCTTACTCATGGACAGTCGTGGCTAAGTTACCAGTAAAATGCAACATTGTTACAGTTACAGTTAGTTTAGCTAAAAAGTACCTGTGTCAGTGTTACAGTTACTGAGTTTAGAGAACTAAATTGTTACAGTTACTGTTACTGTCGAAAGGTAATGTCGTTACTTTTCGTTACTGTATAAAACTAAGAAATAGATCAACGACTAAGTGACAGAATTTATTTTATACAAATCTACAAAGGCCTGCGGGTATACTAAAAATTGCACAGGATAAAACCCTAGTGACGAAGGGAACATAAAAGGGTGCACCCTCAAGCCCAACACAAACAATCGATTAGTGCGCCTCATTTTGTTGCATCAACTTTTCTGTTCATGCACACTTGGTGTCGGGAAATTAATTTACAAAACTCATTGTAACTTAGTATCTTAGTATGAGTTGTTTCTCAGAGTTGGCATCCAGGTGCTTCCCTTTTTTCGGAGGTCCCATTGCCAGTTTCTTCTTCTCTTTCTTCTTTTTGCTCGACTCAAGACGAAAGAAAAGTGATAGGAAATCACCTTAAATATCTACCTCCGTCCTCGGTATTCTGCTGGTAAGATAATCCTCTTAGTGACGTTTTCTCCTAAAATACGAGGTCAGCTTGTTGTAGAAAGTGCAACGGGGAGATGACATGGGAAAGAACATAGCCCAAAAAATTGGAAAGCGCGTACTGTACGTCAGCCTGTAACGACTGTTGCAGTTAGATAATTTTTATAAAAAGAAGTAACTGTAATTGTATTTCCCGTTACAGTAACTGTGTAAAAAAGCAACAGAGTTACAGTTACGAGTTACCCTCGCTTAAAAGTAACTAGTTATAAGTTACTGAAAAAAGTAACTAGTTACCGGTAACACGTTACTAGTAACTAGTCACTGTCCAAGACTGCTCATAGATTTAACTCTGGCATTTATTGAACAATTGGCTTCGGGTTTTTATGTCTTTTTAACATGGCTATTTTTGTATTGTTCGAGAACAGTTGTATTTTACGTGCCGTCAGCTTTGTTGCTAGTGTACAAAAAACTGTATCTCCCAACATTGCAGGTGCGGCGTATTTCGTCTCGGATAAAAAACGACAAAAAAAAAAAAAAGAAGTAGATGACACATGCATAAAGGCAGGCCGCTCCCGCACTATCCCATCTGCCCAACGCTCAGACTTTGCGATTGTTCTGCTGTTTTCTCTCTTTCAGGGCAACTTTTTCTTTTCGGAGACGCACGTCACTGACTAGTATGAATCGCTACTCTGCTGCTGCTACTGGTTCCGGAGGGAGAGTAGTGCTGTCGACAAATTAAAGAGCGCCTTCCAAAAAGAGTTCTATCGCATGCTGCACACGTCCAATTGCCCTTTCAATTTGTAGTAGGACACTCTATTATAAAATTCCCCAAAGTAGCGGACGGAACGAGGGTGGCGCTCAGGCGAAACGGAGACGTATTCATGGTGACGCACACAATAATAGCTATCTGAAAATGCATTCCACGGATCAGAGCAATAGTGAGTGACTGATCGTTATCTAAAGCTGACTTTTAATTGCTCACATTTTCCAGAAGGTGTCTTCTAGGAAATTATCCTAGGTTTCAACACAATCGAATTCATAGGTAACATTTACGTGGCCGCTGTAGGATTTTTTTCCTATGCTACAACAAGAAGTAGACTTGAAAATGGTGGGAGTGGCGACTTCCCACTAGGCGACCTTCAATGACCTATAAAAGTACTATGTTCGGACGCTCATAATGGGTTGCCTGTTCCTGGGCGCATAAATAAGGATGATTGATTATTGTTATTAATTTTTATTATGTCAGTAATACTAACAATCATATCGTCTATTGTAATCACATCCTCATCGAAAACAAATTCGCGCCGGCCCGTAGACCACATCCCCAAATGCGCCCGGATACAACTGTAGAAAAAAAAGTACACCATTGCTATACTGGTATTTAAACACGTCCTCTGCTAATGCAGGGAGGAGACGCCTCGATACGCGGGCCTAACTCTAGAGTATATGTTTAAGATGATGGGCGATTCCAGCGACAGGATTGTGATTTCAGCAACCGCTACAACAAAAAAAGAAAGCGGGAGAAAGTATATTCAAACACAGTCATAACCCTCGGTGGCAACCACCGGTGTACAACTTAAGGGCTGGGCGGGAAAGTAGCTTGTAAATCGTCGCTACATCTGTTTCCCGTAATGTATGGCATAATCAGTTGCTGTTGGGTTTAAAATTTCACAAGTTTTACAGAAAAAAACAGTAATATTTTGAATACATCAGAATTGCATTTAATTTTTACGGTCACTTTAAACTACCGAACGGTTTTTCGCACTTCCCTAATAATTCAACTCTCAGAACGGGTTCAAGCTTGCGAACAGATTCACGAACTGGTTCAGGTTGTGATTTAGTCGAGCCGGAACTGAACCGGATCTAAATGAATTCAGCCGAACCCGAACAGTAACCGAACGGGTATTTTTTTCGGTTCGACACACTAAAAATTTTATAAACATGCCCATCTAACGTAATTTGCATATGACTCCATAATGTCATACGGGCAGATTTTAGATGCAGAGCATCTGATTCACTCGCCTTGTCCCTCCGGCGTCGTCGTCGTCGTCGTCGTCGTCGTCGGCGTTGTCCACCCCTCCCCCATTCTCCTCGCCGCGCCAGCTGCGCTCTCCGCCGCTCACCCCCTCTCCTCTCCGATAGCGAACACTCTCTGGCGAGGGGCATTGGATTGGATTCGATTGGATTGGATTTGGATTGGATTAAAGTGGATTGTGTTGGATTGTGTTGCGTCATAGCCGCGGCACATTGCGTCATAGCCGCGGCAGACGCGCTGGGGCCGGCGCATGTGCAGTACTCTCTCTTCCGCGGTTTCCTCTCCTTCGGGCGCGCTGCGCATATAACCGGTTTGCTGTTCTCCGGCGAAGCAACATCCACGCTTGGCTCAAACCCCTAGAGTCCACGCCGCTTTACAAGTACGCCAACGTCGTCATCGACTGGGACCGGCTTACGCAGTCCCCTCAACGTTATGCGCGCTATAAAACGCGGTCCCTTCGCCGCTCCGCCTATGCATCGCATCTACACAGGGGTTCCCGCGAGGGGAGGTGGGAGTTTTTTCTGTTAACCCCTGGTCCTGTTTTTTTCAGCTGCAAAAGCCACATTTTTCTACCCTTAAAAATACGAATTTAGCGCTTGTCCTTGTCCCGTTCGTCCCCTGTCGGAATTTTTGCTCTTTAAATTCGTATAATGGATTACCAACCAGCTCGAACTCCCACGTTCTCAAAAATACATTCTGAGATCGTAAAAAGTGTCATGAGTCTGATGACTGATAATTTATGGCAGATTTTAGCGTTCGTTTGTCTTTTATTTGTGTGACCATTTCTCGTGGTTATCGGATGAGATGTAAAGGTTGTCTGGATCATGCGAACGCAAAGAATTGCCCCCTAAATGGTAGCGACTTAATAAGTACAAAACCAGGAATAGCGCTTATGTCTTTTGAACGAAATAACCGCTTCCATTATTACGCGCCTATGTAGTTGCCCGGTGCTGCTGAGAAAGTACAACGGTGAAAAAAATCGAGTTAATTTTTTTTCGTACGAAAACATTTGGGTCGGCGGCCGGTGGTATAAATACCGTTTTATGGTCGTGTTTTATGCAGCGCTCTAAGGTTGCTAATAGAGATGAGACGGCGCAACGCTGGAGACGGGCAAGGGTGGCGGGGAGACCGTGTAAATGATGACGGGCTCGCGAGCGCCAGACAGTGCAACCATCCGTGCCAAGTGACCGCCGCGGGAGTTGGCCCACGAGAGTGGACCGCGGGTATAATATTTAGGCAACGTCGCAAGGGCCGTACGACGAGAGGTGGGGGGGGGGGGGGGGGAGGGGATGCAGCTAAGGAGAGGACGGAGGAGGAGGGACGCGCCTGCTGCGGCATGCGGGTGGCGGAGAGATAGCGCGGTGGATGCAGCGCGCGCCGCTCTCTAATTACTCGCCGCGACCCCTCGGAGCCCCCGGGCGGCGGCGCCAGGCGGACGTATGCAAATGGCGGCCGCCACGGGCTCCCTTAAATGAAGCAGGCAAAGTGGAGCCCGGAAGGAGCACAATGAGGGGAGCCCCATCGAGTCTTCCTCATCCAGGACACATCGTTAACGCTCAAGCCACCGGCCGCGCTGGACCGCTAGCGCTAATCTCGAGCACCTGGACGAACTGGCCGCGGGGGGACACGCTGCCGACGTACGCGCCGCTATGCCGACCGTGAAAGACTCTCACCTGAGAGCACTAACCACCCCTTGTTCGCTCGCTCTACACACCGCTATTCGGCTGCTCCTCACAAGCGCGGTAAAAAGCCAATTTCGGACTGTGAACAATTTCCTCCGCTCGTTAGCGGCGGCTTGTCACTTTCCTCCCTAATTTCCCCCATTTTTTGGTTCAACTTTTGCTATAGGTTACATGGGGACATACGGTCGTACGAAACTGGTTGTCCTTGGTCAACGTGGGAAGTGAACAGCCCCTTTATGCCCTTCATCATACTGCAGATAAATGGTAACTCGGACAAGAACATATGGCTGCATAATAGCGCGATATACTTAAACAGGAAAAGTTATAAAGAACGATAAGGCCGTGATAATCCCTCCGTCTTAAGCACGAAATACCATTTGGCCATGCATAATCTACAGAGCCGCAAGTTCGGCGAAAAAAAGTCCCGACAAGTACACAAAACAAACTGTTACAAAATTCTAGTTTGCCAGACGAGAAAACAAATTATAGCTTGTCATATTTGAACAGCTCGTCTGTTTTAGAGCATAGAATAATGTGTAGAGGAAAAGGAGATGGACCAAGCAGTCTTCCAACCTAATGGGTCGTCAACCTTACAGGAAGAGCAAAATCGTGAGCTCAGTGTTGCTACCATGACGTGAATGTGCGACGCGATCACATCACGTAAGGTCCAAGCCGAGCCATAGGACAATTATAACCGAGCTGCGTCACGCCCACACCCGCAAGGAAGCAACAATGGCATGGTAGAAATAATGGCAACGACACGGAGCCGCCGTAATGATAATGCGTGCGAGTCCATTACTCTGGCTGTGCTCTCGAGAGACTCGAACGAAGGACGGACCCTCCTGCGGGCGTCATCTCTGCGCACAGCTGTGGTGCGCACCAGAACTGGAGCCACACTTACACTTATTCTGCTCCTGAGGAGTCCCTCGATAGAGCTTTTCTATTGTATTTCCGTTTTTCCCGGCAAAGGTGCGGCGGGAAAAAATGAAACACCTTTTATTATCGTTTTTCTGACCCAGTTGCAGTTCTTTCAGCCGTTTTAGAAACGAAGCCAATATTACTTTGTAACAATCAACAGCACCCGGTTCGCAATTCTATCGCCAAGTAGGTCAAGCCTGACAACTCAGGCCTCCTGCTTTTTCTCTCCTTTCCCTTGGCCCTCGTTTTTCATGTAAAGTAATGAACTATTTAGGCAGCTTCACGCTAATATATTCCCTCCCGGCAAATGCATCCTCACATGCATCATATTCCGCACAAACGCTCTTTTCTTGTTACGTATTCTTCTTTATTTTTCTCTCACTCAATTCAATCCTACATTCGAATTCTGACCAAGACCAACCAAGCAGCCTAAACTAACGCGCAGCCCCACTAGCTCACGTTTTCTCGTAGTTCGGCTTTCTGGCGAGCAATCGCTCTCCGCGGGAAAGAGTCCCTCGATACCCCGGGACGCAGTCGTCCGGACAAGCAATGCAAAACTTCGCGGAACTGTGATACAGGCCTGACCGACGCTGTTCGGCTCCATCGGCCCCGCGATATTTGACGACCGGGGTCTCCTCTCGGCAAACAACCGGCACGGCACGTCCGTCTGCTTTGCGGCGTGTGGGCACAAAAGCGGCTCCTGAGTGGCCGCCGGGGCCAACGGGTAACTGCAGCGCGGGAGGGGAGCTGATTGAATACGGTCGCCCGACAATGGGAACGTCGGAGTACAGAAGACCGCTGGAGGGACAGGAACGAGGAGGAATGGGCGTCGATGAAGTCGCCTCTGTCACGAGAGAGTTGGTGTTTGAGGAAAGCGATTGAGATGGGCGCTCGAATCACGCAATTACGCGGTTTCGACAGCAGCGCCTACGTTGCGACTGGTGACTCTGCGTAGAGACTTCGCTCACCGTAGGAGAGCAGGAAGGCCAATCCAATTCGCATTACGTGTCAGTCAGTGCCTGCGCGAGGGGGAACCATGTCAGCCTACTTTGGCGTGTTATTCGAGATGAACGTGGTTGTCGACGAGCTAGCGGCCACTGTTCTTGAGACATCACGCCGTCTATGTCGTAATCTTAAAGGCGTTCATTCCAGAGCACAATGCCGCGGAGTATTAGTGCGGGGAACTTATGTCACGCACTTTAGCGGCGAACTAGTTGGGCTTTTGTATTCGCAGCATGCGGTATCTGCCTGACAATAATGAAATCGGCCTTCTATTACCACACACATCCCTGCCATCATATTTTAGGTTGTTTATAATTTCCTTCAAACCGAAAGTTTCCTGTGATTTTAGGATATATTTAAAACGACAGTAATGTAATAAGATTTCCACATTTTAACAGTCAAGCTGCTTAGTAAATCGTCTGTGTATGGTGTCAGCAGTTAAAAATACCAAGAAAATGCCGAGCGCTCGTGCACGCGTGCATCGAGCCCACGTTCGTCGAGCCAAGCATAAGCACTTAGGGAGATTGGCCAACATTCAACATTGGCCTTGACAAAAACTACGGCGTTCGTCGCATCGTGGCAACACTGGCCCGGAACGAGAAAGACACGTCATAGCGTACGCCCCTCGCTCGTTCGTACTCGCCTCGTCGTGCGCATGCGCTCTGCGCCGTAGAATAGCTGCGACTTGAATGTCGAAGCTGCTGTAGATAATCATTGGCTCCACATGGCCCGGCCGCGGATAGTTCGCATGGCCGAGGAAGAGCCAGCGCCTCGAGATGCTCGGCGAGCAAAGCATTCGCTAGAGACGATATGGCGTACGTCGACCAAACGACGAGCTTACTCTGGCCTTGCTCAACATAAAGTCATCGAAATGTCACGCTGCCGACGTCAATCACGACACCACAATGATACTAAAACTCCCTTTTGTGTCCGTCAATGGGCCCCTACAACAGCATCGCCGTTCAAGTCTAGCGCGCGAGCGCAGGCTTCCCTGAATTTTGATTGACTTCAGGTAAAAAATTCTGAAGTGCTATTCCAGAAGGCCCGAGATTGAGCGAAACTCGGGAAACACGAGCTCTAGCGACGCCCACGTAACGTAATGATAATATTGCGAGGCGGAGTTCAAGCATTCTGAAAATGCAATTCATGCTATTTGCTGATTATTGGGATGACGTAACCGGTCCAGGGCACCGCGTTTTAAGGAGGCGCGAGTAGGGCGTGGCGCGTTTTTCACTGCTGTCTCTCGTTCCACTGCTGCACTGGTGTCTACTGCAGGGGCAGGCGAATCCAACTACATTACTTCATCGCGCTTTTATTTTATTAATCTGCATTTCACTACAAAGTTCATTTATTTTTTTTTTTATTTTAAGCGTTCTTATTAATTTTTTGTTTGAAATTCGCCGTCCAAAGCAGCAGTTTCTGCCCATTTTTGCTTTCGGTGGCAGACAATGCAATCACGTTGACTTAGGCCGACTGGAAAAAAAAAAGAAAGCGGGTGATGGAAACGCGCCACATTCAAAGTACTAATTGATTGATTGTATACGGTTTAACGCGCCGACGCAACGCAGGCGATGAGGCGCGCCGTAGTGGAGGGCTACGGATTAATTTTGACCACCTGGGGATCTTTAACGTGCGCCGAAATCTCGCACACACGGGCGTTTTGCTTTCGCCTTGCTTTTCACCTTTAGCTTTTTGCTTTCGCGGGTTCGATTCCCGCCGCGGCCGGGAATCGAACCCGCGACCTCGTGCTCAGCAGCGCAACGCCTTAGCCACTGAGCCACCGCGGCGGGTCACATTCAAAGTACTAGCTGCTCGGTGTTTTCGAAACCCTCTGTCCGCTTTCACATATGAAATTTCCTAGAAGCACTTCAGTCTGCTTACGTGATTTGAAGGCGAAAGTTTGGCGATCCTTAATAACAACTGATACATTGTACTTGCGGTAATTCTTAACTGATATATTGCACTTGCGTATTTTTCCTCGCTTTTATTTCTTTGTCTTTCAGCATGAATTTTGGCATTACTTCAACCGGCTTCTTTGCTGCTATGCCACGTTAGCGTCAGTTTCTTCTCTTTGATTTCGTAGTGAACTCGCCAGCAAGAAGAGTGGCACGCAGCACAGCCGCCCTACAATCGGGGTTCTGCGCGGCTGGTGTGCACCTGTCCTGCTCATGTGCCATCACACTCACGTGTCACGCATTATTCTACAACTTTGATTTTCCAATTCACAGTTTTGGGAATTTTCAAAACAGAGCCCATACGCTCCTCAAAGCTCTCAATTGCGGGTAAGTCACCCAATTGGCCATGGGCTACGAAGAAACGAATGGCAACAACCACAGCTTTTCAAATTTGTTTTCTTTATTTCACTTTGCTCTTCACAGCTCTTGTTTGACGAAGCTCTGCACAGTCATTGGTTTTTTTTTTTTATGGACTCTATACCTTCGCTGTCCTTCTGGCATCACGCTTTCTTTCGGTCTCAATCTTCCCTTCACAAGGTTTTCATGATCCGCTTCCAGCTAGACGACAAAGACGCTGGACAAAACCCGTTGAAATGCGTAAAGATCGCCTCCGATAATAAACACACACCGTTGATTATATACTATCCTGCGTGTAAAGTTTTCGTAAGAATGGTGTGACACGAAACGCCTCAAGAAAACCGTCTGCCGCGCTGAGGATAAATGAAGCGCACGGTCATGCAACGCCACATTGGAAAGTTTTGCTAGCAGATGATAACTGAAGCACGGCCACTCGATGGAAACCTCCTTTCCATCGAGTGGTCGCGACTGAAGCGTAAGCTCTGGCTGCCGACGGATAAACGCATTGTAGAACCTGCGGAAGCCATGTCGGGCTAACCACCTAAGAATACAGTAATCCTATAGCGCGCACACAACGGCTGACTGTCGATTGAGGGCAGTCGCTGGTGCGGTCGCTACCAACGCTTCCGTGGAAGGTGTCCGTCGCGTAAAACCGCAGCGCACGCAACACTTGCTCCTCAGCAGTAATGGAGCGAAAGCCGCCACAAAGTCGCCGCAAAGGGGGTCGGGCGCCAGATGGCTGCACAGCCAATGCACAGTATACTTTCGAGAGACGAAAAAGGGCTTGAAGTTAACCCTCCGCTAAAGGAAAAACTCTGTCGGGATAAACATATTCCTGCTACGGCGACCGTGAACCATGATCCACGCCGCAGCAGCCGCCAAAATGAGCGTCACGAGTTCAACTCGGCCGAGCAATATCTCTCCCGAGTTTCTTCCGAGTTCTCGTGTAAATCACACACACCCAGCCCATTGGTGGGCGCGGCGTAGCGACCAAATCCCCACCCAACTATCGCTGCCATGGCGTTCACATCGCCGATGGGGTAGTGTTGCAGCCACGAAGTCACTTGCATTTGATGTTGCGGTAGCAAAGCTTAGCAGAAAACAATGAACGAATGACGTCCCCAGGCCACCGTCAGTGAAATGCTGTCACAGTCCCAGGGGGGGTGCGGTCCGAACGAAGTGCTGCTAGCTCTAGTCCGGACGATAGGAGCGGCCAAGACGACAAGATTTCCCACGGCAGCCGTATTCATACACAGCAAAAACGTAATCTACGACAGATGACACACATTCAACGTCCAAAACGCACTCGTAAATTGTTGAAATACGCTCCTGACACGCTAAATTGGGGCGATGTCTGATACTACACCCGCCGTCCGCACGTAAACAAAGCCGGTCACGTTTGACAGTCGGAGAAGGGCGCGTTCCTTTCGCTACAGTGAACTGCTTCGCTTACTCGGTTTGGGCTTGCGCTGAGCTGCACTGGAGCCACCCTCAAACCACATAGCAAACGCATTTCAGTGGAAGAAATGCGTTTTTAGAGGGCGGAGCTTTAAAAGAAGGCTGGGGCCAGGCCGGAGTTTTAAAAGGAATAGCTGGGTTATCTACTGTGCATAACGGAGTGCATATTGCAACTCGATTCTAGACGGCGCTGCACGTGGATGATCGGGAAAGCTGTGCTTTTTCAATGTGAGCGGCCTCAACTGGGCGCGCTGATAATGCTAAGTGGGCTTCCCGCGATTGCGCTGGTGTCGCTTGAGGTTTATCGGATGCTGCACTATCACTATTTTGTTAACTCGAGCATCTGGAAACTCGGGACCGAGCTATCTCGGGCCTTCTGGAATAGCGCCCCTGGTCTGGATCTGAAGGGGCAAAAAACGCTAATAATTTTTAGAAAATGAACTCATGCGATAACAGTGTACCGAAAATCAAACGTATACCTCACAGACAGGTGAGCTACCGATGTGATTAATATGCCTTCTTTCCGTTCGCGTTCGGGATATAACCAGGCAGTTTAACTGGTAAAGAAAAAAAAAAAACTAAAGAGAAACATTGAACAGGTAAATCTGAACTTCTTGTGCGCAGGTAATAGCATCGTACGTCAGCTTAAAGAATACCCACTGCGAGATCAGACAGTTGGAGGAAAAAAAACCGAGGTTGAGCATAACGACAGTGTTGGCTCGCAAATATTGCGCACCACAGTGTAAAAATAGAGATGTGAAGATCTGGAACATCGGGGTATGCAAAGAAGGACAAGATTTTCGGCGTAGTTTTAAGGTAAGTAAACGAGGGTCTTGTTTAGTCATTGAATGCGATGTCTGGTGCCCCTAGAAGAGCGTTTGTTCGCACGAGCTTCCGTACTTCCCGCCCAACTGATCTCGTCCTTATCGGTGACTTTTCGCCTGGATGGAACACTATACTATTCTTCCTCTGTGTCGCTCTCGGTTGCGAAGTTTGGAGGGTAAGCTGAAAGAATCCTCATCTTGAATGGAATTAATTGTTCCGTAGTAACGAGATGGAGGCTCGAGGGGTTGGTGAGGCCACAAGAACACCTCTTCCTCGACGATGTGCTCATCGAAGGAGATACCCTACCGAAGTACAGCGTGAATATACGACAGTTTTAATGCGAAAGCGTCAAACGCCCCACAAGCTGAGTAAAGGTGAACCCAGTGAATGCGTTGTGGCTATCGGCTTAGACGCCTAGAGGAGTAGCTTGAGCGTGCTAGTTAGAGAAGATACATGGCCCATATGTATGGCCATCGAGGGTGAATAGGAAGAGAACAAGAGAGCGGGATAAATCGACGGTAAGGCAATACGATTATGACGCTGATAACGGAAAGTCACAATCGGATGACTGGCGCTCGAACAGGAGTAATTTAAACATGCTAATTACGCATACGCGCGAACCTCGTTATTACAAAGTAGTATGGGGACAGTAATTAGGTTCGTTATATCCGATATTCTTTGTAACAGTAGTGCTAAAAATATGTTCAGAACAATCGGTAATCTAGCTCCCGCAAAAAGTTTTGATACAAAAACGCATTATTTTAATCTTCGGACCAACTATAAACAAGGTAGCCCGTATCTTTCTCCTTGTGGCGTTTCAAGCTCAATGAACCAGAACATGAAGCGCGAAATTACAATAGAACAAAGTTCATTTGGCAAAACGGGCTCGCGTTCCTATTTTTTCGAGGAAGGATGTGACCTTTGTCTGGTGGCTATTCACAGCACTGAGCAGGATTAAGTTTTCCACGGTGTCCACGAACAAGTGGGTCTTTTCTAGTTCTGAGTTGTGGGACTCAGGGAGTTTTTCCAAGTAGCTTCTCTGCTGACTGGTCAAATATTTCTTCGTTATAACCGATAGGGCGCGTGGCTCTCACAGTTTCACGTTCGTTATTAAAGATTAAGTGTCATCAAAATGAAGCGTGGCAAACAAAAGTTCGTATTTAGTTCGCTATAATCGATAATTTGCCATATCAGTGTTGTTAATAAAAACGAGGTTCAACGAGGTTATAACGAGGTTCAACTGTATAACAAATCACGTTTACGTTAATAGCAAATATGTAGGGATAAGAAGGCCGACTGGGCAATATTGCTCAGAGAGATTAATAATTCAAAGCCCCTTCCATCTAAAAAGAAAGATGGTTGAAGCGCGGAGGGGTGCGGTGAAAACATTTATTGAACATTTGTTAGCCGAAGCGCAGCCTCTATGAGTGAGGTCCTCAGTCCAGGACTCCAATGGCGGACGCTATCCGGCGTTGCTTTCGTCCTTGTAACCTGAGCCAACTTCAGGGTTTTGTGAAACCCACGGTGCAAAGTTGGCTTATCTGCAGAGCGTTTCGGCGCGATATTGAACGCAATCAGTGAAACATAGAAAGCTTCGCCTTAAAAAAGATCATGATAATAGTAATGAGGGGACAAAATAACGCTGGGCGCGTTTCTTATCTCTGTGCTGTCTCTAGTGCACTGGCATCTGACTCGTTCACCTCAGTGGCAGCCGTGGAAGTACGCCTCAGAAGAAGATGCTGACGAACACAAGAATGCCGCACTTCAAGCGAAGAGGCAGGCGCTCGCTGCACCTAGAACAACCACCAGCCGACACCTCCGCAACCGTTACGACGCGATCACCACCGGACATTACACTCCTCTCCTGACGAAGACATTGTCGCAACAGAAGATGTCATTTTTCGCGCACTGTTAGGCTTGTGCGATGGCGCAGAGCTTCTTCAAACCAATTGCCGTTTTGTCTGCGCCCACTCCAGTCTTTTTTAATACCGAAATAAACTTTATTCTTTCTTTTTTATTCTTTACGACATATCTACTATTAGGTATTGTAGGATTTGACGGTTAGGCAGACATTTTCCTGTAAGACCCAAACGAGCGACGAGAAATATAGCCAGACTTTGTCTTCTCGTTTCGCCCAGCTTCAAAGCAAGCTATCCGCCACCCCGCGGCTGCGCGCTGTACCGCGCCAGTCGCGGCGGGCCGTGGCTCATCGGAACAAAGGAAGCGACAATTGTTTTCACTCATTGGTATTTACTGCTCAATAATACACATCGGAAGAGCATGCCGGGTAGCTGGTTAACAGCGAGGATCAATTTCCTCGCCCGGGAAATTTAAGGAAATTAAGGGGTTCGACTCACCGTGACAACGGTCGGATCCGGGACGCCTCAACACGCTCTTGTTGCCTCGCTCGACGCCGACGACAGCCACGGTCACCCTTTCCAAACATTCCAAGGAAGGGGAACGCTAAACACCTACTGTCACCTCGCTTCCCGAATGACAGAATCCGAAGATCGCATCCCGTCGCACCGTTCGGCCACAAGACCCTCAGCCGACTAGGAGGCAGTTTGTCTCGCCACAACTAGACAAGCAAGTTCCCGCGAGGAGCAGAACATCATCTCGGTGAAGCCGAACGGAAAAGTACGAGTAAAGATCTCGTTTCCATATCATGGAGAATGACATAGATTGAAACAAAATCTAATGCTTTCAGATTCCTACACGTAAGCAGTATTGAATGTCATCTGACATTTTCTTACAACGGAGGAAACGGCAACAATAAATTTGATGCCTGTATGCAGACGTGATGGCTTGCTACCATTTCAACGGGCCACGACCGTCAACATCAAGACCTGAAGTTCGTACAACTGAACGGCGTCGGTGATTTTAATTCCTATATTTTGCGTGTGCGTGCCTGCGTTCCTGCGTGCGTGTGTGCTTGCCCGCTCGCGCTCAAAACGGAGGGCGCTCCATTTCCGTTCAAACTGAAGAAACCACGGCTTTGTCCCTCGTCTACGCGTACCGTTTTCCTTTCTCGCCTCAAAGGAGAGTTCTTTTCTCGCGTTTTTTTTTCCTTTGCCGCAGTGGGGACGATACCCATGCGGCGCGCGAGCATAACAAAACGCACGAGCTTACGCGCCGTGCATTCCTTTCGGCCTTTGAGCGTCGTCCCTCGAGCTCACGTGGTGTGCGCACATTTGACCGCTTTCGCATCCTTAGGTATACTAGTGGGTTTTACTTTCCCGGGAGTCTTCTAAATTCTTGGAAATGGGAGAGAAGTCTCAACGCTCACGAAGGAGCTTGCCTCCGCTATTCTGGCCCGGAGGGAGAAGAATAGAATAAACCGCGACAACAGCAAACTAGGGAGAACGCAGAATCGTTCGCGGCTACGCCTCTTCTTTTTTTCTTTCGCGTGTTTGTGTGGTGGTTGCAGGGCATCAAAAAAGTAAAAAAAACATACAGAAGCAATTGCTTTAAGCATGACGATGCGTTTCTTCCCGTTCCCTATACACGCCGAGTTCATAACAGAAAGAGCCAGGTTCTTTTAATATGGACGCATCCGCGAGTTGCCCAGCATTTCGTAGCTTTTGTGTGGCCGAGTGTGCGCCAGATCTGTTCCCCGCCGGTCCCCCTGCCAACGAAACAGGACTGCGTTTGAAGAATAGTGCGAGAAACGGAGTAAAGGGAAAAAAAGAGAGACGAGAACTTTATAAATACTAGTTCTCTATTTCTCCCGGTGACTCGGTTACAGCTGGATCATTCTGTTCCGATTTGGCTGCGTACTTTTGCTAACAACGCGAACAGAAGAAAAAGGTAGATAGTGACGGGGGGAGGGGGCGTAAAAAATACTGCATTAAATGATAGGCTCCTTTTGTGGCCGCACCGTCTATCTTTGCTCTGCCAAAATACTATACTGCGCTTTCTTTGTGACAGTTCCTGCAGTTTCTTCAGTGAGAATTTTTTTTTCTCCTCCCGTTTGGTGTTGCTAGCGGAATGCGGTTGCGTGGAATGAACGTTCTAGCTTTGCTTCTCTGAACTGGAAGCCTGCTCCCCTTTCTAACTGAAGCTTGCCTGTGAATAAAGGACGTCGCCTGTCCCAAAATTTTTTCAGGATTGGCCACGGGTAGGCTTATCTTCGGAATTAGCTCAACGCATGCTCACCACGTGCTTAACGGCACTGTACGCTTCACGGTGCTCTATCTCACGTTTTCGAGGTTATCTCACGTTGCCAAAGCACGTTCTTACTCATTCTCTCTGGACCAAGACAGTCAGGTGGTAGTTTACGTATATCAGAAAACAAAAATGATCTCTGATGAATTCGGGCACCGAGTACAAAACCTTTCGTTCGCGTTGCCACGATAGTTTATTTTATTCTCTTAAACGTTCGGGAGTCTCTAATTCCCCCTCGCAAACCTGCACGCTGTGTAAACATGCATTTTGCGAAATTGCGGGGTATTTAGCGACCGGCTACATTTGGCAGCTCTCAAAACGGAAGTTCGTGCACATTGTAAATCGACATAATTGAAATAATGAATCCGGACGGATAGCAGCTCCGGCTTCGAGCTCTGGGAGAGAGGTGGAAGTTAAAATACAGCAGCTTTTTTTAAAACACGACATGCTCACGCCCCGTTCTCAACGCAATAATTCCGACATACCTGCTTGCTTCTCCGCAAACTACTTCACACAGCGATAATGCTTAACGATCAACGAACGGAGAAACTGGAGGGCATCCTGCCCAGCGAACAGCTGCAGGCAACAAGCAGGGAACGGCATAAAATGTTCGCTCACTAAGCCAATTGTCGGCGCTGACAGGGAGTTGGAACAAGGGCTGAAGCCTCACGCGGGGGACTGCAGCGCTTCTGGTGGACGCACGTTGCCCATGCAGCAGGCGCATCGCGTGCATTGTGTATTCGGGATCTCCCACAACTCTCCAGCGATAATGGGAGCAAGTTCGGACTTCCAGAACCATCTCGCATTGTTTTTGCGAGAGGCGAGGCATCGCTTGAACAATGCAACGTTAATAATGTGCAGAAATCCCGAGATTTGTCAACTAATGCGTAAGCATGCTTACGCCGCTTCTCTTCATTGTCAGCTTTTTATAGCCATATTTGGCTAAAGTAGCCAAATACGTTGGGGTATATTACAGTAAAAGCTCGTTAATTCAAACTAGTTTAATTCTAACTTACGGTTAATTAGAACTGACACCCTGGTCCCGTCACAGCCCTGTATATTTCAATGGGGGAAAACTCCCGATAATTCGAATGCGTCGGTATCCAAAACGGTTAATTCGAACTGGGATCCCCTGGATTCCATCGTTCCTGACCGATGAAGTCGGCCCAGAGTGGTTGCAATGTGTTGCAAATCCAAGCCAAACCAAATCTACTTGAGATGCAAAACAACGAAACAGAAAAACAATAGCATTGCGCGCGCGCTACGCTGCTGCGACAGCTTATTTCGCTACCCCAGCGGGCGCTGCGCCGAAGGCGCCAGTGCTCCGGCGCATGCCGTTGCAGGTTTTCTTTGTGCCGCGGTCGCTGGTCTGGGCCTGCGATCACGTGGCGTGCGTAGAAAACTTGCAGTAGCGCCTAATTCGCGATAAGGAGTCCAGAGGTGGCTTCTTTGTATTCTCCCCTCGCAGTGTGGCGCGATGTCCATTGATTCTGGCGCCCGACCGCTAATTCGAACTCCACTTAATTCGAACAATTGTGTGTTCCCCTTCGAGTTCGAATTATTGAGCTTTTACTCCATTCTTTTATAGTTCTTCGTTTATTTTTGCAAATATTGTAGATTTACAGAATTATAGCGATTAAATGTTATAAATTTGCCAACAATACATTTTTGTGCAGATGCAAGGTGCAGTACGCGCTTCCTGCTTGTTCACACGTTTTTTATTCGTTTTTCGGTCTTTTTTCTGGGCTATTCTGGATTTGCCCTCATCGTTTGGGAGCGGGGAATAATAATATTACTTTTTATTTTATTATCTGTTTTAATATTTCATTTTTGTATTTCTGGTTCTTAAATTTTTCGCACCAATTATTCTATTCTTGCTATTAAAACGGTTGAATGTGTTGCGTCAATTACACCATTTTTTGTGCAAATTCATGGGGTTGCACGCGTGGTCCGTTCCCACATTTTTTTTCGTATTGTGGTTTATTTTGTTTTGTCGTTTTTATTTTGTTCTTTGTTTTGTGATCACAGTTAAAGATTCATATTTTCGATTTCTTCAGTAATTACTCTTTCGATTCTTTTGAATGCTGTTTTAACACGAAAGTGTTTTATTCCCTGTTACACAACAATTTTACTGACGTCATATCCGCCCGGAAATGACGCCAGTACAACGGAGCAAGCGGACTGTAAAGGGTGCACTCCTCACACCGGGTCTTCTTGCGGGAAAGCGACCTTCAGTATTAAAGAGTACATGGCAAGGACAGAAATGCGCCCAGCAGGTCAACATCCATCGGGGACTGAAACAGGGATGCCCTTTGAGCCCATACTGTTCATGCTTTACATGGCAGGGTTAGAAAAGAAACTGGAAGAAAGTCAAGAAGGGTTTAGCCTAACCAATATGCTGCAAGGCGAAGTGGTACAGCAGCGTATTCCGGGAATAGCAGCGTATTCCGGTAGAAAAATCACGAATAATGATTTTCAATGACGCTACCACTGACGCAGTGTCTATCCAGCAAGACGAATTACCCAGAGTGAAGGAATATAAATATTTGGTAGTGTGGATAAACGAAGGGAATAACTACTTAAGAACTCACGAGGAGCAACTTAATGGTAAGGGAAAGCGAAACGCAGCTATAATGAAGCATAGAGCTCTGTGGGGGTATAACAAATATGAAGTAGTGAGAGGAATGTGGAAAGGAGTAATGGGTCCGGGTCTCACATTTGCGAATGCTGTACTTGCTGAAAATCAGACGTTCTATCCGGCCTTGAAGTGAACCAGAGAACGGTAGGACGTTTGGCCTTAGGCGCGCATGGAAAAACAACTAACAAAGCAGTACAGGGAGATATGGGCTGGGCGTCGTTTGAAGTTCGAGAAGCACAGAGTAAAATATGTTTTGAGATGAGGTTGAGAGCAATGGATCAACGAAGGTGGGCAGCTAAGGTGTTTAGGTACCTATACTTGAAAAGCGTGGACACGCAGTGGTTAAGGAAGACTAGAAGGCTAACGATGAAATACGGAAAGAACAGTGGAGAACCCAAAACAGCCAAGGTAACCAAAAAAGAGGCAAGGCAGATTGAAACGAATAAATGGAGAGAAAAAATGGTAGCTAAAACGTCATTAGAAATGTTAACAGGGCTGAGAAATTGAACATCAGAAACGAAAATTTCTACGATAATTCCCAGGGCAGTGCTTTGCTTTTTGAGGCAAGAGCACATTGCTTGCGAACTAAGAGCTTTGTGGGGAAGTATTCACAAAATGATGGGGTATGCGTGGTCTGCGGAAAAGAAACAGAAACTATGCGGCACATAGTGTTAGAATGTGAGGGTATCCATCCAAATCTACATGAGGGAAATATTCGGCTTCCAGAAGCCCTAGGATTTAAGGGTAGCACAGAGGAAGTTAACTTCAAGGCTGTAGCTAAGCGGACGAAAAAAAAGATTAGAATGCTGGTGGACGAAAAACAGGGGAATATTGCCTAGGACAGTTACCACCTGTAACAGAAAAAAAAAGTATTTAGTGCCTAATGAGCTTGTTGTGCCTGCCCTAAGCAGCGCTAGTATTAAACCAAGAATATAAAATAGAGGTATATTAGTCCTTTTTGGTAAGATGACATGTCATCACCCCGCTACAAAGGGGAAACCAACAGCAATCATCATCATTATCAGTACGTTTTACTTCGGGTTGTTTGTTTTCTGGTTTGATATTTTAACAAGTGTTCTACGCCGGTATACACCAAGATTTCACTCACGTCACATCAGTCACGGAAATGACGCCAGTACACCTTTGCCGAAGCGACCCGCCAGCAGGACACCGCTCGCCAAGCACACCAACAAGACAACCGCCGACCCGCAAATCATGTTCAGCTGCTTATGTCGCTGCACATTTCACTTTCTTGTTCTACCTATTCTTATGACAAAGAAATCAACCACAGTTTTTTTATTTGCCTTTGTCCAATTATCTCAATTTACACTATTATAACGATTAAAATTTTAAAATTCGCCAAATAAGTATTTTTGTCGAATTCAGGGTCGTTACGCCAATACGGCTGCGGCGGTAATCGGCAAGGAATGCTTGCGCATTAGACCAATCTTTTGCAGCCGCGTTGTAGATGGCTTTTGTCCAACCCGCCGAAACGAGGACTGAAGCGCGAGACACATGCACAAATACAGTATGCGCTTTGCACGCGACAGATCGTTACGACTGATCGTTAGAAACGGTTTTGGCATCGCACGCTGTTCGGAGGAGGCTCACGAAGTGCGACCGGCGAGCCAGATGCAATCGTACGATCGTTGTGACCATCGTGTGGCCGCACCCAATAATAGCCCGAAAATGTCGTCATAATGCAGTCACTCCGAAAGTTTCTTTAAAAGCCTCGAGGAGGCGATAGTGGCAGTTCTTACTCCCGGGTATTTTGAAGGGAGCAGAGCGGCAGGACGCGCTCGCGCGCTCTCCGCCTACAATACAGACACCTGGTAGACACGTGTTGCCAGCGGTACCAACAGCATGAACGGATGGAATCGTCGGTGCTAAACGCCCCGACACCGCTTTAATAGCACTGTTCATTTTTACTTCAAGTTGACAAACGTTTTCTTTTTCTGTTCGGATTCCTCTTGTACGTATCTAAATCGTCCGAAGTGTGCCTAAACAGTAGGCAACCATGGCGCAAAAACAGTGGGTGGCGCGACGCTGACGACGCATACACGCACGCATCGAGCCATGTGTCTAAAATTCACACGTACGATTAGTCGTGCAAACCGTCGTACCGATTAGTCGCATGCCAATCGCACGCTGTAGTCGTGCATGTGTCGCGCGCTTAACGGTCGCAAAGCCACGCGACATCACTCAGTCGCTTCCTTACTCACTGGCGCGCGCCCGCACGCACACGCACACGCGCGCGCACACACACATGCACACGCACACGCACGCACGCACACACACACACGCACACACACATGCACACACACACACACGCACACACACACACACACACGCATGCACACACACACACACGCACACACGCACGCAGACACACACACACACGCACACACACACACGCACGCACACACACGCACACGCACACACACACGCACACACACGCACGCACACACACACGCACACGCACACACGCACGCACACACACGCACACACACACGCACGCACACACACACGCACACACACACACACGCACGCACACACACACGCGCACACACGCACACACGCACGCACACACACACACACGCACGCACGCACACACACACACACACACACACACACACACACACACACACACACACACACACACACACACGCGCGCGCGCATTCGCATGCACGCGCACACACGCACACACCCACACCTACGCATGTACCCACTGATACACGCATGGACGAGCACGTGCACACACCAATCACCAATCCGTATTCTTCAGGAAAATAGCTTTCCAAAAACCAGCCCATATTCAGTAACGTGAAACCTGGAGAGGGGCGAAGCATGCAGTGCATAAGTGCATTCTTGGCGCCTTGGTGTTTTTTCCCACGGAAATGAAACCTTTGGGGGGCAGATGTATAGAGCTTTGCTGTGACAGTCTCGTGTCTTTTGGGCACGAAGCTTTCAAGCGCTATGCCTTGGGAAACTATTGTCCCGGTGTTTTAGTACCGGGACTAGATGAAACGATGACGACGACAGAAGTCGCCGACCGGTCGAGCCCTTAAGGGGCTTCGCCCCTAAAATTCCCTTTTCTCACAAGCGTCCCGAATCCATAAAACTTAGAAAAAATAAAAACTCAACTCCTAAGAAAGCAACATGGGCTGCTGCTGATATATACAAGGAGGTTCAGAAACTCCGAACAGGCACTTGCTTCCGAACCACTTATTACAAACCTAAAACGGCTCAGAAAGAAGAAATTTCCACCACATTTTTTGTTGAAACTGTTTCAGAATGGTTTTGACGACTTCGTTAGAAATTGTTCTACAAGTTTCGTGCTGTTTTGTTAAATGTTTTTTCACTGTGAGTACATTGCTTCCTTTTTTTTTTCGTTTTGGACAGTCATTTGTTAGCGGGACCCAGGTCATCTGCAAATCTTATTGCTTGGGTGCGTGCGCGGATGGTGGCTGTCCCGATGTTAAATATAGAATTGTTGAGCTGTCTCTTGTTGGATACAACTCGGGACTCATTATTTTCGGGCAGGGATTCATAACCTGAACGCGGGATTTGACGGTACGGCTACGGGGGTTTTATATACAAATGTGCGCAATTGAAAAGTCAAGTATAGGCGGGAGGTAATGTATTATGGCTTGTAGACTTTTGCCTCACCTGGAACAAGTGCCTCGCAAATGGTCAGACAAAAATTATGCCGCTGCAAGAGATGTAACATCATCTTGTCTGCATAAAGGAAAGCTCTCGCAAGATAAGCGTGTCAAGCAAAAACTAGCGGAATATTATTTCTTTTTTTTTTCTTCTGTTTGACTAGCGGCAGTAGCCTGAGATGCCGAGGTGTGCCAGTATAACATCTAGTATAACACATATTGAGTAAACACAGAGCTACAAAATTTTGCTCCCTCCCTCCAGATTCGCCGTGTAATGTATTTTTGGGGAAAAACCCTGGAAATATTCTGTCGAAATTGGTAAGCGTTACACATGCCCAAAAAAAATTTGTTACATGAACGATCCTGCGACATAATGGAAATTTTCTGAAAGTAAAGTTAGTGTTTTAAAACTAACCAGTATAATGACACCTTCACCAAATACGTGAATCACGTGCAGCGTCTGTAGAATAAACCGACGGAATACGTTTTGCGGCAGAGCCAGGTTTCTTGGGACAAAGTCCTGATATATTTGTGGGGGCATTCGTATCATTTACTTTTGGACGCAAAACCCCATTCAATTTCAACGGGCGGAAAACATATTGAGGAGTCCGTGAAAAGAAGTAATTTACCCTAAATCCTGATTCGCCGTATTAGGTGTTGATCAGGAGAAATCCCGGGACAGCGTTTAGACATCCATGTGGGTTATTTACATCAGAAAAAACTTGATCGTTATCTGTACGGGCCTGCAATACGATTAAATATTTCAGCCATGTTCACCCTCGCGGAACTATGATTAATTTATAAATTCTGCAGTTTTCAGGTCCTATACCACGATAAGAATGTACTCGCTATGTTTGAAGCCTCCAGGACGAGCAGTTGGGCTGGGCGTTTATAATACCTCCGTGTTGAGCCCTCTCCTGTTTTCCATTTTTGTAAGCGATGTGTCAGCTGCAATTAAGAGGTCTATTTTTCTCTACAGAGACGACACGAAAATATTGAGGCGCATTGAGTCCAAGCAAAGTGGAAAGGCGGGCTAGTTGAAAATGGTTCATGACTGGAACTGCGCACAAAAAACTGGACCAAGGGAAGAGAACACACACACCGCAGTTTCAACTAAATTTATTATGAGAAAAAAACAGACATATATAGGCTATGCCACCAAATTTATTGGAGGCACACATGCGCATGGGGACTCCGAATACACGTTACACGTGCGTTGCTAACAGTAGTGAAGGTGGCGTTTGCGGCGAAGAATAAGCTCATTAGTGTGTGCTCGCTGGTTCGAAAGAAGTTCGAACAGCCCCAAGACACACAAGTATGTAGAGTACGTCATTCGCGGCGTTTTGTTGAATGCAAGAAAAACGTCCTATACCGCATCCCCATGACGTGCGGTCATGTGTATGTAGGGCAACCTAGACGCTGTGTCAACATCAGATTAAGAGAGCATTCGTCGAGCCTCCAGGGGCGGCCCTTCACACACTTAGCCCTCCACTGCGCAGAATGTGGTTGCACACCGTGTTTCGATAACACAGATATTTTATTTTCCCACAAGAAACAGGTGCCAATAGAGTTGACAGAAGCCTTCCACATTGCTTCTCACAAAGATGAGTGTGGGAGTCACCCATCGCTGTCTTACTAGATAAAGAGATTAACCTGTTAGCAACGCACGTGGAACGTGTATTCCGAGTCCCCATGCTCATGTGTGCCCCCAAGAAATCATGTGACATAGTCTATATATGTGTTTTTTTTTCTGATAATAAATTTAATTGAAAACTGCGGTGTGTGTGTTCTCTTCCCTTGGCCCAGTTTTTTGTGCGCAGTTCCAGTCATGAAGCATTGAGTCCATTGATGGCTGCGTTGTCATGTAGCAAGATGCATCCTCATTTTCTAAATGGGGCCCAGATAACAGATTAAATCTAAATTCTACGAAAACAAAGGTTATGTCTTACAGCCACAAAACGAACCCCAATAGACCCTATGCGAAATTGCTTGGTGATCTAGCAACACTGATGTAAACGAGACCGTCGGCCATATTGGTACGGGCGCCGATCGGGAAGTCTCGTATTGCTTACTGTGGAAGAGTAGGTGACGGTAACGCGGTATGGCTCAAACTGGACGGCGTTTTCCGGCTCCCGACCGCGAATTGTGGACGAAGGACTTGTCTGCGCTGCCGACTGTGTCTGAAGACTCATACCACTCGTGGTGCCGCGCCAAAGACCCATCCGAGCGGCAGCGGAGCAGGGCATGCCGCCTAGCCACCGAGGCGCATTGCTCGCCTTCATCGGTGCGGACAAACACGTGCGATTCGCAGTAAGTAAATCCTTCTTTGTTTTTTACTTGACGCTATTTAACCGGTATGAGCATCTGTATAGCACTTTGTTCACCGTTGTTTATCATGCAAATGCGTAGCGGCGATTCTATTGCAGTAACCCTGAAAGAGGAAAGCGACAATCGCCAGACCGTACCACTAGTGAGTGGATGCGGTATTTTCAAATGCTCTACATCGAATTTACGGGATGATATTTGGCGGAGAAGTTTACGGAAAGGTTGCGGCCGTTTTCCGTGACGGTCGTCCGCCCGCGCGTTTGCCGCAAAGCAATCGCGCTTTGCGGCGAAGTCAACTACAAAAGCGCACATACGCCTTGAATTTTCTTTTTTTGTGTATTTTCGTTATTTATTGCGCATGTTCTGCCGCAAAAATCTGTTTGTGTGTCTTTCTTCTCCTTTTTTGGCGGTGGGGTGGTTGTGTTTGTTTCTAAAGCGCATGTTTTTGGTGTGCACGAATAGATAATACAGTAAAACCTCGTTAGCTCGAACTCACTGAACTAGAAGATTTTTTTTAATTCGAAGGGTCATTAGTATAGCCCGAATGTTTACCTGTTTATCTCGAAAGGTTCTAGAAGTGAGTTCCAGATAATCATATTATTGTTTGCTTAAGTTATGACGAACACGATTATGCGGGTACTGGTATCATTACCCACGGTGAGGTTTTTAAATGTTAAACTTCCTTCTCTTGAAAATGCATTAACAAAGCATGCAGAGATACTTGCACGCTCGAACATGACAAACAATTTTGATATCATTGCTGTTTGGGGTGTAGATTATTCCCCTTGCAACAGTGTTAAGCAAGACACAAAATCTGGTCATTTTGAGTCTGTTCCTTGCGGCCACTTCTTTCTGCTCTGTCCCTTTAACATAAACTGGAGCGGACTAGTCCGTTCTTCCCTGAGTGCTATTTACTGTTACTCTCACTATTCTTGCAGGTTGGGCCTCATCCATGCGCTCAGCAGCTGTTTTCGCTCCCAGAAGAAAAGTGGCCGGCCCTATGTTGTGTGCCTCACCTTTGAGACGGACAGTGGGGTGATTGTGGAGGCAGCGTGCGAGTTCCCGGCGGGTTGCAGTGAAGCATGGAGTCACATCCTGGCTGCTGTGCACCTACTCGCCCTCTTGCAAGCCGAAGGTTTTAATAGGCGCCACCGGAGATTGCGTGCACTGAGCTGTCACAACAGTGCGGACGTCCGAGACAGCAGGGCATCAAGCCAGCGAGTGTCCAAGACATTGACTGGAGAAGCCCGCGAGAAAATGTCCCCTCCCTTCCTTTGCCAATGCGTCTGTTCGATGCACGTCGAGTACAGGAGCAATGCGAGCAGCAACAAAGTGCCGTGCAGGCGCTTTGGAGAAAACTTGGTAGCCTTGGGAATGGTTTTTTTGCCCCAGTTGTGATGGCTTCACCCCCCACAGTGACAGAAAGAAGGACTGGCATGGCACCTGAAGGGTCACCTATGAGCTACCAGCAAGCATTCATGCCACATTTCACCGTGGTCATCTCGCGAGCACGCAAAGGCTGGACAACGCCGTGTTTACTAGACCGTGGCATGCAGGGGTGCGCGAATGCTTCCCTTTGCTCCATTTATATCCACAGTTTGCTATACTGCACGCGCTATAAATCAGCGAAGTAGTTTAATTTACTGGGATTTTCACTGTGGATACAAAAAATGCAAAGCACTCACGCTGATGCGCGGTGGCCTGATGCAACTGTGGCTGTTTTCTTTTTTTTTTAAATAAAACTTGAAAACTGTCTGAGGTACCTACATCAATGGCCACTATCATTACGTCGGAGGCATGCATGCAGCATGTGACAAACTAGAAGAGTGAGTGTGTATTTTAGTCGCAAAATATTCGACAGTAAATACATCGCGGCTGAAATGACAATGGGCACCAAGTTAACTTGACGTAACAACAAACCTTTCAGCCTGGCAAATCAGGAACCAAGTACAAAAGGTCGAATTTTCCACCGTTAGATCATCATAAAACACGGTACGCCACTTCTGCAACGACACGCGGCTAAATGCAGCGTAAAAGAAACCAACAACACACTCCCATACCGTGCGCGCCCGCCACAGAGGAAATTTTCAACCGCCCCGTGACGGCGTAGTGCGGCAAGAAAAGTTTGTTTAGAGCCATAGGTAAGATAAAGGCTCGTGTAGGGGCTAAGCGGTACCATTTAACAACGACATGACGCGGGCGCAGAGTCACAGGGACGAGTAAAGAAACAGCCTAATTTTGGCAACGTGTGGCACTTCTCCCGGTCGAGCGCCGCTGTCAGTCGCATGAATAGGTGGTGCACGCTCAGGCTTCATTTAGAATACAAAGGCTGAACCACAGAACTCCAACGCAGCTGTATTTTTCATCCGGACAGCGACTACGGGATCCCGCGCTTAGCGAAACAACGACAAATATTCGCTCCCAGCGCACCGCGCCCAGCGTGTCACAAAGGATGCTCGCGCCGGCATAGTTCGCGTCAGAAAGTTCGTGCAAAAGCGTGGAACTTCACGTACCTTTTCTTCATTTGGAACGGTATTTCCGCATTGCGTGCACTGCGGCACGAAGCAATGCTCCGGCATTGTAGCCCATCAACAAGAGCGGTCAATGCCCGACTTCTATGTTTTGCTAATTGGTTTCGGTTTCAAACGACCGTACCAAAATGGCGGACCTAGTTACCGGAGTCGACTTGAGATGGCGGGGCGCATTTTGCATAGGGTCTATTCTGCAGTATTGATGGCGGCTCCTTGTGTACAATTGAAGAGATAAAAAAACTTGGCGTGCTCTTCAACAGTATATCAACATTCTCGCCTCACGTCACCCAACTTACTCGGAGGACACTCGGCTCGCTTGGTGCTGTGTGAAGGTTTTCACGATACTTCGGGTCTCCTCATTCCCTCCTGCAATTATTCAACTTTATTTGTAATATTTATGCACCGTTTTCTTTCTGAGGCTTCCCAGTTTTCTCGCGTACCGCCCAGATTCCCGATAGCTGTTTCTGTAAGTTCCCGGAGAACCCGCTTTCTTTTTTTAAGTGCAGAGCACTTTAGGGGCTCGCCTTGTCGTCGTCACTCGCTCGCTGGACCCAACTAGAGCCACACGGCATTCCGTCGTAGCTACTGTCATCGCGGCGTACTCAGAGGCCTCGAAAGACAAGCGGTTAATAAATGTAGTCATAAGAGTTCGAAAGTCGTGAACCGCTGGTGCTTGTCATACACCTGCCCGTTGTTTAGCGCAAAGAAAACTGTAGGTACATTTGAGGCAAAATATACGTAATTAACCGCCAGCGCCCGCGTTCATTTAGTTGGGAACGATCGTTGGGTTGGTTTTTACGATAGTAAGCGAAAAAAATTGGTAGTGCAACGCCGGCACGTGTGGGAGGAAAAGCAAGCACAAAAAGGGCCCATCTCCCCGCGAGGGGACTCGAGTAAATGCGTCGCA
Source organism: Haemaphysalis longicornis (assembly GCF_048455015.1). NCBI lineage: Eukaryota > Metazoa > Arthropoda > Arachnida > Ixodida > Ixodidae > Haemaphysalis > Haemaphysalis longicornis. Next base: position 280,834,405 of record NW_027526295.1, on the reverse strand, counting down.
TAGGGGGTGGGTGTATTGCGTTAACGGTTAGTGTTTGGGGAGTTGGTGGTAGTGAATGCGTTGTATCAGCAGCTTCTTGACGTAGTTTGAATGAGTCAAGGATATAAGGCGCGTTCGTAGCCTTTGGTTCTGTGTCGGCTTTGTGGCGCAGTGGGTAGAGCACCATGTACCTTGCGTTCCGCCCGCAGGGTCGTGGGATCGAAACCAGGCGCCGGTAAGTATTATTTTTTTATATAGTGTAGGGGGAGGGGTGCGGCCCTGTTGTTGAGAGCGAGGAGGCTAGCGTGATGCGGGAGAGGAGGAGTGGGGGAGAGGGCGCGCCTGCGCGCTGAGCTGTTGCGGACGCACGGCGGACGCTACATGTGAGTTAAAGAAATGCTCTGCATTTAAAAGAACAGAACACCCTCAGGTGCAGTTTCAGGCATGGGGCGTGCGAGAACTGTGAAGGCGGGAAATTTGAAGTGCGTTGGGTTGTAGCAGTGAGCGGATAACGGCGCTACAGGCCATTATGGCGAATCACTGCTCTGCACTTCCGACAGCTTTCACATTGAGTGGAACGGCTTAAATTTTTTATACAAACTGTTTCATGCTAGTACTTTATGCCCGGAACTTTTTATATTCGGCAAAAAGAAACACGGCTTAACCATCCTTTTAACACAGCTGTAGCACTCAGCACACGTTCTCTTCAAAGACTGCGGAATCAGCATAACTAGCTACGGGAAATTCATTATTTTTCACCGTCCCCTTCGGGGGTTTTCGGCCGGGTCGCTAGCTGTGGCGCACTAATTTCATTTTGGCAGTGCTCGTTTTCTTCAGTTATCATCGTCTTGTGTGCAATGCTTTCGAAGAGCTTGTTCTAACTTATTCTGATATGATGTTGATCCCTAGTCTGTAATTCTTGGATATACTTAGTAAACACTCTTGTACGCTATTTGACTTACGCCGCACATTTTTAGGGTGCCTGGCAGGCCACAGTCATAGATTCTTCTAGAATTTTTCATTTTCGGTAACTATTACTTATAAAGAATTGCTTGTATTTGTTTCGTGCTGTCAAGTGTATTTTGAGTTTCATGTTACCCCGCACATAAATAAATTCTTCTTTTCACTTACTTTGCCCTATTGCAACCTTATTGTAAGATGTCATGTTTTACTGGACTAGACATTACAGTCTCTATTAATCTGCAATGTTGGTCGGATGGAATTATTTTATTTTGAATTTTTCTTAGTAGTTATTGTAGTTTTTATTGTTTTTTACTCACTAGCCTTCCAGACTGGTTATTTGCCAGCTGATAATTTATTTATTGCTGCATTTTATTCCTCTGAGTAGGCCAGAACGAAGGCTTCAGCTATTCCTGGGCACTTTATTAAGCATTGATTGATTGATTGATTGATTGCTTGCTTGATTGATTGATTGATTGATTGATTGATTGATTGATTGATTGATTGATTGATTGATTGATTAAATTGTTAACATTTCAGTTTAGAAGGTTAGGATTAAGTAGTTTGTGCACAAAAGATTTGGGTTTCGTTCGGTCCACAACCAAGTTTGACTCTCCTGACTTCATTATATGGAAGAGAACACACTGACTGCAGTTGGGAAGCCAGCAAGTTCTTCTTTCTGGTGCACCATCCTGCAAAGAATGTTCCGGATAAAAAGAAGTCCCCATGCTTTATTACGCCCTTGTCCTGTGTAGATTTTCCTGGACGTTTCCAAGTAGCACAAGTGCAGCAATCCACGTGTGTATAGGTGGCGCTACAAAGCCTCTTCCCGCTCTATTATTGAACATCGTCGGGGGACATCTTTTCTGGCTACACGATAAATAATTCTGCTGTTTCACCCAAGCCATCGAGAGAAGTCCCGGAGCTTAGCTATCAGAAAGAACCGCCAAAGTAGAATAGCTGACGCGATACGGAAATTGGCTGTAACGGACAAGAAGCTCAGAACGAGAAAAGAACCGCCGCAGGATATGCCGCCATCTAAAGCGTACCGGAAACCATACAAGGCCAAAGCAAGAGTAGAAGGTGCTCAATCTAGAGTGGTCTTTCTTCCATATTTGGAGGCTGAAACGAAGATTAAAAGCGGCAACATAGACCGCTTATGAATATTTCAGGCGGGAAAGACTTCGTGCCCCGAATATTATCCATGTATTCTACCGAGAAGGTTTCCACCAAGAAAAAAAGTTTGTTTTACCTAATTCCTTTTTCTTCTGCAGAAGAACATGATGTTTGATTGTTGCGCATTCTCCAGTTTGGAGAAACAAAAAGCGCAAATAAGGACGGGGCGTCAAAAGAAACAAACACACAGGACAAGCACAGCCTTGCAGGATGTCGGTGTACTGAGGCACACTAAGGAATTCTTTTGAAGAAAGTGAAAGGTAGAGTGGGAATGGGAACAAGTATCTACTGAAGAAAGGACCCCAACATAAAGCTCTTCAGTACCACATCCTACGAGCAGTTCTTACAGCGGATGTTGGTCACCGCAAGTTTGCCGAGTTTGTTAACGCTCACGCTAATTTGCAAAATACAAAGAACATGCCCCCTTATGTATTACCACTGTTGGTTGTCATATCACACTACCCCAATACGCTATGTAGCATCTCTTGGTCCTGAAAGTATTTCAAATGAACAAATATAATTATTTGATTCCTGCAAAGCAATCCCAACATCAGAGATTGGACGGCACAACGGCAGTCGTGTAGGGCAAATATAACTTCCCTCAGAGTAGAAGACTCGTTACAGAATACGGGCGACACTTAAAGCTGCGTTCAACTCTTGTCCAGGTAAAAGGTCTGGTTTATATTTTTCTATTTTGTTTTTAGGTTTGCAGTGAGAAATTCGTGCTTCGGATAGCACGTCTCATATGCACACACTGCTGAAGAATATATATTTGGAAATAGCGTTCAAGCAAACAAGCTTGGAGAAGTTTCCCATCATTGCGGACGCGTTTAGACGGAGCTACGCGAATAATCAGATTTTCGACATGAAATCTGCGGTGAAAGTTATAATACTTTCTCACGCCTCTTTCATAAAGCTCTAGAGCACCCCTGTAGCAAATTGAAACGAACTAGCACCAATAGTTCTACAAATAGAAACTTTTTTTTTCTTTTCTTTGGTGCGGGCGTGGCTGCGTTGATTCACACCTGGTGTCAAAGTAGGTAAAACAAACCTAGCTAACTTCCGCGACAGGGTCGCCCCTTAAGGGCCATACTCGAATCATCGAGGGACTGTTCCGATAGTTTAAAGTTAAATCAGCTTGCTGGGCGCAGTTTTGGCAAAGTTACAGCACAAATCCGAAATGTAAACAGAAGAGTCCCCATATCCCTATTTGGCGAAGCCGCTGGTGCAAAATCGCAGAATAAGCAAAACTCTAGTAATTGTCCCCGCGAGGCCTTTAAACAGTTGGAATATGTTCTAAGAAAACCCTTCCGCTGCAGCGCACAGCCACTTAGAAACAAGGAAACGCCGTATAATAATAGCGCTAGCCGAAACGTGATATAAACAATTCGCAGTAAACTGATGCCTAACCACCCCAGCCAGCGGAATTAAATTTGAAAAAAAGAAAATTATTCACTAGGCAGGAGCCAAAAATAGTTGTCAAAGGTAAAAAAGAACTTCCGCAGCACCGGACGCTAAGTTGCCAAGGGAACTAACTCTAAGTTCAGCGCTACGTCACAAACGCCGCGCTTAAACCGGGCTAGGAATAGGACGACGGCCCAGGGACAAAGGCAGCATCGCTGAAATTTGAATAACTTGACAAGCCCTGCAGCGCACAGCAAAGTGCAACCACTTGCCGTCACCTCCTAGGGAAGGGCTTCCTAGCTATGCAATCGGTTTTTATGTAGAAAATACGGAAATAAAGCACAACTGTCGTGGTACCAATGATTCTGGACTTTAGAGAACACCGGGTGGCCTAAGTTTTGCGCGTCCCCGCCAAAAGATCACCGTTTTGGGCGCATTGCATGATAAAGAGTTTTTTTCGGCCTAGAATAGTATTTAAAAGGTGGTTATGGACTCTAATAGAACATCAGCGACCTTTTTGGTCAGCTCAGCTTCAAACTACTCTTTTTTTTTTTTTCGTTGCTATACACTTGAGCATGGCAGTGGCTTACCTTTCCAACGGCCAGACATCAATAGATCTCACCAGTAAGCTTATTCCAGAACCGCGAATAAGTCCAAGCTTATTCCAGAACCACGCGTATAAAAAGCATAATAGAAAAAACGCTGGCTCAATATCACTGCAGGGGAACGCAGAAGCGTCGTCCGCGGGAAACTACTCTCGGTCTCTCACCCTTTTTCGTCTCTCTCCCTCTGTACCCGACCCATGCAGGTATCGAGTGCTGCCTGCTCCGGCAGTAACCATCATCCCGGATACCTAAGTGGCTACACAAGGAAGATTCAACATACTAGGAAGGCTCTGGTGTAGTAGTTGACCGCCACCTCCCATGACTAACCAACTCAACTCTCGGCCCTCAGCCCCCAGAAGCTGTAGAGCACCTGTCCAAGACGGCGGTCACAACAGCTATACAGCAGAGGATGCAAAAAATCTCTGGGTCCGGACAGGCCGCCAATGAAATTTGGCCCTGGTAACGTTCAACGCACGCACCTTGTCTAGAGAGGGAAACTTACTGGAGGAGCGCTCTGACATTAAGTGGGATATTATAGGGTTTCGCGAAGTTAGGACAGAAGAAGGCTTCATTGAGCTCAATAGCGGGCATATTCTGTTCTACAGTGGACCCCAAGAGAAGAAAGATCATGAGCTGGGATATTTCTTCAAAAGACAAATAGCAGGAAATGTGGAGGAGTTTTTCGCACAAGCCATAGCGTCACCGCTGTTGTGATCAAGCTAAACATACCGCTTAAAGATAGTACAGGCATATGTGCCAACAACCTATGACGTTGAAGCCATAGACAGCTTTTCTGAGGATGTCGAAGCAGCTATGAAGAAGGCAACAACACAGTTCACGATTGTGCGAAAATTGTGCACAACTGGTGCAAAAATGTTGATGGGCAGGAAATGGTGACTACATCGTGAGGAAGGTCATTCCAGTCGTTTGTAGTCTGTAAAAAGAAAGACATTGAAAAAGTCGTCGTTTTAATACGTGGTCGGACGACTTGAAGTGGATGATTAGTGCGGTGAGATATGCGGGCTGGTGGAATAATATAGGGATGGAGGGGGCTGCGAAAGAATTTGTGAAAAAAGCAGAGGCTGGAAATACGGAGAACGTCGAGGTTTAAAAGAGCAGATTCTTTTTTGAGCGATGATACACTGGTATTATACGAATACGAAGAATGAATAAACCTAATAGCACGGTTTTGAACCACCTCGAGTGATTCGATTAGATATGCTTGGTGTGGGCTCCAGATTGCAGGCGCGTATTCTAATTTAGATAGGATAAAAGACTTGTACTCCTGCAGTTTCACATTCTTTAGGGCGTACTGAAGGTGACGCTGCAGAAAACCTTAAGATTTGTTTGCAGATGATATAACGTTAGTAATGTGCATGCGCCAGTTAAGATCGTTGTATAGAATGATACCGAGATACTTATATGAATGCACTTGTTCGAGAGCTACCTTATCAATTACGTGCGGGAACAGAAAAAGGTTGTGGCGGCGGTGAAATGAGACTGTTTTGCACTTGTTAGGAATAAGTTTCATTAGCCAGCGGTCACACCATTCTCGTGCGTGGTTAAGGTCATCTTGGATAGCGGTTTGATCACTGGGATTAGTGATTGAACGGTAGATTAAACAGTCGTCAGCAAACAAACGGATTCTGGAGGAGACATGCGAAGCTAGGTCGTTAATATAAATTGAGAAGAGAAGGGGCCCGAGAACGGAGCCTTGTGGAACACCTGATGTTACTGTGAGGGGACTAGTGTGCACTGCATCGAGGGAAACAAATTGGGAGCGGTTAGTTAGAAATTCTTCAATCCAGGTTAGAATGTCAGGATGTGAATTTAAGGATCTAAGTTTTATTAGCAGTCGCTTATGAAGTACCCTGTCGAACGCTTTCGAAAAATCCAAAAATATTGCGTCAGTCTGCTGGTTAGTATCCTGGACAAAAAGGGCTAATTGGGTTTCGCAAGAGTAACCTTTACGGAACCCATGCTGAGCAGGATAGAAGAGGATGTTCGCGTTAAGGAAGTAAATTATTTGGGAGTAGATGACGTGTTCCATGATTTTGCAGGGTACACTTGTTAGAGAGATGGGGCGATAATTTTGGGGGCTGTCTTTGTTACCTGATTTGAAGACCGGAGTCAGCTTCCCCACCTTCCAGTCCTCCGGTAAGTGGCCTGTGCGAAGTGACTGTGAGAATATTAGCGACAAAATCACTGAAGAAATGGATTTGGTGTTTTTTAGAATTTTAGTATTGATGTCATTCACACCTACTGAAGAAGACAGTTTTACTTTGTCGAGAACAGACAGTATACCAGCTGGGATAAATCTTTTAGAGGGAATACAAGGCAGACTACTATTTGGTAACACAGGGAATGCCATGTGGCTTTCTTTGGTAAAAACAGATTAAAAGGCGGTATTGAACAATTCAGTGCTATCGGCATCACTTATATCATCGCCAGCTTCGTTTTCAATCTAACAGTGCGGGTTTCCTGCGGATTAAAAATTTGCCAAAACTTTCTGGGGTTGTTGGTTAGAATCTTGGGTAAGTCTGTGCGATAACATGAGTGCTTTGCGCTGCCTATAGCAAGCAAATATACTTTTTCAGCTGCATAGTATTTATCCCAATTGCGAGTACTCGGTTTTACCTTGGAAGCCCGAAATTATTGTTCTTTCTTATTTTCAGTTTTTTTCAATGTTTTCGTGAACCAGGGTTTCTGGAAAGATGAGCAAAATGATATTGTTGGTATGAACTTTCTTGTTAATTCACATATTTTGCTTTTAAAGATCGTCCAGTTGGCTTCTACTGATCTCTTCCAGAGGCCCTCTTCAAATTCCGGGAAAAATCATCGAAGTTCATTATTTATTGCCTCGTAATTGCCCTTACCGTACAAGCTGATAGTCTTAGGATGGAGCTGGCGGGACAAGTGGCTGAAATTGAAGATCGAGTCTATGACCTTGTGATCGCTGATTTCGCGAAGGTATGTAAGTGAAGATAAACTTTCATGATGTATCGTTAGTATCAAGTCCAGTATATTCGCGGAGTTGTTAGTCACTCAGGTTGGCTCAAAACCAACTGTGAGAGATTAAAATTTAAGCACACATTGATGAATTCTTTTGTTTCAGTACTGCTCCCTACCAAAGCTACTTGGTCTCGCCAGTCAATATCGGGATAGTTAAAATCACCAAAGAGTAGGACACGCGCGTTAGGGTGTTTAGCAGTAAGGTTGTTCAATGTGTTATTAAGTTTCTGTGGAAAGTCTTGGCTGATTTGAGGGGGCCAATATGACTCCAAGCATCAGTGTTAGTGGCGCAGAGCGAGTAATTAGCCATAGGATTTCTAAGTCAGACGTAATGTCGTAAAAAAAACCTCAGCGATGGCTCAAAGGTGCAGCACTCGCTTCGTATGCGGGAGGTACCGGGTTCCAATCTTGGTTCCGCCGCGAACCCACCGGTTTCTTTAATAGGACAGGCGTCCATGGTCGAGTGCGGACCCTTGAAAGGGGATTTCACGTCTGTAAAGCTGCCTTTACTCTTGCGAGAGGCCCCTGACCCTCGTCCATCTGGCGGGGCCCCCGCCCATCATGCCGCGTTGCGCCATTGCCGGGGGTGAAATAGTCTGGCGTCATGTCCTGCCACAGGCGGTTGCGAGTTGAGCGTCCACCGTGGCTGTGGAAGGCACCATGTGCATTCGTGTGCCTTGGTGGCACCGGGCACGTACCGGTAAAATAGGTACAAGGGACTCCCCGGCCTGGCGCTCGACCCTTGTGTGGGACTAAAACGCTTGGGAAGTTGACCCGGCTTGCACGGGAAATCGCCCCTGTGGAAAGGGGCGGCTGCAAAAACGCAGGAACTTTTTTTTGTTTTTCTTGAGCCATTTGAGGGGACGGCACAGTCTTGCTGAGTGAGAATTCAGAACAACAGTAAAAAATGCTTGAGGACTTCAATCAGAAAGCACGGCCATGAAGCTAAAAATATATATGAGTAAATATAAAGTAATAAGAAATAAGCATGCTAAAAACATCCTCTTCAGCTTAGTAAACGAAACATTAGAAGAAGTAAAAGAATATAACTACCTCAGGCAGATGGTTAGTGCTGATCCCAACTACGAGAAAGAAATCCGGCGCGGAATAGGTATGGGCTGGGGAGCATTCGGCAAGCAATCCCAAATAATCAAAAGTAAACTACCTCTGTCACTCAACCGGGAAATCTACAATCGGTGCATACTGCCGGTTATGGCATACGGAGCTGAAACTTGGCGCCTTACTAAACAACTGGAAAGCAAACTTAGTTCGGCTCAACGGGCCATGGAACGAATAATACGTGTAACAGCCAGGAACAGGAAACGAGTAGCCTGGATCAGAGAACAAACTACGGTAGAAGATATCATAGTTCAATGAAAGAAAAACGTGTACTTGGGCTGGCTATTTAGTGAGCCGAACCGACAACCGGTGGACGATGAGGGTTACCGGGTGGATACCAAGAAAAGGATATAGAAAAAATTCCCCCGCATTTCCCCGAGGGGGAGAATGTGAAAGTGCGAATGCACTGTTGTCGGCCCGCTTGCGGCGCTTGCGCTCGGCCCCCGCAGCCCACCGCCTCGCCGCCTTCTCTTCCATCTCTTCCATCGGGTTTGTAGTATCACGTGTACACCACGCAGTTATCAAGCCGCTATAACGCCGCTGAGTCGCCAACGCACGCCGCTGACGACGTAGTTTAATGCGTTGAAGATATAAGGCGCGTCACTAACACTGATATCAGCGTCGCTTCCGTGGCTTGGTCGGTAGAGCGTCGCGCTGCGGCCGCAAAGTCCTCGGATCGAAACCTGGCGCCGGATGCTGTTTCTTTTTTAAATATAGAGGAGCACTGCGGACGCCGACGACGCCGCCGCCGCCGCCGCCGCCGCCGCCGGCGGTGGATGGTTTGGGGTCGCTTATAAAGTGCATTCGCACTTAAAAAAGGAAGCCATTAAAACGGCGGAGGGATGAAATGGAGAAATTCGGGGTAAACTGTGGACTCGAGCAGCGCATGGCAGGAGTGGTTGGAGGTCAGTGGGAGAGGCCTTTGTCCTGAAATGGGCCTGAGTAGGCTGCTGCTGCTGCTGATGATGATGAAACAAGAAAAGAAAGATCTTTAAGTAACGTAGAAAGGGTGAATTGAAAATATACCAGAATGGGCCATGTAATTGCCGTGGCTAGCTTTATATCATGCGCGCTTATCTTTTTCAGGGCTTTCAAATAATTTTAAAGCGAATCTTTAGTGTTCTCCCTGATGGCGTTAGTAACGCGAAAACGGATGAAGTGAAATAAAAAAAGTGCTCCCCGTGGCGGGAATCAAACCTGGGTCCATCGCGTTATCAAGCTGGCGTCTATCCGATTACTCTATTTCGACTTGGTGAAGCGGTTTGGATTTGGAGACGGGTACATGGAAGCGCAAAATTTGACAGAAAATTCTGCACCCCACCGTGGAAAAACGGCGATGATCAGTGGCGAGAAAGCTTCGCGTTTCACTATCGTCGTCTTAGACGGAGACGTGCCTGATTTCGGGGGGTGTGCTCAAGTGACAACGAATAAGTTTTACAGTCCTGAGTGCGAAAAAAACACGATCAAGGGATGAGCTTCCGAGCTGCTAAAACTCAAGCATTCCTAACCTAACAAAACAGCAGCAAACCCTATTCCGACAGGCACAAGCCGGAACACTCGAAACACCTGCGAGGCTACATGCATCTCACCAGATATGGCAAAACAACACCCTTACCATCATGTTCACAGTGCAAAATTGCAAATACCCAATACCACATTCTTTGGCAGTGCCCTCAATACATCCAAATTAGAAAAAAAATACACTAGAGAGTGGCTGACCTCACCTAGAAGAGAAGAGGAGCAACGTGGCCTGATTGACTTCATTCAACAAGCCGTCAGCTGAAGCCTGGACCGAGCCCTCTGAATCTCGCAGCACTCCCTACAACTCCTCCTCGCTTTGTACCTGCGAATAAAATATTATCTCTCTCTCCTTCTCTCTCTCTCTCTCAAGCATCAGTAATTTAAAGTTGTTTATTTCGTTCCCTTTCAACTGATGCGAGTGTAGCTTTTTTTTTCAGCTATTTCAAATATTGCTTGGACCCCAACAGCTTAGGGGATAAGGTGGAGTATCGCATTGGAGAGGAAGCGCAGCAAACTCATACTGAGCTGTCGTTTCTCACGCGAATGGCGGACGCGCTCTGCTTGACTCTTCCATAGTGGTGCATGCACGTGGCCTACACGTGGCTTCTCCTATCCAGCGTGCGTGTCAATTTCTCTCCCAGCGCACGTGACTCCCAGCGCGTACAGGCCACGTGGCATCCCAGTCCACTGCAATGGGCGCCGTAGTTGATCCCCCAGCTTCAGCTGTCTCTCGACTTCAGGAGTCGAGGAACTGTGGCTGCACCGCGCGCCTGTAGTTTCGGGGGTCACCTTTCAGACTGGAGCTGAGATAGGAATAAACGCCGGGAAACTCATCGTACTTGCTATATATTTAAAACATCAATAAGCGGTGATTGACAAATTAAAAAAAAAAACAATGGGATTATTTCAATCATAACAATTAAACTTAGCGCCTGCCAGTGATCTATAAAGTGCAACTGGTAGCATTTTTATTTTATTATTCCGACCTCCTTCGCACCGAAGTGCCCAGTGCCTCATGCATACCCTGAGAAACTATATTTACACGGTATATTGAATTTATGAAACGTATCGATTTTTTCTGCAGTCATCAACTGCACTAAAACACATCAGGTCATCTTTAATATCGCAATATTGTTGTGATACTCTCGAGCATACCCAAACTTAGCTAGAGCTCAGTGCACTACTGTCCTCTCATAAATGTGTGCTAGGAACTTAGTAACTAACGATAACCATGAAATTACGGCAGTAATTTTGATAACTGTACGCTTGAATTGCCCCAGGAAATGATTTTGCCGGCCGATGAAAATCCTGCGCTGAGGAATCCCGGCAATTTCAAAACTACGCAGCCCAGTCGTTTCGCGCTGGGCTCTCGGCGGATACTTTATGAGGCTGCTTCCGTTCACGCTGGGCGTAACAGAGGGCGAAGCACGAGTGGGGACCTGACCCAAAAAGTAACAGAACAGAGAAAAAGGGCACAATGGAGACCACTTCTGCCAGGCCGTATCCGACGATGAGCGTTGACAAATCCCTGTGTACTCGGGTTACAGGAAACACGATACAAACTTGGGGGGATTTCACGGGAAGCGCTCCTTGGTCGAAAGGGGAAGGGAGAGGAACTATGTATCAGAGCAGAAAGAGGGAGGGATGGCGAGAGGCAAGAGAAGAAAGAGAGTGAGTGAAAGGACTGGGGCGTCTCGCTTGGATGTTCACGAAAAATTTATAGGAGAAAAAGCCAGCCAAGCAGTCAGCAAGTAAAAACAAAACAAGGGCACTACCACTGGAGAACGACTCACCCTCCGCTCTTCTTTGTTTTCGATAACATGCACGGCCTTTTGACTCCCGTCCCGGCTTTTCTGTTTTTTTTTTTTTTTTTAGCTTCGATTGGGTTTTTGATGCGTTGTGTTCTTTCTCAGGGCAGAAATCACAGTGCACTTTTTATTAGTTGCCGATGGTAAATATCCGGTTGTGTATTTCAACACATATAGTTGAAGTCAGGCTTGCCTGAAAGAAAAGCAAAAAAATATAGCGCAGACACATCGCGCGTGTTAGTGCTCGCGCAATGGGGATCCTTAAATAACAGCGTCTGCCGGCTTCTTGAACAACGCCATTCGAGTAGCTATGCCTACATAATAAGCTGCCCATAATACTGCCGGAATTCAGTACCCTTGTTAACACGTCAAATGCGTCAATCGGTTACAGCACGGTACAAGAAAGACGGGTAAGCATGAAATGATTTAACAGACATTGTTCCTTCATTTAGGGTAAGTGTGCAGCGTAAGTCAGACTGTTCTACAGGCAGATATTTGAGATTGCACCTTATGTGCAACGAGTCATCAGCGCGTGATAAACATTTTTTTTTAAATGCAAAACACGTTTGGGTCCCGGCTTGTCGCGGTAGCTCGTTCGCTGTCCCGACGTTTAGCCACCGCCGCAATCAGAAGAAGTAGCGGCAGAAAGGACACAAAGAGAGGCCTACGGAGTAACCGTAACGGCGAACCACCGAAGCTTCGAGAAATAAGCAGTTTATACGTATAGCCATAAGCGTTCGAAACTCCTGAATCACTGGCACTTGTCGTACATATCGCCATTGTTGAGCGCAAAAAAAAAAAAAATTGGCCGCGTATCTGCTCCTTTCGTTGCAAATGACGTCAAAAGACGATAGTCTTTATCGTCTTTTGCGAAGTAAATGCCTCCCTTCGCTTTACCGCTTACCTCTCATGTTGTTCCTCTTGCGTCGCGCTCCTCCCAAGGTAAAGACGCCAAATGTTTGCTTAAATCATTTTAAATTTCCCGCGTTCCACTGCTCCAAACCGGGTGTCTCGATGGGAACGCTGCCGTCGGCGAAGACGCGCGTTAATCGAGGCACCCTACTTCAACGTTTATAGAACCCCGTTTCCCTACTCCACGTGCGTTGCAAGCAGAACGTGGAAACTATCTAGTGGAACCTTGCGTAACTGTTGCCGGTTGATATCTTAAAATGGCGCCAGAAGCTATAGTGGCGCGGGCGACAGCAGGCGACGGCGGATTGAATTCTTTTTCTGCAGTTGATGAAGTATTTAATTTCGCAAAAGTCAAGCATGTTTGAATTTTTATAAAGGAACACTGCAAATATCACTTCTGTATTGATTTGTTGTCTCATATTTGCGTAATGTCTTGTTCTTCTTCAACAATGTTGACAAGTATGAACATTACACCGGACCAAGACGGGTAGATTTAGTTGTGACTATATAAGACTATTGCGCAGGCATTGTTTTGCTTTGGCCGGGTGGCTGAATCGAGTCACAGACAGACAGACGGACAGACAGACATACAGACAGACCAAAATTTCTGGGTTTAAGTAGCCCAAGAAAGACTATCGTCTTTAAAAAAAAAAAAAAAACTGAAGGTACATTTGAGTAAAAATCTGTGTAATTAACGGGCAGCTCCCTCGTTCATTTAGTTAGGAATGCTCGATGGGTTGGTTATTACTATAGTAAACGAAAAAAGTGGCCGTGGAAGACACGCGTTCAATACTGTGCAGTAAGGCTCCGGCACGTGTGAGATTATAGCAAGCACAACAATTAAAGCCGCTTCACTCAACGGGAAAGCTGTCGGAAGTGCAGAGCAGTGATTCGGCATGATGGGCTGTGGCACCATTATCCGCTCAGTCGCGCTCTTCGCTTCCTGTCTCACTTCCCTCTTGATGAATTGAACGGAAGTTTGTCCAATGCAATTCAAATTTCCCGCCTTCGCAGCGCTCGCCCGCCCCCTTCATGGAACAGGGCGAGCGGGAGTTCTGTTCTTTTTGTGCTTGCTTTCATCCCGCACGTGCCGGCGCCTTACTGCGCAGTTTGGAACACCTCGTTTTTAGCGGCCACATTTTTCGCTTAACCGTAAACACCAACCAAATGGGCGTTCCTAACTAAATGGACGCGGGTGCTGCAGGTTATATACACGGATTTTGCCTCAAATGTACGTGTAGTTTTCTTTGCGCTAAACAACGGGGAAATGTATGACAAGCGCCAGCGATTCAGGAGTTTCGAACGGTTATGACTATACAAACCGCTTGTTATTCGAAGCGTCTGTTTGGGTGTGTTACGCCGTAACGCCGTGGGGCTCTACTTGGGTCCGTTATCTCGATGTGCCGCCTGATTCCTGCAGTCGCTAGACATTGTGACAGCGAACGAGCTACGACAAGGCGAGCCCCTTAAAAGCTCTGCGCTCAAAAGAACAGAAATCCCGCTTGTGCTGTTCCATGCAGAAGGCGCGCTCGCACTTTGAGGGCGAGAAATTTGAATTGCGTTGGACAAAGCTCTGTTCAATTCATCAACAGAAGAGTGAGACAGTTAAGGGAAGAACGTGAGTGGTGGCAGCAATGAGCGAATCACTGCTCTGCACTTTTGGCAGCTTTCCCTTTGAGTGGTAGTGCTTTAAATGTTTTTGTAGTTCTGCGCTCAGGGAAATCTGGGAATCCGGGACCACGCTTTTTCGCAAAGTGAGCGAAGTAACGCCCAAGAAATGATCACGCATTGAATGAAGTAAAAAGATAATAAATTTATAAACAACGTATCACGACATACAGTTTAAAACAAGCTGCAAGGCTTTTGTCGATTGACTGTCTGATCTCCTTGTGTTCAGTATGCGATAGCATGCGTATTTACGTTGCCGCGTTTTGTAGCAGGTCACAGAGGTAGCCTATAGTACAAATGCACGATTTCCATCAGCTTAGAGCAGGACCAACTAGCTAAGAAGAAAGCGCGGTAGTGCTATGCCGTCAATCATGGTCCCTCGATATGTTGGTAAACAAGAAAAACTTGGTAAACAATAAGAAAACAAGTTGGTAAACAACAAATGTTGATAAACAACAGGAAAACAAGAAAAGAAAGGGTTCCTCAGCGGATGCGAAGCATATTATCACGGAGCTCATAGGCGGACAAGGCCCACAGCGCCATGACCCAAGACAGACGATGAAGACGCAAAAGTAGCAGTCGCGTAGCTCGTGCGGGATGTCCCATAGCTGCGTTGTACATAATGTAAATAGATCGCTCATCTTTCTTAACCATGGTTCCTCTGGTTGTTAGCCATGGGTCTTAATTTTGGTCCTGCACCACGTCACAAGATATTTATTCAATTACGTAAAGTGAGGGATCGTTAGCCTTTTTTGGTAACAAAAGTCTGTGCACGGCCACTCACCTTTCTTTTATCGCGCGGCCGTAGTTTGCGTAATCTTGCTAGTCTCTGTCTGTTTGGCACAGGATTCAACTCACGTCGAGACAGCCTTGGTAGAAGTGAACCATGGTGCACGGGCACGTAGAACGAAGTCAAACGGGGCCGTGCCACCTCCTACCGAAAGCTCTTCAGTGAGGCATATATCCAGTGTACTCAGGTGCAATTTAAGCACCGAATCGGGCTGTTCCTCTGCGTGTTACCGCGAGCATTTCGAACATGACACAAGTCGTTTTCGTGATCCTTCGAACGTGGACTTTTACAGCAAAGCTGTACCTCTACCTCGGACTGGCCACTAGGGGGCAGATCGTCGCTGTCACGCTTCGCCTCGGCTCCCCAGAAGAAGTTAAATTCGGCCGAAAACTCGTTGGAACCGGATGAAGCCCTATAGCGACGTCTTCCTAACGACAAGTGGACTACGAACACAACAGTTTTGTTCGCCGTAAGTTAATGATTTGATTTCTACAACCCTTCAAACTTCCGAAGCAGCGATCTGTAGCTAAGCCTACTTGGAACGGCGGGAGCACCGGCGCTGCTTCGCTGAAGCCCACGTCAGCTATGGCTGCTATGGCTGCCGTTGAGGCGGGATCGGCGATGGACACCTCCGCGCAGCCTCCCGTAATTGAAGAGCCGAATGACTACGACTTCGAGAACAAGAAAGAGAAGACTCCCAAGGAGAACTGGATAGACGTAGTGAGTAAATATCAAAGGAGGAAGCTGAAGAAGACGAGCGCCGCGATAGGAAATGAGCTGGGCCTCTAAAAGACTTCACCCTAAGAAACCAACGATGCCAAGCGACGTGACGCACCCAAACCTCCACCGCTCCCCAAGCATGACTTCAAAATGGTAATTCGCCTATCGGATGGCCTCGAATTGCGCAAGTACCAAGCCTGTGCTATCGCGAACAGTATTTTGCAAGAAGCACAACTCACGTGGAAACAAGCGGATATCAAAATCAGGATCGACCCGGCCCAAAACATTGCCACCGTCAGCACACCGAGCGAGATGGCTGCAAGGAAACTGGACGGCATAGAAAAGTTGAAGCTACAAAGCAGGTACTACCGCGTCAATCATTACGGCCTCTTCCCACACGACCCAAGTAAGGGAGTCATTCACGGCATCCCAAGCCACCACACTTCAGGAGAAATTTCCGACAACCTTCGGATGCCAGGCTACGAATTCGCAGCATGCCGGCGCCTATAGGACAGTCAAGCTCCGTAGTCGTCACTATCCTCGGCCCAAAGGTCCCCTTCTACGTTTACTACAGAGGCGCAGAGACACGATGCTTTACTGTTACAAGTGCTACCAACAAGGACATCACTCAGACGTTTGCCCCACACCGGACGTAAAAGCGTGCGAAAGTGGGGAGTGCGGGACACGCAACCGAATTATTTGTGCAACCCCGAGTGTGAACTTTGTCAAGGCGATCATCTTACAGCTACCAAAGGCTGCCGTTCGAGGTTTAAAGAGCCGTATCTTGCACGTCAAAGGTGCCGAGAACGGGAACAACTCGACAGCACCCGAAGATCTAGGAGTGCGACCAGTAGACCCCAAGGCAGCAGCCGTTCGGAATCATCGACGCGAGGTGGAAAGAGCCGCTCAAGGTCCAGATCCCGGACTAGAAACTTGCCACCGCCGCCCAAGGACGGGGTGACACAGCAACACAAGGTGAGCTGGGCGTCAATTCTCTCTCCCACTGCTCCCCCCGCCAATGCTAAACCCCGGTGTAATGAATGCGAGAAACTACAGCATGAGCTACAAACACTCAGAGCAGAAATCCAAAGCCCCAAAACTGTAATAGCAAAACAATCTCCGCAGCAATCGGCTCACCAACAAGCACAAACGGTTGCGCTCGAAACAATCAAACCACAGGCAGAACAGCTCTACAACCAGCCAGTGAAAAGAAACGCAAGGTAGAGACATCCCAACCTCCGAATATCGGAGAACAAAATAACTTCATAACGAAAGAAGATTTGCAGAATGGCCTGACAGAAATACACGAAACGGTGCGAGATACGCTCCCTGCAGTAATTTCCCAAATGAAACAAATCAGCAGTCAGTTGACCAGTGGCGGTCCCAAGGGGGGGTGGGGGGGGGGGGGGGTGCGAAGGGGGCGATCGCCCGCCCCAAAGAAGTCCTCAGCTTCTTATTTTTGTTTTTTTAAGCATTACACTTGCGCGAGGTTAAATCCCACTAGTGCGAGGCTGCAAACGTGTTGCGACTGTCAGAAATGCGGGCTCGAGCCAGCCGTTGCCCCGCCTGAGGGGCGCCAAAAACCACTGTGGTGTCGCTAAGTGATTTGTGCGCAAGTGGGTTACACCGCATACGCGCACACGCCTGCATGGTTTTCACCTCCTCCACAGAATTGGCGCAAGGAGGAAAGCAGTTCTTTATTCACCCCTCCCAACTCCCCCCCCCCCCAAAAAAAAAAAAAAAAAAACTAATCTCTTGGACCGCTACTGCAGTTGACCCAACTGACGGCGCAAAATCAAAATCTGGTCACCCGGGTAGCACGCTTGGAACGACAACAGCAAACTCCCATAATCGCTTTGCTCGAAGAGAAAAGACGTACAGCAGACCAGAAACGAACGACGCGACACCTGCGGACACCAAAAACACCGGATATGACGACTCAGTCTAAAACCAAGCCGCTGACGACTCCCTCTAAAACCAAGCAGCAACCAAAACTATTTGCAGTGTAATTGCTGCAGCTTCAAAAATGAAAGAGGCGATCTCCAACAGTACGTTTCCCTCCTCTCTGATCTTCCAGATGTCATAGCCCTTCAGGAAACCACCTCAATCGCTAAACTGCCTGGCTACATAACTATTACCACGCAGAACGGGAGAGACGTGTGTACGCTCATTAAAAAGGATATCACGGTCATACAGCATCAACTAACCACTCATAGCCATGATAGCATTCTCGTCGAATTAATTCTTCAGAAGACGAAGAAAAAGACCACATTTGTCCTCAACGTATATTGTCGCAATAAAAACCACGCCATTGGATCGGCGGGCATTATTCGTCAGGCTAAGTGTATCTAAGCAGAAAACCCTTTCATAGTCACCGGGGATTTTAATGCGGCACACACCGTCTGGGTATGCACATACCAAACAAAGAGGAGTCGCGAACTCTTAACCATCGGCAACTTATTCTGCTCACCGAACACCACCTACCGACCAGAATCGGCACGAGCACGGTGAGGGACACATGCCCCGATCTTACGCTGGCAGCCAACGCTCCGAGAGCCACATGGCATAACAGGGAGGATAATTTCGGAAGCGATCATATGATTGTAGAAACTGTGCTTCCGGGACCTCAATATAGGATAAATCTAGGCGCAGTCAAATTAACCGACTGGAATAGCTTCAAAAAGGCCAGAAGACCGGTGCAGCAAAAACAAACCAAGGACATTGAACAATAGGCACAAACGCTAGCCGTAGAAGTCAACACCTACACCAAGAATATTCGTTTTATTCTATCTAATTATCGCGGAACAGCCAGCGTAACCCAAATGAAAAAAAAACTTTACGCCTTCCGAACCTCTCGCCTAGCCGAAAACGCTCACGAATTTGCCTCTTTCATGAAATTGATCACCATAACTTCACGTTGCACAATTCATGGATTCGTCCTGCGCCTTACGTGTCAGCTCGCCGATATAACTCACATAAAGTCGATGTACCTCATTCGAATACGGTCACACATTCCACATCATTTTTTTCCGAAAACGTGCAAGGATTGGAACAATCTACCGAGCTCATTAACAAGTATTAAAAACCCTGATCTATTTAAGGATGCTTTAAATAACTCGGACTAAATTCCCACTCAGTGTGCAAATTTTATACCTTAGAGTGCTTTGCATGATGGTTATGTTATTAATTAAGACCATATTTATTTTATGTATGCTTGAAATATTGCCGAATCAATTCTCCACTGGGCACCTGGATTGTATTTTCTTTAGTGCTTTACGATGCTGTTCTATTGTTGCTGTTTAATTACGAAAGTGCATCTGTCATCAATTTGTTATTGTTGTAACCACTCCCCTCTATAATGTATCCGTACCCTGAGGGTAAAATAAATGAAATGAAATGAAACGAAACAAGCATCGAAATGCCAGCAATTGACAGCCATCTCGCACACTTATGGGAGGAGAGAAATAGCTTACTGCGGAGGTGGAAACGCCAACGCCATAACAAAAAGCTCCGACGACGTATTGCGCCAATCAACACTGAGGCCGCAACATATGCAGCGAAGTTATGCCACCAAAACTGGGCCCACATGTGGCAGACTTAGTACCTCCAAAACGTGGAACCTTCTTCGCTACCTCATAGATCCTGCCCGAAGTAAAAGTGAAACTTGCAAGACAATGCAAACGATAATGCATAAATTTCAAGGAAGCGAGCAGTCCCTCATCACTGCGCTTAGGGACAGATACCTCCCTGAAGTACAACAGGATCAGCTCCCTCATTACACAGGATTCCCGAACTTGGAACTAGACAAGCCCATCACCACGGCAGAGGTACGCGCAGCACTTCTCAAAACTCCGCATAAACACCACTCCCGGCAAAGACAAGATCACCAATAAAACACTGATCAACATCGACGACTCTTCTATAGAGCTCCGCAATAACTATATGAACGAGTGTTGGACCGTCAGCAAGCTTCCCAAAGAATGGAAAGAGGCAAAAGTGAGGCTCTTGCCAAAACCTGGGAAAACACCATGTACAGATAACCTACGCCCAATTTCTTTAACATCTTGAGCGGGGAAACTCATAGAGCACGTCGTTCTACAGAGACTTCAGAACTACCTCGAAGACACCGATCGGATACCACACACAATGTTTGGATTCCGGCCAAAGCTATCGACTCAGGGCATACTAATAACATTTAAAAAAAACGAAATTTTTGAGACCGCAAGCAAAAATGCACCCAAGGCAATTCTCACACTTGGTCTAAAGGGAGCATTTGATAATGTCGCCCACACAGCCACACTCAGAAATCTCGTCTCCTTAGACTGCGGAGAACGTGCATACGGCTACGTTAGAGATTTTTGAACAGTCAGACAGGCGATCCTGAAAGTAGGCGACCTGCAGTCAGACCCATACAAATATGGAAGCAGAGGCACGCCGCAAGGCGCTGTGTTATCTCCGATGCTGTTCAAAATCGCAATGATAAACCTGCCCTCAAAACTTGAAAGCATTCCAGACATAAAACATGGTCTTTATGCAGACGACATCCCAATATGGATAGCCAAAAGGTCGAAAGGGGAAATGCAGGAGAGATTGCAACAGGCTGCAAATACTGTACACACGTACGCGAAAGAATGCGAACTCGCCTGTGCTCCCCAATAATCCGAACTCCTGCGTGTGCAAAAACGTCGTCATGACCCAGCTACCTCGTTCGACATAATGATGGACGGTATACGCATAGAACCCACCGACCACATCAAAATTCTCGGCATGACTTATCAAGAAGACTGCAAGAACACCCACCTACTTCAAAAACTGGACTCATCCATTGCTCAGATAATAAGAATGATCCGCACAGTATCGACTCAAAAGTATGGCATGAAAGAACAAGATACGATAAAGCTCATTCAAACATTTATAATTTCACGCCTCGCATACGTAACCAGAAATCGTAGAAGCCCATCTCACGGCGCAGCTAGTCCTTCTCGGCCTCACGAGCACCGGTCGATCAGTTCTGACCTCTTTAAAGCTTAACGCTTAATAGGTATGAAGGTATCATTGTATGAAAGTATGAAAGTATCATAAGCGAAACTGTTTTGTAACACCACACGCTGCTCACAATGTTTTGAATTTGTTTCTGTTCTTGCATTTTGCATTTTACTTTGTTTTTTTCTGTACCCCAAATTTAAACAGCTTGGTACAAAAATTGAAATCCCATCCAGTTGTATCCAGTTATATCAGTGTGTGCTAGTGTCTTCTTTTCCTTACAAATTTCGCTTGTAAATTTTTTTTTTGTACTTTTTATTTTTTTCTTGTACTTTTTTATTTGCTTTGTCATACCGCTTGCGGCTGAGGGTGGCGTGGCCTTCATCAGGCAACTGGTTTGCCTCTAGCCATGCCCCCCAAGGCAATGTTTTGTAATATTGCCTTGAATAAACTTGAACTTGAACTTGAACTTGAGACGGAAGACGAGGCCATAGTCCCTCTAGAAATCAGGACAAGACTGAAACTTCGCCCCTTGCCCAGGAACATGCATCGCGAACACCATCAAGCACGAAGAGCGGCTAGGGCAGAAGTTCTTCAACGTCAATACGGAAAATCCGAGGAGGTGGTATACAATGACGCCGCGGACTATGCCCGATATAAAGTAAAAGCTGCGGTAACCGCCACACCCCACTCCCTCCTCAGTAGCTTAACATTACGGAAGGCAACAACGCTGCAAGCAGAAGAGACGGCAATCGCCCTCGCAATCACCCAAACCTGAGCATCCACCATCATCACGGACTCCCAAGCGGCATGCAAACAGTTTGCGGCAGGAAGAATTTCGACGATCGCTCTCGGCATCATCCTTCAACACCCACCTCGGAGAAACATAAGAATAATCTGGACCCCAGCCAACTCTTCTCTCTGCGGAAACCAGGCGGCGCACGCCTTCGCTCGAGATTTGGTCAGCCGAGTACCGTTAGAAGAAGAGGAAAGGACAGTATACCCCCTTCTCACGTACAAGGACGTCACACAGCATTACCGGTGTGGCCGAATGCGATACCCTCCAGTTCCTGAGCAACTAACCAGGCCCCAACAGACTGCTCTTTGTCAACTCCAGACGAACACGTACCGACACCCTACGAGGCTGCACGCTATACACCCCACCCTCAATGATCCCCTGTGTAGACATTGCGGCGTCCCTGCCACGCTTTACCACATAGTATGGAAATGCCATGTTAACCCCCACATTGACCCCATCCCAAACCCCTCCCGAGAGCAGTGGGCGAGAGAACTCGCTAGCGCTTGCCCAAGCAGACAGCTGCAGCTGATCGAACTGGCGAAGACGGCGGGTTGCTCCAATGGCGCCCTGGATTGAGGGCTACACCCACAAGGCTTTTTGAAACAGCAAAAGTTGTACTCCTCCTCCTTCTCCTCCTTCGGACGTAATCTTCCTATAATTTACTGCAGCGACAACAAACAAACTAGGTGAGAAAACTGAGATGATCTTAAGCGCAATCACCTTTCAAAACGCGCACGTGCGTTGACGTCATCGGCCAGTTGCTTCGGTGGTATGATACAGTATGTTAGCCATTGCTGCTCTATGCTTTTAAACGGTTTTAAAAGCATCGGCTGGACCGCACTGCTTAGACAGCGTCACCAACGCTGCTCATTAGGGCAGCGGAAGCACGCGGCATTTCCTCTCTATTTTTTTGTTCCTCCAATGAACACAGACCTCAACTGTATCTACGCGGTTTAGACACCCAAACAGGGTAGTTTTTGGTGCTGTTCGATTCGAGATCGTGAATGTCGTATTTGGCTGTTTTCGTTTATATTTTGTTTTAGTTGGGCTTGGCCTCGGCGTCACTCGAGCTAACATCTTTTATTCTTGTTGCGCTTTTTCTCCAGTGGCGCGGTTCATGCCCCCTTATGATTGCTTTCTTTTCATAAAAAACATGTATCTGTAATAATAAAAAAAACGCTGGTACTCTCGTTTAAGTACTTGCGTTTTGCCTCAAATGTGCATAACATTTCGTTTGCGCTGAACCATGTGGAAAGTGTTGAGCCATGCCACTAGTTTTTGTAGTTTGGTAGCTAGACTAGTCTTGTTTATTAAGCCAGAATTGCTTTTTGCGGCGGTATACGGTGCCTTGGGAGATGAAAATGGCTTAAATAAAAAGAAAATAAAATGACGTTGAAAAATCAACTACTCCCGTGTCAAAGCGACAACGATGGAGGAACAAGAAGCTTTCCAAAATCAAACGAACCAACCCAGAAGCCATTGGTCGAGAGCATAACGCAAGACTCTGCGCTCTTTTCCTTATCCTTTTTCTTATCGTGAAGGTTTACAACCCTGCGATTGGGCTCTCTAGTGCTTTACTGATACGGGAATTTCATGGCTTTTCCAAGTGTTCAACCATCATCGCAGTTCGATGGAGGGGTACATTTTCTGCCTAATTTTGCACGTCCATGCTACCCCTGTCCAAATGCCGACTTGCTTCGGCCGTGCCGGAATGGTGCATTCGTATACACGTCGGCTTCATAACGCGAGAGACCCAGGTTAGATTCCAACCACTGGAAGCATTTTAATTGTTCTTCACTTTACCCGCGCTCATCATCATAGTCAGAGAAAGTTGGCTTTTCTGCAGTGCGTTTTGGGTGGACTACAGACGACATCAGTGAGAGGCTAAAAGCTTCGCTTTAAAAATAGGCGTCAAAAAGCCAGTTGAGGTTCACTGAGATGTGGTTCCCGTACGGATGAAAAAAAATGCCCAAAAAGTCAGCATGTGTAACAGCGAAAGACGCACGTTTTTTTAGTATCGGTTCCGGCTAGCGGCTTTCCTCTGTGGTCGTCGTTGTCTAGAACGAAGTGTCGAGCTGATAGGAAAACGTTGACATGGTCCCTCGAATCCTGTAATTATTTCTGAAAGCTTCGAATGTTACACACAACAGGCGTCCCAGCCGTTTAGATCATTTGACCACGAAGGTCTCGTACGCCTGTCTGTAAACTGCGTTTCCTATACTTTTCCGTCCTTTTTAGCGTTGTCCGCTGCAAATTACCGCAGACGTCAAATCTCTCTCAGGTGCCAACAAGAAAGTTGTAGAGTATCTCTTTTGTAACTCATCGTTCCCCCGATCATTTAATTTTTGACCCGGAGTGTATACACTGGTGATGAATGAATTGTGGCTCCCTCAAATTAATTCTCCCTCCCTTCCACGGCGGCCCATGTTCCCTGTCCCTTCTGCTGATCCTCCAGGCTGCTGTCGGATTAATCAACGTTCTCGTCCATTCGCCATCGGCACCACGCATGCCGCTCTGAGTCACTGCGCCCTCTCCCCGCGGGATTTGGCGGCGGGAAGCGGGGAGATTTCTTTGAGTGCCCGCCCTGCGCCACTGGTTATTTCAGTGCCGGGGGTGGCGGGACGTTCTCTTTCTGGGATCAAATGCGCGGCAACATCAATGGTTCCCGCCACTGCATCGCGGCCGCATGAACAAATGTTAGCCTGTTCCCCCGCTTGTCCGTTCTCCAAATATCCCCTCTGTTGTCTCGTTTGGTGGCGACCTCGCGCGTGCGTCTGTGTGAGTGTTCCGGAGGAAGGGAAGAACGTTATTGTTCAGATGGTGCTCGTATATACCTAAGTGGCCGGTTTCCGCTGCATGTCTGGGCCTGGGTACGGCAGTTGGCTACATGTAGTATCTAGCGTTGTTCTGACTGTGGGACCGAGTGTTCTCTCGTACCTTCCTTTTTTGTTCATTGGCGTTTCTGTTAGCGCTTCCTATTCGATGCTTCGTTCTGATGTTGCTAGTACAAAAAACATTTGCTATCAGTTGATTTCCCCATTTTGTTTTCGAAGACACAGCCCCGCTACGTAACGTAATTACCCTGATCATGGCATCAGCTATGCCATGCACGGGGCCCAGACCGTGCTGCGGCAATGTACCAAAGTACATAGCATCCTCCTTTAAAACTAAAGTGTTAGCGGTGCTCGGTGTACCTTCAAGACACGACACATACCTGCCTTAAAGTAGTCTCACTAGAAATCTACGTCGTGCGCAGAGTTCTATACGCTCGCGCTTCGTGCCAACGTGCGAAAATTCTGGGGAAAATGCGCTCTCCGACGCTCACACCCGAGGTTGCGGCACTGCTTTGCGCGATTCGTGCGTTATTCGGCACGTAATGAGATCCAGTGTCTAAACCAGCCGTTAAGTGAGACGGCAATAAAGTAGCTTCCCACGCCGGTGCACCGGCGATGACTGCCACCCACGGTTCCCATTAGGCCGTCATAGCTAAGTAATAGCAACGCTGTTCAACACGAATCGCGCATTACGAGGAGCACGTGCAGAACCTAACGCGCCCTCCGTCCCTTCGACATTCTACCGCTTATTCATCGGCGTCGGGCCCGTGGTGCGCACCCATAAGTGCGCACCTCAAAAGGGACTCTATCGTTGCAGAGTTGCGCAAGTAAATTACACGCTACCTTCGGCCATGTCATCGTCGAAGCCGGCGTTCCCAAATTTCCCTCATCCCTGTCTCCCAGCTAGGCCCGCGTTTTCGCGTGTGCTCTGTAGAGAAACTTGCATCATCGCAACGAGAAACGCGTGCCACTCAGGATGCGCATCACATAATACCGGGCCGCTTGTCCTCCGCTGCTCTCGCGTGGCTCATCTCGTTTTCGGTGCCCTCCGCAGGGACGCATCTGCTTTTCGCCTCAAGCTTAAGGGAGAGGCGAGTTTGTAGTCCAACGGCCTGTGGGTGGTTGCGCCACGACTGCAATCTATCCTATATAAGGGTCCGCTGATTGCGCAAACTAGCAGGAATAAGCTTGGGGTTGTTATTAACGGGATTATGAAAGCCCGGGTGTATTCGGCCGTGCTCAAAAGTAAATCACAAAAATTGTAAAATTCAGTGCCCACGGCACCACAGCGATGTTTGCTTTTCAATTTTGTTTTTCAGTTATCTCGCTGGGAGTGCTTAGGTGAAAGCCCGGTTGCTAAGAAAATATAGGCAGCCCGAAACATTTGCTTTGCTGTTTGCACTTTCTGGTTTCGAGATTGTCCAGCTTAAAAGTTTTAGTTACATAACTAACTGGCCAGCTTTAAGCGATCATTTTTTATTTACTCGTAAGCTAGCGATGGCCAGGCGTTTGAAGGAACTCGTTGCATCACGAGTGATGCTCAAACACACGAATGTCTTGTAAAACGGTATGGTCTGCGTTGCATTACTGATCGGAGATGCGTCATAAAATTACATTTTAGGACGTTTGGCTGAATAATTATGTGCACATATTTAGTCGCCCTTCAGTGACACCTTGTCACAAGCTCCACCAGAAAAAAGCATCGCACCAGCGCGGTTACGCAACGCTACCACAAGAAGCGGGAACTTAGTGGAACGCGCCAGAGTCGCCGGTTGCCGAAGGAAAGCAAAAACAGAACCAAGCGCAAACTGGACCTGACCCACCCCAGCACCGGGTGCCGAAGTAACAGCCGGCACTAGCAAGCAGATAAATCACAAAAGTGACGCGCCTTGCTGCCGTCTCCAGTAGAAGTTTACGTACACTCCCGGCGCTTCCAGAGGCTCGTGGAGAGCAGGTTTGACGCCGCCCCTATTGACTAGTACTTCGGCTTATTGCGCTCATTAGAAGAATTTAGTACTTTTCAGCTGCTTTACGAAGTCACATGTACAGGGACACTGAAGTGTAGGAACCAGTCGATGTCTGTCGGTAGATCGCAGTGCCATGAATACCAGTACTATACCACTACCGCAATAGCTGCTGCTCAGTAATGCAGCAGATGCCAAAGGCGTGAGAACCGGTGTCATTGCCTCGCACAATTTCCCGTATAACGATACGTGGCGTCACAAATCGTGAATGGTGAAACAGGGTTTGTGGACCTTGTCTTGGAGTTTATATGAAACAAGCCGTAGGCAGGTAACTTGCACTTGTCAATGATGATGATTCCTATTGGTTTCCCCTTTGAAACGGGGTGATGACATGTCATCTTACCAAAAAGGACTAATATAACCATGTTTTACACTCTCGGTTTAATACTAGCGCTGCTTAGGGCAGGCACTAAAGCTTATTAGGCCCGAAATATTTTCTTTTCCCTGTTACAGGTGGTAACTGTCCTAGGCAATATTCCCCTCTCTGCTTTTCGTCCACCAGCATTCTAATCTTCTTTTCGTCCCCTCGACAGCCTTGAAGTTAACTTCCTCTCTGATACCCTTAAATCCTAGGGCTTCTGAAAGCCCAATATTCCCTTCATGTAGATTTGGATGGATACCCTCACATTCTAACACTATGTGTCGCATAGTTTCTGTTTCTTTTCCGCAGACCACACATACCCCATCATTTCCCTGGGAATTATCGTATCAAATAAATGCAATCTGAAACTTCTACTCATTTTACGTTTCTTAAATGGCACGAACGTCCGACCTGGAAGCAATATCAAATAGTTTTTTTACAACTGGGGGTGAGATTAGATGCAGTCTTGATTGAGGTCAAATGATTTGAATTGTGGTACCAGTACAAACAGAATATTTATGCTGGCGAACGAGAAAGCTATTACCGCCTGGTAGTGTGGGTGAGTCCTTCGAAATTTATGTTTGGCGGTTTCATTTTTGCAACCTCATGCTGAACGATACTATCAGGAAAATTTCGAGGTACTGAATTTTATTTAACGAAATATGCCTACTTATCATAGCCCTTAAATGAAAATGACGAAAACCAGAGAGGTTGATTTAGTTGGAAGTAAAAAAAAAACCTGTTTTAAGGAATTGATGTGGCCGTGATTGATTTAGTGATTATTAAAACGTATTCCTTATATTCTCCCTCGCTCTGAAGCAGGGGTTCGGGCATGTTCACTGTATATCTTGGCCGCAAACGTGCCTTTGATGCATGACTCAGGCGATACTTCCAAGAACCTAAAGATATACAGCATTGACGAGACAGCTATACAGAGCAACAACAGACAAAAAAAGTAATGCGCAGCATCAAGGGACGATGCAAGCAGGGTCACATCACAAACCCGAGTGATGGATCGAAAATTTCTCGCCTGCTTTCTGCAAGCCTTGCACACATGCTGGCTGACGTTGAAGTTCGACCCATCGATGGAGAAAGACAAAGAAAACAGGTGGAGATGCGGGGAGAACACGGCGTGGGGACGGTCGAGGCTGGTGGGGCCATCTGGCGAGTCTGGGCGATTGACGATATCGCTAGCCCCGCGGAACGAATCCGACAACAAGCGTGGTGGTCGGGTTCTTTCGTGGGGCTCGGGGCGGAAATAGTGCGCAACTTTCAGTGCTACAGTTTGTAGGCATATCACGCACTTGCTTACCATCGATCGCCTTCCCGAAAAACCAAATTAAATATAGGAGCATGTGAACAGCTAGCCTAAAAAAAAATTCAGCATTCTAGACGACCGATTCTTTGCATCCACTTTTCCATTTCGTTTTTCTTAATAATTTCCTTTGTTATTCGCGTGCACCAACCGTTCCCATAATTCCCTCTTTCCACACGCGTTATTCGAAGGGAAGCGTCACCGGCTGACTTACTTTTAGCTCGAGCTATACCAAATTTTTAAAAGTGTATGTTGCCAGTCCTATACTGATGCTACTGTATTTGAGTGTTGACTGGCCGGTTGGATGTTTATTAAGATGTTTCTTATATGTCAAATAGTTGCCATCGGTGGTTGTACTTGCTACGCTGTGTTTCTTGTGTTACGACGTTGCTACCATCCCCCTCCCGCGGCTTCGTCTTCAGAGTTGGGTGTATGCTACGTGCATAATAAAAGGCTGTATTACTGTAGCCGCCAAACTTCTGTTCGGAAAGTTTCAAAATGTATATGCGCCGACGGCGTGCACTCGTTTTGTATTAAGCAGTGAATGAGCAATACGAAAAAGGAGCATCCCACAAATTATATGATTTACAGTTAAGTATTAATAACTTCTATTTATTAAGTACTGCTCGTCATATATCGCTTTCCGAGCTTTGTGCACAAATGGCACGTACACAAAGCTTTTTTGGTTAAACGGTATACAGGAAAGTGGTGAAATATTTTTCACTTCTTGAAAGAAACCTTTTCACTTTGAGGTAGCAACAAAAAAAATCGAGGCGCGACACACCTCATCCGAGATTCAGTGCTAAGCCGAATCTTCTCTTAGTTTTATCTCGCAATGGCTTGACAAGTAAAATGGGCGCACCCACAATGCCGAACACATAACATACACGCATGACCAGACGACCCGTCGTTGCAGTCACGATCTCGTTGCCGTACAAACTCAGAAATGTGTAGACCAGCAATCACTTAAAGCAGCAGAGACGAGTACCAAAGACTCCCAGTGGCACCATTGCTGGAAGCTTGTCCCCCGCCTTCCTTTGTATCTTCTCAGTTTAGACTGAACTGGGTGCCATAGACCTCCGTATTGTTACTCTGGACCAGGGTGTCGAACCGGAACCGGAACCGAACCGAAAACCGGAACCGAACCCGAATTTTTGCCCGGAACCGGAACTGAACCGGAACCGTATTTTTTTCGCCATTTTGGAACTGAACCCGAACCGGAACGAATTGAAGGAACCGTTCCGAACCGGTTCCGGGGCCTCAAAACTGTGATTTCTAGTTTTCCATCCCGGTACCCTGCCTTGCATCCGAAGATATTTTTACCATTCGCCAGCCGGCACCACGCAATATTTTGCATAGTCTGCAGTTCCCAAGGCCCATAAGGTTCTCATCTTATTATTACCCTAAATTTAATGTAAAGTCCTTATACACTATTAGTTTGCTTTAGGTATTGCCCATCTCCCCAAATTATCTTTTTGCATTTACAATAACTTAAGTTAGAACGCATATTCCGTGGCAACATATCATGGGGTATTCTTTATGGTTTCTATCTGCAGTGTGTTTAAAATCATGTGAAGTTTTCATGTTGTTAATTCGAATGCATCCGTGTCCGCTTGCGAAGGCCTTCAGGGACACCATCAACAATAAACCCGTATCTTCCACTTATTTTAGTTTGAGTGGGCACTTATATAAAAACAGCGCTGAGACACAGACATTCACAGTTCTCTACGTCACCATCACTTTTTCTTGTACAGTGCCGTTGTGTCCTTTGGTTACTGCCCTAGGAGAACATGAGAATTGAAAAAAAAATTGGGGCCTTCTCATTTTCACTTTTAAATAAATGCGATGCATGGATTTAAGTCGATTAACGCGGATTAGCGGGTTGACTAGGGTGGTTTAGTGAGATGAGTGAATGAACTAATGTGAATTAGTGGGACTGCGGTGTTGATTAATATGGATTAGAGGAATTAGCGAGTCAGTTAAGGCGGATTAGATGGTTGGACCAAACATGATAGATTTGGGGTCCTTGACATTTGTAAATTTTGCAGCGTTCTCTTTCTCGACCAATCAGGAAATTTAGTTACGCACAAAATAGCCGGAAAGTTATGTGTCGGCCACCTGAATGCTATAAAAGGCCTTTTTTATGCACGTATTACGCTCTTATGTTATTTGTCGCGTAAGATTTACATCTCGCACTGAAGTTAAATGCCTTATATTCACCAAAAGGTTCTCAAAATGTGTATATATATGAGGTAAGACTAGGGAGCAACTAAACTGAAAGAAAAAAAAAGGAACGATCAACTGGTTTGATGCGAAAGACACCCGATAGCATTCTCTGATACCTTCTCTTTCTTCGTGCTACCGTTCTTCAGCCTTCCACAGGTGTAGCATCTCAACCCCCGAACACAGCCCCTTCCAAACTGAGGAAGAGGGGCTAGCACGTGCGCTTAGCCAAAGGGCCGCCAAAAGTCTCATAACAGACTCTTATCAGGCGTGGCGAAACTTTGCCAACAGTCTATTGCATGTTAGAACACTTCGAATGAACAAGCAGATACCACCAACGAGACCAGCCAGGATTGTATGGGCACCAGCTCATACTGGCATTGCCGGCAGACAAGATCACCAACCTCGTGGCTGGACATTTGACCCGCTTAGCCAGCGCTGACGAAGCCGAGCCCGAGCGCATGCATCCTGTATACATACCAGGAAATTAATGAGCACTATAGGCTCTCCCGTAGAACGTATTCCTTCCCGCACAAATCGCTAGCGAATAACCAGGAAAGATTATTCCGTGCACTGCGGATTAACACCTTCCCACACATCACCAGTCTTCACCTCTTTGACGGGACACAATTCTCTCCATTTTGTCGCTTCTGTGGGGAGCCTGGGAACCTCATACACACAGTAGGTGGCTGCGACAAGTCCACCCTAGATCCACCCAACCAACACGTTTCCATAGAGACTTGGGAGAAAGCCTTGGCCAGCTCCGGCCTGGAAGATCAGTTTCTCTTGATGGAAACGACTGTCGACTCTACCCCTTGAATGAGGACGCCTCTCTGAAACTTTTCCCCGATTAGTTTAAAGTTCATTTTCCCTCTCTCTACGAGGGATAAATACTGCTGCTTGTGACTTCACTCAGCTATTATCTTTCGTAGAGCCGAACCGCTCTCACCTGTCGCTGAAGTGCCATTTAGCAAGTTCCTATCTCCGGTGGTTCCCTATCCAATGCTGTCCTTTACACGGCGTCCAATGAGTCATTAAAGCCGTTCTTTCTTTCTAACTGGTACGTTAGCCTATGAAAGATGAGCAGAAGGAAATCGCTTTAAACGCCACCAGCCACGCTTGACAGTCGGAGGTTGACGCCGACACGGGACTGTTTTCGACTTCTAGCAGTGCTAATGATTTCGTGTTAAAGCTAAAGCGCCGTTGAAACAAGAGTACATGAAAAGCGTAGCAGACCAATCAATTTATTTAAATGCATAATTATTTGCCCCATTGTGCGAAAACAGGGGTGCATGCGCGCGTGCGTGCCTAGACATTTGGTTGAACCAAAAAATATGTTGGGCGCTCAGGCTCTCCTGCCCGCCAAAAAGACTGCCCTCTCGCCAGTAAACTACCTGCCTGCCTGGCTGCCTGCCAGGCAGGCGATTCCTGCGAGGATGCGTGATTTCGGGACGAGGGACGGCCCGCCACGAGACGCCCGGGCGGAGGGGGAAGGCGGCGGAGAGCTAAAGTACTCTACCATAGCGACACTCCAGGGTACTAAAACATTTCTGCAGAAA
Source organism: Haemaphysalis longicornis (assembly GCF_048455015.1). NCBI lineage: Eukaryota > Metazoa > Arthropoda > Arachnida > Ixodida > Ixodidae > Haemaphysalis > Haemaphysalis longicornis. Next base: position 280,802,633 of record NW_027526295.1, on the reverse strand, counting down.
TTCAAACAATTATCTACTAATGCGTAGCATTCTTATGCCGCTTGTCCTCAGTGTGAGTTTCTACAGCCAATTTTTTGGGTTTTTATAAATCCTGTCCGACCAATTGTCTCAATTGACGCTGCTATAATTACAAATGGAATATTCGCGAAATCTTCATTATTGTGGAAATGCAGGCAGTTATACGGTTTCCCATTTTCCTTAATTGCTTAACATTTTCTTATTTAATAGTTTTTCAAAATTTCGTTCGACCAATTATTTCCATTTGCGCTATTATAACGATTACATTTGTAACTCGCGAAATCTGCCTTATTGTGGAAATGCAGGGTGTTACACGGTTCGCCAGTTTCCGCAATTATTTTACATGTTTTTTATTTCTTACATTTATAAATTTTGTTCGACTAATTATCTCCATTTACCCTATATAACGATTGCAGGTGGAAATTTCCCGAAATCCTCATTATTGTGGAAATGCAGGGGTGTCACATGGTTTGCCAGTTTCGGTGATTACTTTTTTTTTATTTTTTAGTTTTTCAGAAATTTTGTGCGACCAGTTATCTTCATTTACGCTATTATAGCGATTGCAGGTGGAACTCCCGCGAAATCGGTATTTTTGTGGAAATGAAGGGGGTTACACGGTCCTTGCTGTGGGCAAAGAATGGTACGCATGTGGGCGGACGAGTGGTCTGCTTAGTAGGACGGGGCAATAGGCAGTCTGCAGGGAGGCTGCCCATTATCAGAAGATTCTGGCGAAGATGCACCGAGGGGGAGGCGTGGGAGGCACCCGTGTGCTGCCCACTGGTCAGGAGGCTACCTGTTTGCCGTCCAAAAGACTGTGGCGAGAACGCATTATTTGGAGACGATGTGCAACCCGTCACTTGTCGGCGAAGGGAGTGGATCACATGGCTGCACAGCGGCTACGTAGAGCCATGCGTTAAAACGCAGCCCTTAAGCACCCGCTCCTGCGGTTTCGCGTAGTCCCTCAGTGTCGGACTCGTTGTAACCGAGAGAACCAAGACGCCACCGAAGATAGAGATAGCAGGAAAACGGAGGTTGCAAGTATGACGAAAGTGTAAGGGGGAGGGCGTAATTCCGTGACCGTGCGAGACGTGCTTCACAGTGGCGACCCCTTACGAGATAACGACAGAGTATGCCGCGCGCCGTCGTGCATTAGCTGATGACGCGATCACTTCCTGAGGCACAGCATCTATGCTCCGTCGCCGAGAAGACTACAGTTCACGCTGCACTCAAATATCGCATTAGCGAGTGTCATAATCGTCCGTCATTTTCTTCCTCAAGAAAATAACTGCGTGGTATGAAACTCCAGTGTTATGATCCAAGAATAAATTAAATTAAATTATAAAAATGAAAGAAACTAAATCAATAAAAATAAACTTGCGGCCATAAAAAGCAGGGATTTCAAATTCATACAAATACGCAGTCTTATGTGTCCGAGCGAATTTTTCATTTCGCTTCAGTTAATGTTGTAATCGTGGACGTACTATAGAAAACATTTTGCAGTACATTTTACAGTTAAAGGAACTCTTCAACACTTTAGATCAACGCTCTCGCCCTTATCTTCGCATCTGGAAGCACTGCAAAAGTTATAGCTATTGCCAGCACAGAGGAGCAGTCCGGGATTTGCTCGTCCCAACAGATACGCCTTCCGTTTCTGCTTCGCTTTTGTGGTTTCATTTTAATGTCGCAACTTAAGGAAAGCCGGCAAATAGCCGCTACATCGCTGTAATGACGTCATTCCAGCGGTAGAAGAACGCCAAGACTGGGGAAGAGAGAAAAATATTTCAAGCAAGTTTGAAAGGTATCTGATGGGGACAGAGCAGTAGTTTTTGTTTGAGGGACTTTCCGACTCCCTGATTTAAGTTCTGGATGTGTTGGTTGACTACTTTCTGCAAGGATTCAAGATTTTGAACAAAGTTGAAAAAAGTGTTGCAGGGTTGCTTATTTTTGGCCAAAACAAAACAACTGCACAAGAAAACCTACATTATGGCTTCGTTTTTCACAAGGAAACCTGATAAGAAAACAAAAACCGAACACAAAAAAATTAATAGAAAAAAACGCCTGCTTTTTTTTCTCCGAACCCGTTCGAACCCGTTTGAACCGGTTCGAACCGGTTCGAACCGGAACGGAATGGTGCGCCGGAACTGAACCCGAACCGAACCCGAAAGGCTTGAACCCGAACCCGAACCGAACCCGAAAAAATTCCGGTTCGACACCCTGCTCTGGACCCGCTGTTCGGTGGCAGACAGCCGTGCCTCCTGCGCACAGCGGCTGGAGGTGTGACACAATCTGGCTGCCCGTACTCTGGAGCGGGCGCGCACGTGCTGCCAGAGGTATCCCGTGATTCCCCTGCCGGTGCGCTCCAGCGGCTCCCCCATCGGCGATGGGTGACAGCTGCGTAAAGATCGCGGTCGCGATCTATGCGCTCCGGACTGTAAAGCCGGTCGGCCGTCTGGGCGGGCGGGCTTCTGCCCACGCGCTCCCCGGGCTCGGCCGCCCCTTGCTTTCCAATCATTGTTGTATAATAACGGGTTCGGGTGTGCAGACCACGCGGTAGGGACATGCTCGCATGTAATCACGTGTCAGAAGACGGATGACTCCAGTGATTACGCGCTATAGCTTGCATAGGTACACCGATCGTCGATAGCTAGTTGTTTGCGCTAGTCAAGCGAGGGACTAGCGGAGGCTCAAAGTAAATGTAAAATTCTGAAAACTAACTCTGCTCAGGAAAATAGTCACCTCGCGTGCCCCAAGTATTGCGTAAAAGCGGGATAACGAGGGCGGCAGCCTCGCCGAGGTGGACTGGTATTTTAGTGAAGTGGCTTACCCAGTTTGACTCTCCCTATTCTTGAGCTCGTTATCTGTATGCTGTCACAATCTCGAATTCAAATGCAGCCCTTGAAAGCTGATCTTCCGATTATTCGAGAAAACTTACCTCCGAGTTCGAATGACTGCATTAAGCTTTACGGTATCATGTAGTTCCGTGTGGTGGCAACGCCTGATGACATTAAATCTTATCAGCGGATCGGTGTACGGCCAAATGCCTTCGCCTTTGTGCACACATAATTTAAAGGTGGTGAATTTGGCACTCTGCTTCTGAGCAACATGGTGGGCTTTGATTTCAGAACGCAGTAGTCATTTTGACGATGAAAAAAAAAAAAAAAAAATCACGCGCCCGCACAATTTCGAAGTATGCTAAAGATCTTTTGATGAGTCTAAACTAAATCGTAGGCAGGCACTACTATATGCATCACATGTTATACTTCTTCCTGTAATATATTGACCATCTCCTACTGGAATGCTCCTGAGCTGTTTCCGTAAACACATCAAGCTTTTCGGTATCAGCCTAAGAGCATGCGTCTGCATCAATGATTCTGAATGACGCAATGATCAATGATCAATGAATGACACAATTTACGTCTTATTAAAGACTATAGTCTTTCTTGGGTATTTAAACGCGAAAATTTTGGCCTGCCCGTCCGTCCGTCCGTCCGTCCTTTCATCCATCTGTCTGTCTGTCCATCCGTCCGTCCGTCCTTTCATCCATCTGTCTGTCTGTCTGTCTGTCTGTCTGTCTGTCTGTCTGTCTGTCTGTCTGTCTGTCTGTCTGTCTGTCTGTCTGTCCGTCCGTGACTCGATTCAGCCACCCAGCCAAAGTGAAACGAACGCTGCGCAATATACCCCCAGCCCACAGTCTTATATGCCCACAGTCTTATATATTCACAGCCAAATCTAAACGTCTAAGTCCGGTGACAATGTTCATAGTTGTCAACACTGTTGAGCAAGAACAAGACATTACGCAAATATAAGGCAGCAAATCAATACATAAGGGATATTTTCAGTGTTCCTTTATCAAAAAATTCACGGATGCTCGATTTTTGCGATAGTGCACAAACGGCAGAAGACCGTCGCCTGCTGTTGCCCGCGCTACCTCCTGGCGGAATTTAATAAATCAAACGGCAATAGCAACGAAAGGTTCCACTAGATAGGATCCACGTTCCGCTTGGAAGACTCGTGGAGTATGGCTACGTGGTTATATAAACGTTGTAGTAGGGTGCCTCAATTCACGCGCGTCTCCACCGTACGTTAGCGCTGGAATCGAAACACCCGACTTGGTGAAGTGGAACACGGTAAATTTAAATTGACTTAAGCAAACCCCTAGCCTGTTATCTTGTGAAGAACAAGACGGGAGAGGAACAGCATGAGAGGTGAGCGGTAAAGAGACGGGAGGCATTGACTTGGCAGAGTCACCAGTCGACTATCGTCTTTTGTCGAAGAAGGAGATACAGCCAAAGGAGCAGATACGCGGCCTTTTTTTGGTTCCTGAAAGCTACAAAAGACCAGAAAATCTAGGAAAAAATTACGAGGACTCGTCATGATGATGTCAGTACTGCTTATGATGTACGTCCTATGAATTATGCCTGATGAATTAGCCTTATAAATTGCTCCTTGTGATGCAGGGAATGCGAAAGCCTTTGTTTCCGATTGCCTATTATCACCCTCATACTTTTCCCTTTGCGTCATCTCGTTCTCTCCGTTGTCATCGTTAGGAGCATTCACTAATCGCTTTATTTATGCCTATATCTGGGCTTAAGGTCAAGTAGCCATAACGCTGAGCCCTACGTCAAGCTGTGGGTACCCGTTCATGACGTAGAGCTCAAAGCGTAACGTTAAGCCTCACATCCCGTCGGCACGTAGCCGAGTTCACAGAGCTCGCACGCCATCTGTTAGGGCAGCGCAGGTTTCCGTGGATGCTACTAGAGGTGGCGACTGCTGCACGCCAAGCAAGGAGTACATTTTGCGGAAACGAACTTTGCCCCTCGCCTGTTGCTACGTTTGTAACTAGCATGCTCAAATTAGTCACGTAGGCCTCAGTACATGTTTCTAACACACGTTTGTAAGTAGCAGACTACATCGCTTCTCCAGATCCACATTTAGTCACCTGGAGCCACAGCAGTCGTGGAATTGGAGATGCACACTCATCTCATGTTGCGGAGGACCCGCGTTCGATTCCCACCTAGGCCAAAATTTACAATTTTTTTTTCAATTACTCAATTACTTTAGTTGGTTCAAAAAGCGTTGGGCCATCTGTCAGTCATTTCGGTCGTTCATTGCCCACGACGATGCTTCATTTTTTACCTTTCGAGTTAGCTAATACTTGCGCAGTATAACGGCAGGCTGCAGCTACAGAGTTTGTGTTGCTCGACAACAAATAACAATTGCCGCCACACCATACTAGTTCATAAAATTTAAAATTCTTCACGATATGGTAGTGCTTTAGGCGCTTGTTTTGTTTGGTTTGGTTTGCTTTATTTACTTAGACTTCAATCTACATAGATCAGACCTATAATGTTACAGGCAAAGACGATATAAAGCCTCTTGTACCTCATGCTTCTTTCATAAAGCCTTTCATAAAGAATTTCATTCCTATACCCAAGGTGAGGTTTCACAGCATCAAGTATCAATAGACGGAGAGTAGCATATGTCAAAGTTCACCCAGTACACTGAGCGTACGGCAGGTTCATGTAGGCAAGACCCGCCAAGTGCATTTTCAACGGCCGTCGTAAGGCAGGTCCAGCCGCGTTGCTGGTCCGTTTTGCGTCCACCGCATCAAAGCGACGGTCGTCATAGCAACGTAGCCAGGTGTACGAGTGATCCTGAGGAAGCCGTCGGGGCAGGGTGCGTCAAGCAGACGTGTTGTCGTACCTACAGCGTGGGAAAGAGATTCGGTATGCGCCGTCAGATTCCTTCATGCTCTCAATGCATGCCGACTCGGTACCACATGTGTGCGGCGATTGTACACAAAATATAATGGGGAGAACTGATCGTGCACGGTGTTTGAACACGTACTCAACTGCCACCATTCGTTATTTAGGGCCACAGTCACGCTACTTGTGCGGAAGTGGTTTTGGTTTGGTAACTCGCGTACAAGGATCATTTCGCTCCTACATACGACAGACGAATTCGAGGAATGACTGTACTGTAACGAAAAATCCCCACTAGTTGCGGAGTTTTCGTGCCACCCTGAGTTTTTTCATGAACTATCAATAGAAGCATAGCACAGAAGAAGAGAGGGGGATGGCGAGAGAGAGATAAATGGCTTCTCCCAGTGGGACAGATGGCATGTCAGGAGTCTCGCGACCCGCAAGTCTTCTTCCTCTAAGTAAGCTTTCTATTCCGACCTTCTCGACCCCACCTCTTATGGACGCAAAATAGCGCGCCACGGTCCGCTGCCGAAACATTCGCGGAACAAAGAATTTAGCCAATCGCGTCTATAGAGAATCGCCGCCTGAAAGAATCGCTACGCAGCCCGACTCCGTGGTCACCTTTGTTTCGCCCTCAGTGGCCCTCTTCGCTTTCCATTGTTCGCCGATCCTCCATAATTGAAGTCTCACAATACACTTAAGACCTTGCGACAAGCGAGGCAAGCGGGTCTCCCGAAGAAAGCAGTAAGGTAGAAGCCGAATAAGAGGGAAAGATACGGAAGCGATGGCAGGAGGGCAAGTAGCGTCCGTGAAAGAAGGGGCGAGATGCAGCGAGAGCGGAGAAACGTGAGAAAACGAGGAAAAGATAATTGAAGCAGTCATGCCTGCCCCCTTTTCCTGCATGGTCCCAAACCGCAGCAGGCAACTTGGGAGCACCCAGCCTGTTTCTCATTAACGAGTGGCCCGTTCAACAAAGGTTCTCGGGCAATACTCGCTTCCAATCTGAGAACCGAGGCTGGCTTCGGAGCGGCCCAAAATAGGGGAGCATACGGGGGATCATGGGGACTCCAGGCTGCAGGACCCGGTCGATGGGTGCAGCAAAAGAAAGCCAAGCAGCGACACACACCATCCAAGAAGGCGGACCGACGCCAATGGGACGTTGGATGAACACTGAGACAACTAATGGCCGATGGTAATGGCCTCCTCATACCAGAACGATAGGGCCCCCTCGTGTTACCCCTGGAGTGAAACTGGATTGGGCAGAGCCGCGGGCTTCGAGGGGTCGTTTTCCAAATCGCCGTCTTGAGGGCCTTCGTCCCCTTCCTCCTCATCTTCTTTCCCTCTCTGCGCGCGTGTGTGTCAACTTTCTGTTCTCATTTGATTTGGTTCTTGTATATCCTTCCGGGCAGAACTGACTTCGGTATTGGTGCTTGCGCGTGGAGCCTTCGAAATAACGTGGCGGGGATGACTGAAACTAATACCGAGAAGTAAAACTAAAAGGAAGCCAGGCAGTCGTTATACCCGTCCCTTCGTACTTAATCCGAATTCGATATTTCTGCGCTTCGCAGCGCGAAGATTTTGAAAGACGATCCCATAAAGTACAAAAACGGACTGGTCGAACGGAAATCAAGAAATGTAAGTGACTGCGGTTATTATTACAAAAGTGTCCAAGACCTACGAAATAGGACGACTCCAGCCGTGAAATAAACTATCACTTTGCTCCCGAAACGATTAAAATACGTACCACTTTTAGGGTTTCTTCATGAAAGTTATGCAAATAGTGATGCGAACACATTGCAAAACGTTATTGTCGGGAAAAAAAATGAATTAGCTCAGTACTCCGCCATAATGAGAGTCACCTATTCTCTGAAGCCTCCGGTTGACATTGGGCAATGGGGAGTCACTCGATATCCCCAATAGAGGAACGGCAAATCGCATACGCTGCCTAAGCGATAAGCTGCCTTGTCATACATTTCTTTGGAGCCTTTGTGTAGAGTAAGTGTCACGCCAAACCGCAATAAGTGCGGGGACCTGGACTGGGCATACAGTGAGCGGCGTTGGTATCCGGAGCGGCGACGGAAGATGGACGAGGAGTGAGCGGCCGCAGCCGCACTGCCGCAGCCTCATTTTTTCCCAGCCCGGTGGGACGTCTAGGCAATAAAGAGAAGCGCCAAAATGAGAACTTCAGACATGCCCGGAGTCACAGCTTCAAGAAGCCAGATGTTTCCAGCAGCCAGCCTCCGCAGCTTGTTCCCTCAGAACGATAGTGTGGGAGCAGGAGGGAATAATTTTTACAATAGTTGCGAAATCAAACACCTTTGACTCCTTACTCGAGAAATAAAATATTACTGCCCTTGCACCACAAATATTCACAAGAACAGGATTAAGTTACATGACGAGGTATTCCCGGTATGCCGAAAACCTGAATTGCAGAACAAAGAAAGCTGAAATAAAGCTCCTAAACAAGGCGCTCAAATCGATTTATCTCCACTTCATGCTCTTTTCTTGTTCCCATTTGCGCTATGTTCCTAGACTGCGTAAAAAACAGACGAGGAGAACTTAAAAATACCGAATACAAACAACCCTGAAAGCACGCAGCGACCCAATGCTCTAAATGTTGTTATGTTCAAACTATATCTCTGGGCAAGAAATCGCGGCTTTAAATACCAAGCCACGACCAGTCGTCGACGATCCGCAGTGCCCTAGGTACGACCACGCGTGAGACATGTACCGGAAGAGAATCTAAAGAAAAGGGGGGAGGGGGCGGCATGAATGGCGGTCGAGAGACGCCCTGAAGCACGGTTCGTCCGACTTCGTTAAAACGCTGAAATCTCCAAAGGCAGCACGAAGGGACAGAGGCTAAGGACGCTGGTTTGGAGAGACGAATGGAAGCAATGGGAGAGGAGGAGTCGGTGCGCGCTACGCATCCAAGACGGGGGCGGCAGCGGCTGCAGCACTTTGCGGCCGGTTGAGGCGTCTTAGCGGTCGTCATTGGAGGAGGGAAGCAGCCGCCAGTGGCTTCCTTCCTCCGTCTCCCCAACTCACTAGAACTGGGGGTTTGAAGTTTCTGCTTCGGATTCCGGTGGCGTTTTCCAGAAGACATATTCGGCGGCTGGCCGAGCCCTCCACGCCGAGCTCCAGCGCTTCTTCTTGAGCGGGGATACACGTTGGAGTCGAGGCACGGCCTCGCACCCCCCTGTGACGACGTCGAAGTGGGAAGTTCGGTTTTCGTAGCTTCATCGCTCTCACTTTCCACATGCCTTATCCCTCCCTCAGTTTTCTTTTTTTTCTTTTTTTTTTTCTTTTTTGCGCAGCGTGAACACTGCTTACACGGCTGCGCGAACAGTGAACCTTAACTTGGTCCTCTCGCAGCAGACACTTCCCACTCGCCCCTTCGCATAAGTGCAAAGGCCGGCCGTTTGGCCCCTTGAGGAATATTGAAGAGGTTGCGTCGCTGGAGGTTGGCTCCAAAAAGGCAGGGGACCGGCTTTGATCTACGCCGCTGCGCTCGTCACCTCAACTTTCCCATTGGGATTCGGGCGCTCCTCGAATACGTGTGCGAAGCGGATAGGGCGCCGTGCTTCCTCCAAAGCTGGTTCCTCGCCACCTCCGACCCATTGCGTTCCTTTGGGGTCGGCCGACGCGTTGTTTCCCCGCCGAGAGTTGCCGATGAGCCTGAAGACAAGCTCGCCTTCTAATGTCTATGATGCGAGTTGCGGCGACTGAATGTAGGAACGCCCTTGGTCGGCCGGGCCGCCATCGCTTTTAAAGGGTTTCTTTCTTTTTCTCCTATACTCAGGCGTATTTCAAAGTGGTGAATTTGTGTTTGAACAGCACGAGCCGCATTCATGCTTCACGGGATAGTAGAGCGGCAATCATATGCACATTTTAAGAGCTCCATTTTATGCGTAGGACTTCCCCGCTTTCCGCATTTCAAACTATGCACCGTTCACTAATGATGAAATAAGGCAAAGCTAAGGCATGAAACGAAGAGAAGATCGCTTAGAAGGCATAGCGTAGTATAACACCAGTGTGGTCATTGTAGTTTTAACTTGTGCATACGTACAATTGAAGAAATGTACCTGGGGCAATACCCAACCACCGCATGAATATTGAAAATCAGGCACTCTAAATATTCATCCTTCAGAAATCGATTCCCGGCCGCTTTTCTGATGGAGGCGAAAAGCGAAAACGCTTGTGTCTTCGAGATCTTCGCGCACGTTAAAGATCCCTAGGTGGTCAAAATGAATCTGGAGCCCTGCAATACAGCGCGCCTCATCGCCTGTGTCTACAGCGTCGGTGCATTAAAGCCCACAGTCAATAAAATCAATCAATAAATACATGCTTCAGAAGAACGTCAGTAAGGTACTCCAAGACAGTTCATGAATTATGCGCTTGTTCACAGTCACCCTAGCTGCGCTAAAGGAAGCCCATCGGCTTTAGGCATTTAGGTGGCACCAACGCGTTGTTTCCTGTCGTAAACGGTGCAGAAGTGAAAGCAACTAGCGCCATCTACAGGATTTTTCCTGCACTAGCATATCACCGTTTTCATTGACGAGCGCTCGTCCTGATTTGACGGGGTCGGAAATCACCGTTTGTTACTTTCGCTAGCATTAAACAAGAGTTCAAAGCGGCGGCGCCTAGGAATGCGAGCTTGCACATTTTTGTTCGTTTTCTACTGCATTTTGCTGATACAAAGAACAAAAAAAGAATAAAAAAACAGGGCCGAAACTTTTAACAGGAAATTGGTGTTCATAGTTGAATCGCCTTTTCAGGCAACAGCGGGGAGACATGAAAATACTGTTCAAAAGACGATCTCGGCGGTCTCAACCAGCCGAATGCAGCTAATGGTGCCGGTGGAGCCGAATTTCGCTGTACTTTGTTTTTCTTGTGTTGGGAACCGCGCACGACAGCGTGATGAAGAATCTTTTTATTCAGAAATTGTTTTAGGTTCTGGTTTTATGTCGCCTCTCTTCGACACTTATTTTTACCCAGACAGCGACTCTCCCATTGTTTTTTATTAGTTGTACCGCTGTGATTTCATAAAATAATTTACCTAAGTTCTTAGTATTTAGTATAATTTCCCACAGCCCTACGTAGGATGTCCCGACCCATGCTACGCCAAAATCTATTCGACGACACGCATAACCTAGCACTGCGAGGCTTGGTTAGTAGTTGTGTCATGTCTCAAACGGTTCCAAGGCTACGTATGCGCTGAGCAGTATTAGCGTGCATACCACCACTCGTAGCAGTTTGAAAAAGTTTTATCTATACATACCCCAGCTTCGTGCGCTGTTGTGGGAAGCCCATAAAAGGCACTAGCGGTTTTTCGAACCACAAAAAAAAAAACGATAAAGCAAAAAAAACGCGGATTAAAATTTGGTCAGAACCTCGAAACTTCAGGTTACCAGCTAAAAGAACAAAAAAAAAGGAAGGAAAAAAACTAATTCCTCACGGGAAATGCAAATCGCCCTTGTTACAGACGACCGCTCGATAGGCGGGGTGTGAACCCATGCATATGTGGCACATCTCCGTACACACAAATACGGGCGCAATGCATTAATTTGTGAAGCTGACCAGAAGAGAGAAAAAAAAAAAAAGACTGCACCGGCCCCGCATGTACCTTTGTGCAAACAGGGATGCAAAGATGCGTGGGCATCAGCCTAAGGAAACTTTAAGTGCGTACAAAGATAAAAAAAAACAACCTTAAGTGGCACGGCTGTCTATACGACAAAAAAGAAATGCTTGCCATTTAAAAAAAGAAAACGGAATATTTTTTAGGCAACATTTGTGCCAACGGAGAAAACGCAGCGCGATATCCGTTCAACCGCTCTTAGCAGGCCAAACAACTCCCACAAGCACGCGGTAAACTTTTGTTGCATCAGAATCAAGAATGCAACACCATTGTCGTTCTCTGGAACAAAACATGACTATGTTTTTCATTTACTCTGCCAAATGAGGAGGGGGATTTTAGTATCCAAAGAGATTTTACTATTACACCAAGCGGCTCTAGTTTATAAAGCTCTATTAATGGAAACACGCCCGCCCGCGCAGATGCAGATATCTTTTAGCAGTAGTGCAGTCAATGGTTAGGGCCTCGGAAAAATGAGCATGACCTTTACTTGCACTGCGAATCAAGGAATTGCAATCGCGCTAGGACTCTATACTTGAAACATGGATAACGGTAAGAAGCACAATGGAATGGAAAGCCACAACATCACGTAACTTCAGCACTGTTGGCCGAAAGAAAGTTTTCCCCAAGACGTCACGGTGGAAAATTGTGGCCAACCCTGTAGCGTCTTCTCCTCGCTCTTCTTTGCTGGCAGTAAAAGCACATGGAAATATGTCCGTTAGAGACGGTGTACTGAGGAATCCGATCCAGTGGACGCCGGCGAAATGCGTGCCCAAAGTATTCCTCGCATGGCATCGAGACTCTGCCGTACGCGAGGGATAGAAAACAGAATCGAGTAAGCCGTGTTACAACTTAGCCCACATCCCCATTCCCTTTCGCGTACATATTTATTCTCTATGCTCGCTTACCTCTTTTCTCTTATTCTAATCTCTATTTTTTCCTCTCTCTTTTCGCGCCCACCTACATAACGCGAGAAGCCGGAGCTTGTTGGTTCCTCCGTGATCGGATCTCCTCTCTTTCCGCGCGGCGCTAACTCTCACTGAGTGGTCGGACGTGGGGGCGACCGCCAGAGCTCCTGGCGGCGTCGTCGGATGATGATGATTATGAGTGCTTCGGAAAGGCTCGGCGTCGGCAGCAGCAGCGGCGGCGCCATTTACAGAGTGGGCTTGATTCCATTAGGGGCCGCCAGGTCCTTTTTCCCCTGAGACACCCGCCCCCTCCTTCCTTTCCCACGAATGCTCTCCTCTCGACATCGTCGGCACCGCAGCCAGCGCGTGTCTGGATGGGCTGCGCGCGATCTCCTCCTCCTCGCCTCACTCGACCAGAGAGGCCTGCTACTGCGGCTGCTGTCACCCCAGAGATGAATAAAGGTATCGGGAAAATGAGCGGTTACCGAATCAGTTACTGTCAACGTTTCCTTCTAAGGCGGGCCGAATCCAGAGGCTTTAAAAATCCGTCGGGGCGCTGATATGGCCAACAGCTTCGCAACGAATACGGGCGAAAACGGAAAACACAAAGAGCTCCTTTAATCTATGGTGTGGCGGTTCGCCGAGGCCCGTGGCGCATGCACGGGTGTGCTTTGAGGCGATTATGCGTGCGCGTACGCGGACCATTTCAAGAAAATATTGGCGAGAAAAGAAGATGGAGAGAAAAATAAAATAGGTTGGAAGATGCATATAGAAATCTCAATACCTTTCACACCCACAAAATGGGTTGCGGTTGGGGAATGCAATGGAGTAAATATACGATAAAGGATAGGGCGGTTTTAAGGTGTACGAGGGAAGAAGACAAGTATAAATGAGAGAAAAAGGAATGAAAAACGCGTGACGCATGTCTGAAAATAGAAGGCCGCACGGAAGTAGAGCTGAAGCAACAGCGCCACCAGGCCACCCCCGCCTTTGTTTGAAAAAAAAAACCGGGAAATGAATGAAACAAGGCGAGGCAAGCGGCAAGAAATGACAGCCAGTGGGTTCCCTGTGTACAGAACGCATTACCGCAACTGCTGATAAAATACCCTTGGGAGAACGAAACTCGGACCGAGCAGCAGGGGGAAAAAGTGAGGGGGAAATTTTTGAAACTGAACGCGTTCGTATGAATTTCAGAAGAAATCTTAGCAGAGCCCGTTGGAATGGCTCTCCTTTGAAGGACGGCATGCAAGAGAGATTACACAAAAAATGATGTGGTAAAAAGACAACACAGACCACGGGAAACCTGATTACACTGACAGTACTGTATCTTTGCAGCAAGCGGCACGAGAACGAGATGATACGGCGGGAAAGCAGAAAATGCGAGGACGAGTAGTGCTCAGTCTTGTTCTTAACGATTTTGCACTCGAAGTGCACTTCATTGTTTTGATTTTCGTGGCAAATGTAAAATATACACAGGTTTGGGTTGACCCTTACCTTCCTGACTTATGAAGTTTGGAGAACTGTTTTATTGATTTATTTTGAGGGTGTTACGCACCGAAGCTACACCTGGGCTATGAGTCGTGTAGCAGCGGAGAGCTACGGATTAATTTTTACCACCTGGGTATCTTCAACGTACGCCGAATGTCGTTTTCCGCCTTCGTCAGCAAAACGGCTGCCGCGGTTGGGACCCAACCCGAGTCTTTCGGCCTTAAAGGGGCCCTGAAAGGCGTTTTGAGCACACTAAGTGAACTAGCGCAATCGTTAGACTGGGTCGTCAACGTCATCTGTGCCAAGTATTACTCTTTTACGCGCAGCGGAAAGCTCACACTTTTGTTGCAAAGTTTGTCGCTCTTTTCTCACCCTTCCCCGCGTGTTTTTGGACGCCGCCATCTTCACATGTCTACATCATCGATTCCCAGATGTTCGTCATAAGGTAGACATCCTGCTATTGGGCGGCTTTTTCACGCACTTCCGGCAAAGGGATGAGTCGTCTGCTCAGCGTCGGCTCGCCGGCTGATCTGCCAGCGGAGTGGAGTCCCGGAGTGCTTGGACATTTTACGACCAACGAAACAAGTGTAAACAAACACTTAACCGTTTGTATTGAATGCAACACGGCCATAACACGACACGGATATTCTCTTACCTGAGTACGTTCCATAAAGAAAGCGCTGAAGCCCAGTGGGACTTCTTTCGTGCAATCGCAGAGAACGCCCTGAGCCGAATGTCCGGGTTAGACGCATACATTTCATTCAACCTCAAAACAATCCAGAGATGCGTTTCGAACGAACACAACGTCACAACATGCGTTACAAGTCTGAACCGCGATTGACAGGCGATCGGTTGCCTCCTCCTGCCCGTCGTAAATTCGGCACTCACCTCGCACGCGGTTTGCGGGGACGAACAGCAAATCACTTAACTCTGGCGCGCAAGCCGAAAAGGCTTTTAGCCACGCAAACAGCACATACCCCATGCGAGGTTGAGTCGTACGTCGCTTGAGAAAGATAATCCAGACCACGGGAAGCAGTATCCACCTGCAGACGTCGCATTTCATCGCGAAACAAACGCGTCCACAACACACACACCATCGCCTCCTGTATTCTTACAATGCCAAAAGCATCGCGCACTTCCCAAATGGAGTGAGCGGTACGCCTGCTGTACCCACATGTCGCGGGGTGGGGCCCCAAGCTGAACCGGGATCACGCAACCGTACCTGACTTCGAGGGCGGTTTGGCCTTGTTCCCAAGGCAACCGAACCTCTATGTTTGAAATAGGCAAAGAGGCACTCGCGCCAGCGCTAGAAATCTCAGAGCCACCGCGGTGCATATTTTGCCAACGTTGCCGCTCTCCACCACGCGTCGCCCCAAGCTGAACTGGTCACATGATTGAAGCGCTGGGAAGGTGCATCAAATGGAACGAGCGCACGGTCCTCCCCGTGCGGCTGCTGCGAGTTCGCCGCCTATAAAAAGTCACTTGGCGCCGATTTCAACTGCAGCAACGTACACCGCGAAAGGGCAAGGCCAGGCCGCACACATACGGCCAGGTCTTTCGTTCGCTTTTACAGCCTTGAGAGGATGCACGGTGCGGGATGCACGGTGTCAACAAAGATCAAAAAGCCAAAAGAGCTTGCCCATAGCAGACGGCAGTCTGGGGAACGCAATAGCGGAAGTACGTCACCGCTGAGGAGCGCAGCATCATGGGAGGCAAGGCTCGCGCGCTGTCAACAGATGAAACGAGGAGGAAATGCTGCGCGACGATAATGCGCGGTTTTTGATTTACGATTTCTCAGCAAATACTCATCGCTTTAACAAAATTCTTGCGGGAGGAGATTGCTAATACATTGCTTTATTTGGTTACATGTACATCCATGCATCGGCGGAAGGTATTTCAGGACCCCTTTAACCACCGCGCCACTAAAGCGGATGATTTTCCAGATCTGAACCCAACCACTCGCCTCTAGCAGGACACCACCATGTCCCCCGCTGTCCAGTAACGTAAGAGGGAATTGGCAATTATCTATTGCCGATTTTTTTTGGTGAGGGGAGGGGGGGGGGATGCCTCCGACGACGAGAACGGCAATGGTGGTTGTGATCATGGTCATGAATGTGGTCACGTCGTAACACCATTTGATCACAGAATGACGGCCGTTTACACGGAACGTACAGCGACAGTAATTGCATTCCTCTCTCCTCTCCTTACGATGTAAGGAACCGCAATCACTCCCCTCTAGAGGTAATGCAATACCGCGTCGTCTTCCGCTCCTTGATGTGAGGACGAGTGAAGAATTACCTATTGCTTAGACTGTTGTTCTGTCGAAAACGAAGACGGCGGTATCGGGCGACCTAGTGGAAGTGAGAATGACACAGTCGCTGTAGAAAGTATTTGGTCATGTTTGAGCGGGTAGATAATATCAAAACACTGAAAACAACTGACTAGTTTGTTCTTTTTCCTACAAAGTGATGGCGATGTTCTAAAATCAATGCCACTATGTTAAGAAAGGTGATCGTTACAACGCAGCTCAAACGGCGCCCGAAATTTGGCCTATCATTCGAGAGCGCCATTTACGATAGTCGGTATTTGACACTTCATCTGGTAGTTTTTGAAGAACGAATGCGTGTTGGGTGTGATATTTCTGGAAAGCCAATGGGGTCGATTAATGTTTAGATCAATTTAATTAGCAGCCAACCTAATGTGCTGCGCCACTGAAGGTAACGCTGCTTAGTTTGTTGATGGCGGTGGTTCTACGGAAGGGGGGAGGGGTGGAAACAAGCGGCAAAAATTCCACCGAACGCCCAAGTTTTCGTGGCAACTGAGCAAGAGGCCTGAACGTTCCATCAGCGAGTCAAAGTAAGAACCTTGAGATGCGTGTAAACAGGCCCAGAATAGCTTCGTGGGGGAGAAAGCCGAAAAATCACAGTCCCAGTCGAGCGATTAAGCCTTCTTGTTCCCAATTAGTTCCCAACCCGAGCGCGACTTTTATTAACAGCCGCAGGCCCGACTTATACGGCCAAGCAAGTGTAATACGAGGAGCTCTCGCTTCTGCTCTTCTTTTTTCTCGGGCATCCCCATTCGCGCTCGTATACCCTGCGGTCTCTGCACGAACCTAGTCCCACGTCTAAACGGACCCGGCGAAATACAAGACGGCTCTGCCATTACGCACTCGAGTTAGGGGGGAAAGCACACCAATGCGAGAAGCCAAATGGCGGGCGCCAAACAAAAGGGCCACTGAATGGGTGCAATCTCCACCACACTGCTGGTTTGCACTTGCAACTTCCTAAATGGGACCCGGGGTGAAGCTCCACTGTTGACCCCAACCGCGCGTTGACCGTAGACTGGCGGTGATGGCTGTAGGCGAAAAGCCGCTGACTCTCCGCTCGTGCTGGTCTTGTTTTTGTTTTGCCTTGCATCCTTCCTCTTCCCCACTACCGCCATTTAGCCACAGCCGTATGTTTCCACCCTCCCGCCTTCGGCCCGAGAGGATCCTCCAAGTATTCGCGCGGGCGAGAATACGGCTCTCCTCGAACCGTAAAAGGTCTGACCCGTGTCCGGCTACGGATCCCCTAATTAAGGCCGGGGAACGGCGATAGTTCTCTGCTCTCAATCCGGTTAATTACCGGACCGATTTTGAAACGACTTTCGCGGAGTCTCTGTTGCATTTGTTTTTCTCTTTTTTTTTTTTTTTTTGCTGATGTTGCAGTTATTGGGAAGTTCACTTCGCTATTCTCCGTGTCTTGTTCTGGCCTTTGCCCCGTTGGCTCCGTTGCTTATTAAGGGTCGGCGAAGATGCAACCGTGCCCTGTTTGTGTGGTTCTATGCAGCACAGCACTTCATCCTTCTTAGAATAAAGTGCTGAGGTCTTGGCAGCGGGACAAATTTTATTTCTCGCGACTTATTGTTTGATATGGTAACGTTCGTCTGTATGAATACGAGGCAGCTTAATTCTCTTTTCCCGCAGAGTCAGTGCCTCATCCTACGTGGGATTTTGAGGAGTGACAATCGCTATTTGAAAACTTTTCATTACGCAGTTCTATATAATTCTGGGCATACTACTCTAGTAAGAAAGTCTAAGAATGCGACTACCTTCGACTCCCCTTCCCCTAAACAAAGAATAGTGGCTCGCGGCTCACAAACTGTGCGTCGTCAAATGGCTTAGGACGGAACAAGCACAGAGTTTGGTACCATCAAGACATCCGGCCCTGCATTTGTGTGCCGTCGCGGGAGCCGGCGTAACAGCTCACAGAAATGCATGCTTACTTGGCGTAACTTGGCATAACTGGGCAATCCATTCTGACTTGGGGACACGTGTATTCGTGTCTCGTGGCGATGAATTCATCAACAGGGGACACATTTTATTTTACCAGCGAAGGTGTTCAGCAAAAGTAATTTTTCCTGTCCGCAGTTAAAAATGCCAAGAAAATGCCGAGGGCGCGCAAGAAAGCGCGTGCGTCGCGGTGACCGCCCAGCGTCCCTGGCGGAGGTTTGTCAATCCGAGCATGCCCACTTAGGGAGATTGGCCAAGAATGCCCAAAACAAAACGAAGTAAAAGCTCCAGCGTTCGACGTAATCGTGGCAACACTTGCTCGGAACGAGAAAGACACGACATAGCATACGAACCTCCAAGGTGATGACAAATGATTACCACTTCCAAAAAAGGGGAAGGAAGCTAACAATTATAGCAACAATGATGGACTAAAGGTCGTTGCGGCAGCGAAGAAGAGCAAATTGGCTGCAATAGCGTGCTTAAACCGCCGTGATGGTCGTGCAGGTTGCGTACAGCTTCGCTATTTTCAAGTCTTACGCGTTAGTGCGAGCTTTTTTCGTTTTCTTCTCAGTAAAGCTGTTATAAGGAGGAGGAGGTAACCTTTATTGTGGCAGGAAGACTCTACGTCAAGTGGGGGAAGTGGGCGTAGAATGTCGGGTGTTGGTGAATTCGGACCTCTTAAATGCGGACAGTTCGACCCAAAACAGCTGGGCTCATTGCGAAGGCTGGAGAGGCCGTATTGGGTGAGGAGAGCAGGCTCAAGACTTCAAACTGCTCGCGTAAGACCGCTTTTTAGAGAAAAATGGGCAATTAAAGCCAGCATGGAGGGTTCCAGTGTTCGAGGGTCGATGTAAAGAGAGGTTGTATTGGGAGGAGGCTTGAATAACTTCGGGCAGTGCCAAATTAGGTGCTGTTGATTGGCGGGCGGGGGGGAGGCGCAGAAGGGACATCGAGGCGGTAGATACGGGGTGTACCATTTACGGAAGGTCTCAGGGGTTAAGGCTAGCATTGGCAAAATATTTGGGTATGAAAATCTTTGCTGATCTTAGGAGCGAGGGCAGGGCGGATAAAAAGCCGGTTGGAGTCAGGGCCTTGAGGCGTTTCTTCTTTTTTTTTTTCTCTTTCTTTTTTGTAACATAGAACCTGTATCGCTGGTGGTAATGTTCCAGTAAGTAGAGGAGCCAAGTCGGGTAGCAGCGGAGGATTAGAGGTTATACACTCCCGTGCAGCCAAATGGGCTGCCTGGTCCCCCGGTGATGACTCCTCGTGTCCAGATGACCAGTCAATGCGAACATGAATGCCACTGGATTTCAGGATAGACATCTGACGAATAATTTTGTTGGCGATGGTATTGGTTGACGTGGGACATTTTAGAATCTGTAGGGCTTCGAAAGAGTCCGTCAGGATGCGTATCTGGGAAGGCACAGAGGAGGGAAAGTAAAACATGAGGTAGTAAATAGCTTGAATGATAGTATGGAGTTCCGCTTCGAGGACGGTAGCACATGGAATATTAAGGGATCTTTTGCCTTGGATGGAGGGGAGGTCAGGCGATGACCATGCGGTGCCAACTAGCGGAGGAGAAATGCTCGCGTCGGTGTAAATGTCTATTTCGTGGTGGAGTTTGCTGTTTCGGAGAGCGTGCAGCGCGGACGGGGCGGGCGTTACGCGGGACGGGATGGGTGGTCGTAGAGTCCGTGACAGAAGGGCGGCTCCACGGAGCGAGAGGCGGTGCGAGGTCGGGGGGTTTTGGTGGCTTGAGATTGTCCCAGGCGATGATAGAGACAACTTGATGAGCTAATGTCCGCCTATGAAGGGATTGATTCACTTGCTCTTTAATTATATTTTCCAAGGGGGGAAGAGCAACTGCAGCTTGCAAGTTCTCCAGACGAGTATGTTTTGGTAGTCGGCTGATGATGCGAAGGGTGGCTCGATGCAGATGTTGAAGCGTTCTCATGGCCGTTTTGTTGAGGTCGTAGGGTTGGGCTGCGTAAGTTTAGGTGCCAATTGCGACAGCGTGTGCTAAAGTTTGAGTTGCCTTCTGGCTTGCTTCACCAAACTTGATGTATGGCATGTTGAATTGTTTTACATTTAGCTTTCAGTTGCTGTAACTACATTGACGGGTTGTTTTTGTGTCCGATTGGGATTCCGAGTAGTCGTATGGGTTGAAAACTAGCGGGTATAGGAGTACCGGCGAGAAGAAGAGTTGGAAGGTTATAGTACGGAAGGGGTTTGTGGCCAAATACGGGTAAGAATTCGGTTTTTTGGGGGACTAATTCGAGACCAAGAGAGGCCAAGGAGCATTCAAGGCTATTTGCGGCGGCTTGGAGTTCAGTTTACATGTCTTCGGAGCATGAAAAGTCGCCTGATTCAGTCCATGTGGTTACATAGTCTGCATATATTATGAATCGTGCAGCAGAGTCACGTTCGAGATTTCGAGGTACCCTCACCATGGCGAGGTTAAATAGTATCGGGGAAAGTATGGATCCCTGAGGTACCCAGCGATCAAGGTAGTAAGTGCGAGGAGTCCAGCCTGGGTGAGATCCTGGAAGTCGTATTGGCCATGGCATTCAGAAAATTGGGGATACAGATTTGTACCCGGGTGCATGGGTAGGCTTGCGCCAGTTCCTCTAGTATGGCGGATTGGTTGACGCGATCAAAAGCCTTGCGTAGGTCAACTGCTAGGATCAAGTCGGGAGGAGAGTGGTTGTGATAGAAGCGATTGATCACTCGACGTAAAGCCAAAGGCTATCGTGAGTTCTGAGGTTAGGGCGGAAGCCAGTCTGCACATGGTGAAAGTATGGTTGGGCATATTCGAGGTGATACGGTTATTGATTAGCCGTTCTATGAGTTTGCAGAAAACAGGAGTAAGAGAGATGGGTCGGAGGTTGGTGAGATCAGTTTGGCCTGTACCAGGCTTCTTGGGTTTGGGAATAGGGAAGATGAGAGTAAGCTTAAGATGTTCAGTAACGTCACCACTGGAGTTGGGCATGGTGGAAGAACGCCCCCTCCTTATAACGTTTCGTGACAAGAAGACGCGCACCAAGCAAACACTATCACGACTAGACTGGGACACCTTCCGCGAATATATAGATCAAAAAGACCCCCCGGCCTCCTTCGATGACTTTGCGAATCTTATTCGAACTTATACCCAAGCAGCCACCGAAGAAATCGAGTGCTCTTCCGACACACCTGCTCTCGATGGCCACCTCACAAACCTCTGGAAAAAGGTGCACTATCTCACACAACTGTACCGCTCTACCGGCAAATGTCATACAATCCTTATCCGCATCTGCCGCCAGTATAACCTCATCACGTCATATCAACGTTGCCTTTCCAATAAGCACTGGAATGATCTCTGTGCCACACTCGATCATGGAAATGGCCTTCGGGCTCTCTGGAAAATTCACCAAAGTCTTGGACCTAAGAAAAAACCGCGACTTCCCCTATTTTCTTACCTCACGCTCACAAAAACTAACTCAGCTGCCTTGCATCCGCAGGAGGAAAAAAGCTGCTCCGTTCCCCCTCATTTCAGCGCCCCCTTTACTTTAAGCTACCTGTGCAGCCGCGGTGCTTCATGTTGTGATATGAAGGCGGATTTTGCCCCTAAAAGTTTCTTCTTAGCAATGCAGTTGTGATAAATCGTGAAGCCAACTTTTAAAAATAGTGCAAAATAGGTTTTTGTAAGTTGGAGTTCCAACATTACAGTTTCACAGTGAAGCCTAGTCACAATCCTGCTGTCGCTTCGTTGCCCTTGTCATTTCAACTTTGCTTCCCAAAAACTAACAACAAATATCACGCCCCCTTAACAGGTGCTTCTTGTTTTTGTTTTGTTTTGCCAGGAAAGAGGGTTCTTACAATTTATTACTCTCCATTAGCTATCAGCAACGCGAGACCTGAGTAAGTAAGGCCTAATGTAACAAGGGCAGAAAAAAGAACTAATGTTTACGCCTGACAACATGCTCACAACGGGCCTCACATTCTGGCATTCAGTTGAACCAGGATCCTACGTTGCTCTATGCTCTCCTACATTCGCTGTACTTCATGTTTCCGCGCTGTTTGCGCGACAGTAATGGACGCAAGTGTGCATTAGGCTTCCGGCTGCTGCAAGAACGATTCGCTTCTTTGCCCAAGTGCAGAAGCACATCGTTTATTATGTACCGACCGCGATGGCGTGGTGAACCACGTACCGTCCAGATTCCCGGAGCTCGTCGTGTGGACACCTCGTGTTTGACGATATTACTTTCTCCGTAATTGCCTCCGGAAAGCTTTGGCTTATCAAACATTAAAGGTGGCTGAAAGCACTCTGCTCTGTGGTACCATTAGGGGCTGTAGAGGCCGCCATCTGTGCGTGGAACATGCCAGGCAAACAAAAATGGAACTCCCATCATTCCGCCCCCATTACTCTCGGTTCCTTACGCATAAGTTTGTTTTTTGCTACGGCGAGCTTGGCAAATAGGAGCAACCGTTAGGTAGCTTTTTAGTTACGAATACCTGTACACGACCATGAAACAAAATTCTGATTCGTTTGCGCTATTTCTTTTTAACAGGTGGGCAGGGATCATGTCGTAGAGGATGATCCCGCTTTACACCGGCACCTTGTTATTACACTGTGCCCCTGGGTGAAGTTTAAACGCCGCATTCCGAGACTATTTTGGTGTTCGGAAAAGCTCTAACCCGCAAGAATAAAACCAAGAAACGCCAAAGACGCCGGTAGATTAGTCACCTGCAAGTGCTTCCTATAAAAGCATTAACACAATAAGCAATGGCTAAATGTAAATCTCTTCAGTGAAATCATTTTAAATCTGAAATCCACATTTTAAAACAAAGGCGTTAACTTACAGACACTGGTTTCTACATTCCCGGTTCGCTGCGAAACAGTGTAGTCCGGCTACATGAGTATCTGCAAACCACCAGATGCTGAGAGTTCCTGTATTACAGCAATGTAAACAAGAACAGCAGACGATTGCACGAGCTGATACGGCTACAAACAGCTCCAGATAGTAGATTATGTGACGTCACCACCGCGACGTTTCTGCTATATTACTGCAACACCGCTACGAGACTGGAACGACTTGGCTATAGCAGATATACTACTTTGCTGTATAATACCAACTTACCAGGGCTTAAATTGATCTTCTGTGGGGTATTTCCTCTGAAGAGCCTATGAATGGCTCACAGCGATTACAGTACGCAATGCTGTTACAGTAATATTCTGTACAACCCTCATCCAAAACGCAGGGCGATTTGTGCAGACGCAACTACTCCAGCCACGTTCTGTATCTCGGGCCCAACAGCTCGCCGTTCGAATTCGTTTCACCAGCTTAGCCGTGTCCTTCCCTCGCCACTACACAAACGGCTATCGATAGAAAAGAACCGGGCAGAATATAAATAAACAGCTGCTGCAATAACAGCTGGTTGCCGTGAACACTTAACGTGAGGTATGGTTATGCACGCGGTGCGTAATATGGTTGCCCGGCGGCAGGACAAATATGAGACGAATGACGAGATGGGACAAAGTAATGCATTTACATTATGCACAAGGTATCCATCAGGCAGACAGCCAGGCAACGCGCCACGCACAGCTTTTGTCGGAGGGTAGCTGCATACAGCTGCGCTGCACTTCCCTCTTCGTCATCCTCTTGTGAAGATATCGTAGAAGTCCGTGTAATATCCACCATGTGCAATTCATGTATCAATCCATGCGCAATTTTGATACATAAACAAGAGAGAGGTCCTCTGACACCTGCAACGTTAATCAATCAATCAATCAATCAATCAATCAATCAATCAATCAATCAATCAATCAATCAATCAATCAATCAATCAAACAATCAAACAATCAAACAATCAATCAACCACTCACTCAATCAATCAATCAATCAATCAATCAACCACTCAATCAATCAGTCAATCAATCAATCAATTAACTAATAATCCAATCAATCAACCACTCAATCAATCAATCAACCACTCAATCAATCAATCAATCAATCAATCAATCAATCAATCAATTAACCAATAATCCAATCAACCAACCAATCAATAAATCAACCACTCAATCAATTAATCAGTCAATCAGTCAATAGACCAATCTGCAGCCCCATGACAACAAAGATCGGTATGCAAATTATACGAAGTTTGCGACTGACTTTTCTCAGCGGCAATTTTTGCCTGGCTGCTGTGAATCTATTTCACGAAATATGCCGCAGTAAAAACGGAGACACCGACCAGAATAAACGGCTAGAAGCATTAAAAACTTGTAAAAACAGCAAACAACAGACGTCTCGGCTTCGCTACGGATGCCTTGTTCACAATGGGGTGTCGGAAAGTTCATGGACGCTTATGTGAGTACGTGACGTAAGCAGCGCGTGTATGACGGGGGGAGGGACCCTTTATTCCGATTGAGCGTGAGGCGTGTCCTCTGTATCTTTGAAGACTCGAGATAGAGCCGCGGCTTCAATTTCCTTTCGTGGCCGATGATTATTGATTTATGCCAATCAATATCATGGTCCATTGCATCCGCGTACTGAGCAAGAGCATTCGAAGCTTTCGCTTCTTGTCCACATCATTCTGATACTGCTTCAACCTTTGTTTAAAATTTCGAGATTCACCGATGTATGTGTAATCGCAATCTGCGCAGAAACCTTGTACACCACGCCAGGAAACTATTCTATGGGGAGCCTGTCCTCACCGACCACGAGTGCGTGCCTCAGCTTACAGACAGGGGTACATGTGCCACCTCAGTGTCATAACCACGCAGAATGCGAGACAAGGTTCGCATACACCAGGGACGTATGGCATGGCCGCATGCTATCTTGGTCGAGGATCAGCCAGTCGGACGGAACTGGGCCGGCGCCGTTCCACTCCATTCTATGAACGTCGTGGGACAGCCACTGGCTGAGAGATCGTTTCGCACCCTGTCGAAGTTGGTGAAACGGTATTCTGCGTTGGAACAAATGCGGTTCGGACGGTTGAATAGAGAAGCAGCAACATACCTTCCGTGCGCGTCAGGATGAACAGACCGAAAGTTTAGGTACCGGCCAGTGTGGGTGTATTTTGGGTACGCGTTAAGCGAAAGCGCTTCGTTGTCTCTGCTGACAGGCACGTCCAAAAATGGAAGTCTACTCTTGACCTCCGTCTCTACTGTGTGTTGGATGGCGTCATGCGAGTGAACGAAGCCAAAGCCCTGCACCGAATCACGCAGAAACAGCCGTCCACATATCGCAGAAAAACTATTGGCCTTGGACGGAAGGAAGCGAGCGCACTATTTTCCAGACATTCCATCATAATATTTCTTGGGACAGGGCGAGTAGGTTTGTGATCCCTGGAAAACCTTCAGCTGGAACGTACGGAAATGAAGGACGGTCTAGAGAAACACAGACACAATTCTGGGCTGTGTTTTGTGTCTGTGTTTGTCATTGTGTCTGTGTTTCTCTCGACCGTCCTTTGCTTCCGTACGTTCCAGCTGAAGGTTTTCCAGTGAGTATCCTATCGTAAGATTGGCAGCAATAACAGAGACGAAGGCACTCATTCCCGTACAGTGTACTTGCCTGTAGAAGACCTTGTCGATGTAGAAGTAAGTTACGTGTTCTCAAGGCGAACGCAGAGGAGCCTCTTGAGATGAGGAACACCAATCGGCGACCGGTCTGGCAAAGTCCGGTCGGATTCTAGAGCAGCAGTGCATGCTTCCACAGCGATTTCACTCGGAACTGAAGTAAACAGCGACACCACATCGAAAGAAACCATCACCTCGTCGTCGTCGTCGTCGTCGTCTATTGTCACGCCATGAACGTTTTCAATAAAATCGCAGGAGTTGCTCACATGCGAGGAGCCCTTTCCGACGATAGGAGGCAGAATTTTGTGCAGGCATCCGGATAACTTGTAGAGAGGAGACTGTAGTCAACGATTGGACACAGAGGGACATTAGGCTCGTCAGCCTTCTGTAAGCCTAAAAACGCTCAATCGGAATGAAGGATCCCTCCCACCATCGTACACGCGCTGCTTACGTCACGTACTGAAGGTAATATAAGCGTCCATGAACGTTTCTACACCCCATTGTGAACAAGGCTTCCGTAGCGAAGCCCAGACGTCTCGTGCTTGTTGTTTTTTGGAAGTTTTTTTTTTAAATTTTGACAGTTTTTTTTGGTCGGTGTCGCCGTTTTTCCGGCAACATGTCTCCCGACCAGACGGGCCCCTGTCAAACCCTCGACTTCTTGAAATAAACATGTATACATCAGTTATAAGTCTTCCCAGATGCTCTCCTCGGCTACGGTCTTTCTCTCGGGAACGTGTCGATTTATATCACCAATACTCCTTCAAGACACAATCTAGAAATTGTGCGCTAAAAGTCTTGTGCCAAAAGAGTGCTATCCCAAATTTCTCCAAGCGCCATCGACTAATCATCGCCCTAATTCACTTAGGCATCCAAGGCAGTCCGAGACTGCAGCTGGGAGATCTTGTATCGTTCCGGTGCCTGTATTTCGTGGCATCCGTCGTTATGGTTCGCTGGGCACTCCCGATATTTCATAAATGGGCATACCGCGCTTCTGATATGTCGCCGGCTGTAAAATGCTTCAGATAAGCCTTCCAGCGCATCTTATAATCGTAACCATCACTAGTGGCTGAACGCCCTCCGCGTCACTGGAGACGCTGAAATGCTAAGGGCTTGGCTCCCTCCTGTGGAGCTTGCCTGGCTCGTGCCTGTGTCGTAAGGTTGACTTCGAAAAAGGCTCTAATGATGAAATGGGAAGAGTCACGAAGAAAACAGAATATTAGCAGTGGCTTAGCTTGACTATGCCAGGATATACGTAGCGTGAGCTAAGAATCAGCTTGTTATTCTTTGCTTTCCTAGTTGTCTAGGATTAGCTTGATTATCATGCTTACTGTTGCTTCAATGACACAGACACGGTATACGGATTATGGGACACATGCATATTTATCAAGTGGCTCCGGCGCAGCGTCACCAATCGCCCCAAATCTAAGCTGGTTTCACAGGCGCACGCCGGTGTTGCTGCGACGCATGAGCCATCGGTTGCACACCCGGCCACCCATCGCATGATCAAGTGAATCGGGCCGCCACGTGCGGAACGGAGGTCGGCGAAAACGCTGGGCGCGTGGGGTGTGAAAGACGCCGGGCAGCGAGCAACGTTCTGTGCGCCGTGTGACGTCACTGCTCCTCGCGCATGCGCAGCACGGCTCTCCAGGAGCCCCGCGAAATTGCTCAACCTCGGCCAGTGTAGCTCACGCTAAAAAACGCGCCACTAATTTTCTCAAATAGAGATGCGTCAGCCCGAACCCTCCCGCACAGATGGGCCTAAACAGATTATTCCGTCTCATAGGCTCCACAGAAGACGACCATAGAAATGTCGTGAAGGCACTGTCAAAACTCAAAATTAGCAGCCGCTCGCAGGGCAAAATTTAAAACGTACAGCTATTTTGTAGCGAGAAACATGTTGCACGCCTTAGCTCTTCCGAAAATTGAAAGGTTATGCGGCACAAAACTCTCAGCGTAACGACGGAGTGTTTGCCCCCGTTCCCGCCAGTATCTTGTGCTATTATTGCAGCAGTCCATTGGTACGTCAAGGTATTTTGGTAGCCGAAATGACCATTCAATGCCTGCAATTGGGTTGGGGTGAGCGCCCGCGAGGCAACCCCGTGAAACAACGCCGAATTTTACGGTCAATGAGAGCGCCTTGTCAATACTTGGCTGGACAGCGCAGAAAAAGGCGAGGTCACCGGCATATGCCAAGATCCTAAGTTCATTGCCTAAAACATTAAAATCATGAACGCCGGGGCATTGTTGCCCGGTTTGGAAATATAAAGTATATATTGGATAGCCCGTTTAATCTTTTATTTTGTTTCAGCATTCCCAGCAGCTTAGATGACTATGTCTGCAACAACGCTCGTGCAGTAAGCATCCCTTATATTGACACAAATATACCATCTCTAGCGACTTCATTCCTTAGGCAGAAAAGCAATCGTAAATGTGGGGTCGTGCTGTGACCGCTGTGCTAGTTCACCTAGCGTAAAAAGTGCTACCCGCCCCTTGGTTTGACGCTTTATTAAAAAAAAAGTGTCAGTTGATTTTATTTTCTTATAACCTATATTACCTTCGCTGACTTCTGCCTTTAATTGGCCTTAGATTTTTCTATTAGCGTGCCAGTTAGCGAAGCGTCGCATGTGGACTTGTGTGGAGCTACTTGAACTCCATATACTTTACTAAGCTTGATACAGTCTACAAATTAAGAACCTAAAGGCACATTCTTTCAGGCAAAAATCGTGTCGTAACTTAGTTTAAGTGAGCGAATGAATTGCGACGACCCGCTGGTGGCCGGCCGACTGGACGCTGGGCCGACCGACTCTGTCGAAGAGTCGGCGAGCCTCTCAGTGTTGCTGTTCAAGCCAACCCATTTTGAGTGATCGTCATACGAAACATCATAGAAAATCGGCAAGGAGGATGCAGAACGCAGGACAACACTTTGTAATTGATTTTTCTACAAAATAAAGCCCGTAAACGCACAGACAGTGTCGAAACCTGGCCTAGAGATTCCGGGCTACAATTTCCGCACTTAATGTCGAAATGTTTACAAATCACTGCAGTGTTCCTTTAAGGTCGTTCAGTTCCACTTTTAGAACAAATATATTTTTAAGGAAAAGTAAAAAAAAGTCACTAGTTTCAACTTTCTAGAACATAACCCATTTGGGTCAAATCTATCACTGAGCTGTGTGTTTATGCTGAGACGCAAGGGGAACTCTACAGACACCACGCCCATGCAGTTTTTTTATGACGTAGGGAATGCGATAGCGTCACTGGCTAACTGAGGGCTATTGCCTTTTTGGTAAGATGCAAGTTTACTCTTTTTCGCGCACAATTTTCTCTCGTGCGCGCGTAGCGAACCTTTTGTTCTGACAGCTGACGATGCCGATGATGTGGAAGGATCAGCATCCACTGCGACGCCTTCTTTCACTGCGACGCTCTCAATACTGAGGCCAAGTGAAGCGCCCGACTCTTCCTGATTAGCAGCATTCCTTTGCTTCGCATCTGGACATTTAAGCACTGTTTACCAGTCGTGACTGCGAAATTTGCTTCCGTTAAACACCGCGCTGCTTCACAGCCGACGGGAGTTTCGTGTACCCGTTTCATAACCAGTGGGAATTTCTTGGCCGCATTTCACAGCCATTGGGAATGTATGGCCCATTTTTGTTTGCCCAATTTATTGCTTTTACATTCATACGCAATAAAAGACAGCCAAAGTCCCTACAAAAGCTAGAAAAGCGTGGCCATCACCCTGAGCTGACCAGTGCTGCCTTTAGTGACGAAATGGGGCACTGACTGTGGTGCAACGCTCACTGGTATTATTCGTTTTTTCACTGTCTGGCTGATTATGCTCGGTAGTACAAGAAGCAGAGCTGTGCTTTTACTGGGAAAAATAAATGAAAAGGGCAAAACAAAACCCCAGAAAAAGGGGGCTGGGCGGACTAGGAGTGGCCGGTTTCTGGCCCCTCTCGAGATTTCTCATTTCACCCAATACATTCAGCTTCTCAGTGTCGTTATCTCAAGGACAGAGTTTACCGTACATCCAAGAGAGAATCCCTTTACTTTCCGAGCGGAGATAAGAAGCCTGTCGCCTACTGTCGAAATCCTGACCTGTGTCAGGAAACAAGGGTTCCCTGAATTTCGTTACATTTAATTGAAGGTCATCTTTCTTTGTGCAGTCATTTCCAAGCTTGTGTCGCCTGTGGATATCATAGTACCCTTGGAAAGAACTTGTCCTTAACGGAAAATCGATTGACGGCGCGTTTTCTGTTGCTTTGTAGCTTGCCGATTGCCGTCAATTATAGACGAAATGTCGTATTGCGAGACTATTTGCGTACTTAAGCTAAAGACGCTGTTAGGGTGTCTAGGTGACTAATGCTACAGATAAGACGGAAAATAATCGGCTTGGCCAGGAACGGGAAAACGGAGCTCTTAAAGTTTCAAGTGCGGTGCTCTACGAAAAGTAAGAAAAAAAGCAGTTACCTTTCACGGCTTGGCTGGGGAAGGAAGCACGAAGATAACACAGCAACAACGCTCGTAAAGTACTGAAGCTAGCTTTTATTTTATGTAAGTAAAGGCATGTTATCGCATACTTCGTACGCTATTAGAACTCTGGCAAGGCAAGTACCCTTTATTCGCTAAATCTCATCCGTTTAACAAGCGTCAAACCTGTCAGCTGGGTTAATTAGGACTGAACATAGATGATTAAGCTAACATTTTGAAACAATCAAAGGATAAAAGTAATAACTGTTTCCTGTATGTGCTTGTTGACACTATTCAGCTTCGTAATAACGATGAGGAAAAAAACGCATCTCCCCATTTTTTAGCTACATACAGCTTTGTCAGAGATAGGCAAGAAGCGTGCTTGGGATGCTTTTATGATATTAGTAGTTGTCTGGGAAAAAAGGCTGGACCCAGACGCAGTTGCAAAAGCCTTTAGCTACTTCATCAGCCGCACAGTACAATACGCGCGTACCCAATGCGCAAGCACGGTTCCGGCATTCGTTAACTTATAAGGGATAGGATGAACTATGCTATAGAAACCATATAATACAGGGCGTTCCAGCTATCATGCATCAAGATTGTGAAAAAAATGAATGGATTGCTCGAAGAAAACCTAGTGCATAATGTTTCCAGTACTGTGGAGTAGCATCCAGTAATTTTCTGGTTAATGAGATTTTATTAATTATTTGTAATTAATTACCTAACTCCAAAAGTAATGTCCTAATCATCAAATTGTCAATAAGGCACTTGTAGGTACCCACGAATGGCATCTAACTGCTGTATTTTCAGCGACGAATAATTGCGCATGCATTTACTCTGACTGATAAAGAAACTCCGAGAAATTTGAAAAAAAAAAAAAAAAAACGTGACGATGCTCTCGCCCGCATCGTAAAGCAGTGCCCTCGAACAGGCTCCATCTGAGTTCGCCAGAATGAAATAAAGAAAAGAAAAGA
The DNA here is from genome assembly GCF_048455015.1 of Haemaphysalis longicornis. Classification (NCBI taxonomy): domain Eukaryota; kingdom Metazoa; phylum Arthropoda; class Arachnida; order Ixodida; family Ixodidae; genus Haemaphysalis; species Haemaphysalis longicornis. The sequence goes on along the minus strand of NW_027526295.1, from coordinate 280,771,622 downwards.
AAGAAAGAAGAAATCGCGACCGAGTTTGTGCCTCATCTGCGACATGCGCCTCCAGAAACTTGCTGAAGTCTCTCCTTCCATGATCCTTACTCTATACTCCTTCCAGTAGTATTAACTCTATCATTCAGGTGATGTGCTCTTTTCGGGCGGTCATACGGCTGGAACCGGCCAGGGAGGGAGGCCATCGGTGAGCTCGTATTTTTCACTATGTTACGAAGTTATTAAGCATGTAAAGAAGGTAAACAACAGCATAAAAAGTCGATAAACAGTTCTAGACTACAAGGGAGAAGTTTGCAGTTCGTAAAATAGAGTGTTCATTTCGAAAACAGGAGACAAACTTTCGAAACGAGAGCTAGGCCTAATTGAAAAAAAATGTCGAATTAAAATTTAAATTAAAAAATACTTCGGTTGGTTCTTCACAAACGAAGTATAACACTGGGTTCAGTAAATTTTCTAGCATAAGGGAGCACAAATTATGTGTGTAATAGTGAAATGAACGAAAATTTTGTAAGGTGAGTCTTCGGCTTCCACTGTGTGTGGAAGAAATTTTTGGTGCAACAAGGACTGCACCCACAAATATTACAAAGAAGAAAGCGGAGTTTCGCTTTCGGCATTATTAGGATACGAGAAATTGGCTATTGGGCAACTGAATGATCGGCAAAAAGAGAAGTCTCGCGGGGCCCGCTGGCAACAGTTAACGTCAGCGGTGCTTCTTGCAGACGTTCGTGATTTCGGGTGGCTGCGGGGCTGGAGGGCCCTGCCGACGTGTGACCGCCTTGCAGCATTTGGTGTGGTTCGCTCTGCCCGGTGCCCGCAATGCGGACGCACTGAGACGCTAGAGCATGCTCTTTTTGAGTGTCGTGTGGCCGCCACTTTCTGGGTTTTACTCAGCAGAATGTTTGAGCTTAGGCTGGGAGCCCACACGAAATCGAAAGACCCATTTGTCAACTTTCTGCTGTGTGTGGGTGCCTTTGTTGTGTGGCGCCATAGAGGTGTAGCCGCCTTGCAGGCACGACCACAGCGTGCCATGTATCCCCTGTTGTGGCGTGTTCGGAAAATGGCCATAGAGCATCTGCAGCATGAGCTGGTGGCGCTGGGTGAAGAATCTTTCCTCATGCGTTGGTCTACTCGCTTTATCAAGGTTGCCAATAACACCGTGCAATGGTGTGTCGTGCCTTATTAATAAGGTGAAACTTGCGTGCTGAAAGGAGTTGTATGTTTGAGTCCAAGGCGCAGTTTAGGCAGCCTGGCTGAGCATGCATCTCTGTACGGACATAAAACGGATGTGTGTGAACTGTGGTGGTTTTATGTTCACTCTCACGCGTGAACTATGGTGTCTCAGTCTCGTGCCACGGTCATTATTGTAAAGGACTTCCGGTGCGTTGTTCTAGTTATTTTGTGAACTTGTGTGATCTTCATTTCCTTTCCTCGGTGGCACCTTGCGTAAATCCTGTGCTCTGTCGACCCGTGTAGTAGCTAACTACAGCGGGTCCTATCTGTAACTTGTGTTTAATAAATTCTCTTTGCGTTTCTAACACACAGAAAAGGAGGAAAGTGATAGGAATTTAGCTGGTAACTCGCAGAGAGATTCAATATTACTTATTTATTGATGATATCGGGCTGTTGCAATGGGAGCCTCAAACTTGGAAATCCAGACGAGTAGTAAAATACGCAAATCTCAACAACTAAGTGGGCTGCACAAATCTATAACCACTTTTTGAGCCTTACAGAAACAGATCTAGCAGAAAACAGCACCCACTCCGTGATGAAGTAATCAGAAAACTAAAAACAAGAAGGACGTTCGGAACAATATGAGTAAGTCACAGCAGGTGGTGGGTAACGAGCCCAAAGCAGAACAGGAGGTAGGAAGGAGAACGACGGACTTCAGTTTGGAGCGCAAAAAGAAAAACAGAAAGGAAAAGGACGAAAGCACGTCAGGCAGAAGGAAAAGGAAGGAAAAGGAGGATCCCACAACAGAGAATGAGGACGAGTTCCCGCAACTCGGAAAGGCCGAATGTGAGGATGAGTCGCGGAAACAGGTTGAAAACGACGAGGAGGAAACCTTCAAAGCTCAACTGCAAAAGAAGGTAAAAGAAGTTGACGCAAGAATTCTCAGAAGCCTAATAAAGGTAACTCGAGTAACTGAAGACGAAATAGCAGTGGGAAGATTTGCAGATGATATTCAGGAGATGAGGGGACTAACAATAGACCTCATTGCCAGGGTGGCAGAACTGGAAGGTGAACCAGCACTAAAAAGCATCCCACAGAGGACTTTCGCAGACGTAACGAAGAGTAGCGAAGCAAAACGTCACTCCGACCCTGACCCTGTGGAGGAATGAGAAAGGACGAAGCAAAGTATTTTGCACATCAAACTGAAAGACGCAGAGGAAAAAGACGCAGCAAAGGTAGCAGAAGCTGAATTAAAAAAGAACTTTGACCCATCACAGCTTTGGTTGAAGAACGTGACACTGCGGAAAACAAGACAAGAAGTTTTGGTCCTAACCGATGATTTGAGGCTTTCCATGGAAAGCCTCAAATCAGAACTGGACGCTCATGAAGTGCTCAAAACCAAACTGACAGCGGAATTCTCACGAGGAACACCGCCGGAAATCTGCATTTTGGGGGTCCCGAATGAGACGCACGAAGCAGAAATCCGGGAAGAACTTGCGAAACAAACAAGCACGGAGGAAGAGCAGATAATAATAAAACGCAAGATACAATCGAAGATCAGGAGTGAAGTAACAGTAATAGCTCAACTCCCAGGTCTCGCATTCCGAAAAATCATGGGGCAAGGACGTGTTAGGATTGGATGGACAATATTCAGGGCAAACGAAAACTTGTATGTCCCAAGGTGTGACAACTGCGCTAGGTTTGGGCACCCCTCGATGGCGTGCAAGCAAAGAAACCCGACATGCACAGACTGCGTAGGGCAGCATCATCACAGGGAATGTCCGGCATCAGAGTTCTTCTGTCAATAGTGTGTGCTGTACAACCGCAAGGCCGGATTGGACGTACTAGATGCAGGGCACTCAATGACGGACGTGAGATGTCCGTCTTTCAGACGATTTCAAGATAATAAGCGGGAAAGAACCAAATACGACTAAATGCAGGAAGGCAAGTTGGTCAAAGGCATTTTAACAAACAGAACTATAATATACGACACCGGCTTTAAGAAATTCGAATTCAAATTACCCAACGGGTCACGTCAGAGGTCATCATTGAGTCCCATGTTTTGGAACTTCGTTATTTCAAGACCTGCTGGATGAGAAATTAGGGGTTGGTTGCCATATACAAGCATTTGCCGATGATATCACGCTAGTAGTTAAAGGGAAATGAAGAATTAAAATTGAAACGGCAGTAAATGCAGCCTTAGAGAAAGTTGCAAAATGGGCGAGCACAAAAAACTCCACTTTAGTATGGACAAATGTAAAGCAATAGTCCTTGGGAACAAATACGACAAGAGACCACCAATTTTTAAGATGCAGGGTAACAATATTAAGGTAGAGAAAGAGATAAAGATATTAGAAGTCATCATAGGGAGTCGCCTAAGTTTTATGAGCCATTTAAATTATATTAAAGACAAAGTTACTCGGCTGGCGGTAAATTTATCGAAATTCACATCTAGAGAAAAAGGAATGACAAGTCAACATTTAAGAATAATGTACTTAAGAGTTATTGAAAGGATAATTGTATATGCAGCACCCTTCTGGTATTCAGCCAAATGTCACATTAAGCGGAAATTGAGGTCTATACAGAGAATAGCTCCACTAAAAGTAGCCAAAGCCGATAGAACAGCGCCTAATATAGCTTTGAATATAGTAAGTAATATCTTGCCGATCCACTTCACGATTGAAAAGGAGGTAGAAAAGTACAAGATTATGAAGGAAGATAAACCTTTTACATGGGAAGGTGTGGCATTCCATAGAAATAATATAATAAATAAGAAAGATAAGTGGGAAAGGCACCCAGCAAAGTTATTAGCTTTCCCCTACAATAGCGAACTTTCAGGGGACGAAGACTATCAATTTCACATTTTCACGGATGGGTCGGCATCAAATGCCAAAGTCGGTGCGGCTTTTGTGGTTATGAATGAAAATTGGAGTATGGTAGATTTTTGTCAATATAGTTTACCGAAATTTTGCGACAACTTTCAGGCTGAAGTGGTAGCACTAACAAAGGCAATAGGGTATATCAATTCCAAGGAATGTGAGAAGGTACAAGTAATAACAGACAGTCTTTCAGCATTACAGGCCATTAGCAATCCCTATAATGAAAATCCCGTGATTTTGGAAGTTAAAAACTAATAGAAAGCAATAAGGAGAAGGGAATAATTCAACTGGCACACATTAGGGGTCATTCGGGCAATCCGGGAAGCGAATTAGCTGACGGTTTCGCAAAAACAGCAGAAGAGCAAGGAGAAAAACTTACCATCCCGATGACAAAGCGTTTCATCAAAAAACAATTCTTTGCAGTCGCTTTAGACAGGTGGCAAAAAGAATGGGTTAAGGAGGGTTCAAGAACTCAGGCGTACCAATGGGTCCCCAACGTTAAAAATATCCCAAGTCACTTCCCAACAAGTCATTTTGTATCACAAGCAGTGACGGGCCATGGCAGGTTTCCCCACTATTTGTATAGGTCTAGGCTTAAAGATGATGAAATATGCAGTTGTGAAAAAGAAGCTAACAGTTTTGACCATTACTTAGACGACTGTTCAAGGACGAAATCCCTTAGAGGTAAATTCAAGAAGAAACTAAGGCATCAGTTATCCAAACAAAAACAAGAAATAATAAAAGACGAAAAGCTAACGGAGGTCTTAGTACAAATGGTAGAGGAGATTAATAAAATAATACAACTTAAGAGGAACAGGTTAATGGGTATTCCGTCGTGCTCACTATTAATTTCACTCCCTGAGGGGGAGGAATGGTTCACTTCCGCACAAGACCACCAGACCACCCAGGTGCTCAACATGGCAAACTTATATCCATCAACCAGGGTGGGTATAAAAATGAATGGATCACCGAAAGAAGGCCAATCCACACTTGAAAAAAAATGGCACCAAAATAATGAAACCACAGACTCCCGAGGCGGCTGGCAAACATTTTGCCAGTGGCGGTCTCATAGGGGGTCAGGAAGTGGGAGAAAAAAGACAAGGAGCAAATAGGACCTAATCTCTATCCCTGGGTCATCACCCTCAGGACTTCGAGCAAGTACGTGGCCACCAGCACGATAGAGGTGGGGCGGTGGATTTTTTATCATTCCCTCTCGAAGTGGAAGTGAACTTTCGCAAAATCACAGCTTTAGGCTTTCAATACTGCACAAGGTACAACAAATGCTCCAATTCGAGTGTGCGCAACAACGCCCGGAGACCCTGGGGATAACTCGGAGAAAGGAAAAGAAAACATTGAAGTAACTGCAAAAGCACAGAGTCGGTCTGAGTTGGTGACCCCCTGGCATACCTAGGCGGGAAGGTGCATTTCGTGGCAAGAGGTGGACGAATACTCTCCTCCGTGGGAGGTATGTTCAAGAAGAGCACGGAATTCTATTGAGTAGTGGAAAATATTATAAACAGGGTGGACAGGGATTAAAACGGGAATACCAATTATGCCTGGTCACTCAGGAGGGCACAATAACAATTGTGGACCTACTGGTGTGTTATAGTGCTCTTTTAACAAAAAGAAAAGACCAAGTAAAAAGGTGTACACAGGAAATTACGAAGGTTTAAAAAGGGGATGGAAAAAAAACTACTGTAAAAAGGTAGAACTATCCCGGGCAGCACAGGACTGTTCGGCCTAAAACAGGCCGGTGTACTTTGGCCGGTGATTTTCTGTCCGGCCGTTTGCCGGCAGCCATGTTCGGCCCATGTCCAAATGTGGGCCTTTTGGCCGTATACGGCCGTACTCCCATGGCTGTCCAACGGCCAGTGTCCGTCCGCCAGTCGACCGGCTTACGTTCATACGGCCAGATTCCAGCCGTAGGGCTCCGGCCATTCCAAAGCCACCCGTGTACGGCCGAAGTACGTCCGCCGGAGGACAGCCGAGATGCGGTCGTCGGACTCCAGCCGGACTACAGCTACCGGAAATACGGCCGTGCTACGGGCATTGGAGTTCAGCCACAGTACGTTAGCTGTACTGAGGCCGGTCACTGCATGTCGCACAAGCAGATGACTCATTCGCGCAGTGCAGAAGCAGCACAAACCCAGCATTTTGGGTCCAATGCAGCCACATCAAAGTGAGCTCGCGCGCAACCACCAGCCGTCAAGCTTTCAGCGCAGCCTTGCTTAATTACCAGCCTCAGTAGACAGCAAAATTCGTTTATTCAACAGTGCTCACAAATTGTCGTTCCTTTAATTGCTGTGCCTCATTTACTGCCGAACACAGAAAATATTCAGTTCTTTGTAGAGCTTGAATAGATGTATTGTCCAGGTCCTGATGTTCTCTGTGGGGCGGCTTACCTGTAATAAACGGGGAAAGAGGAGGGGGGGGGGGGGGGGCGGAAGGCGCATACTTTAGTGGGTTGAATTTCAGAGAGATAAATTGCGCCGCTTTTAGCCAATTCCTTTTAGGGCAATATTCCGGAACACTTTCATGCTATGACTACATAAACTATTTTTATAACAGTTGCTTGACCAATTTTGATGTATATAAAACCGGCGTGAATGCCTTTACGAAGCGTTTTGGTTCTCAACAAAACACTCAGGAGCATTTAATATAACTCCTTCACAAAAAAGTATGTCCAGTTTTTGCCCATTTTTCTTGCAAAGACATTTTCTACTCAATAAACTTTTCTGATTATCTTGCGCAGGGCTGATCCTAAGAAGGAGCGAACAGGTACTTTCATTTTCAATCTATTTTAATGTTGTTTTCATGAGTATACGTCCACACCACTTAATAGTCCAAAAGAGCTTAATTTTCTTCTAATGTCATACTACGTTCAAAAAATTCTAGACGCGTCGCGAATGACGCCCTGCTTCAGGTGGCTGCAGTTGTATCCCTTTGTGCTCACGCAAGGAAAGGCGTAAAATTAGAGTTACATAATTTGTTTCAAACCAATAACATAGCAATGGTAGCATGTATACAGGAAACCTTGCATACTGCAACGAATAGGGCAATAAATATTTTATTGGTCAAGGTTGAATGCGTAGGGTTCTCAACCCGTCGGAGGCAAACTTGCCCCTCTGGAATTTTATTTATTTATTTATTTATTTATTTTTATTGATTTATTTATTGATTGTCTTATTTATTTATTTATTTATTTGTTTGTTTGTTTTTTATTTATTTCTATTCATTTATTTATTCATTGTTTTATTTATTCATTTATTTATTTATTTATTTATTTATTTATTTAATTATTTATTTATTTATTTATTTATTTATTTATTTATTTATTTGATGCCTGCTTGCCTTTGCATGCATTAAAGAAGGGAGATACATAACACTAAGCATTAAATATGAGACAAAATAACAAAATAATTCTACAAAGCCCGCTGAAAATCGTCAATATAAACAGTTAATACAATCATACGTCGAAGATAATTACAGTGCAGTATTGATGTAAAATAAAATGAATCGCACAAGGCGTCACCTTTAAAGGAAAGTTAATAATTTGCTTTAAGCTAGCGGTCCCACTTTGCGATATGTAGAATGGAGCTTGGACATACTTCTCCCCTTCTACAACAGTTTTCGAATGATAGATATTACGAAAAAAGTTAAACCTGTGGTTTCGTCTGTGATCTTGCACGTCCTGCCATTTCAGTTTATTTTTACTTTCTCTCATGCTAAGTTGAGCGTGCCAATTACCTAATACGAATCGCACTGACATATACGGTATGTTTTCGAGCGTATCAACGAGCTCTTTGGTGGAGGGATCCACGAAAACACATGCGTACTCCAAGATTGAGCGCACATGAGTTAAATACGGTTGTTCTTTTCAGTTAGATAGAGGTTCACTGAAATTTCGTCTCAGAAAGCCAAAAACATATGCAGCTGTAACTTTTACGGTGTGCACCTGCCTATTTAACCTCTAAACACTCCCTAAATAAACTCCTAGGTATTTATATTCCTCGGCCGTTGTCACAGCATCATAATTTACGGTATACGTATCCAATTGGTATGAAGGTTTTCTTGTAAAGGTGCCGTTAACAGACTGTTTAACATCCAAAAACTTTTCTGAATCAGCACACCAGGATGTTATTAAATGCGAATAAAGCTGCAGGTATACGGAATCACGTTCATTCGCTATAGCCCGGTTAACTACACAGTACTTTTGAACAAAGCTATAGGACCAATAGTAATAACAATGCAAAAATCGATTCATTCAGTTCATAGGATGAAATGTACTACGCAGAGGGTGATATGCAACACCATCATTTGCTTTTCTGGAGTCCAAGAATATACAGTCAACCACTTTAAGCTTATCTATTTCAAGAGCCAAATCGTCCGTGAACTCAACAATCTGCGTTGAGCAAGAAAATCCTGACAAAATCCGTGTTTGCTAGGATGCTGGCGAATATGTTTTCCCAAATGAGTCATATCCCAAGAGTAGCTAAGCTCACCTTCAAACATCGGAACTAAATTAACAGCTAGGCTTCGTCAGTGACAACGCTCTGTTGTTATCGCAAATTTAAAATCATTTTTTTTTCTAAATAGGCAGTCATAAAATCCCCTGAAGTAACATAGTGCAGGGCATGAAGTTGATCCTACCAATGCACGAGCGAGTCTCTTCTACGTTTATCACCAACAACAAAGTGCAACATTGCTTGTCGCAGTTTAATTGTAAGCAGAATAACTTGCGCTTTTGCTCCCACTTGCCTTTCTTTGGTGGGGAGTCCTTGACATGGTGGCGGTTTAGCTCCTGCGTGGTTGCCGCTTGCTCGACGCCCTTGAAGGCCAGTTATTTTGGTGAACCATCTCCATCTCGGATCGGACATCTCTGGCGGATCGATGTCTCCAATGCTCTCCATTTCTTGAGCGGGCGAATAGCCTCGAGATGATGCGTCGACGAAGCCGGCGGCAGAAGCGTGGTAGCGGCGATGACTGGCGAGGCTTAGCTCACCCGTCGGTGTGGCACAGTCTTCTTGTGGCAATAAATGACATTTCGATGGCCTAAAAGGTTCCCTGCTAATGTCCAGTGAGTCCATGCACCTTGCCCGTTCACCGAGAACACTCATTACTGTTTGACAAACGATGTTCGTTCATTTAAAACGTAGAAACACGGAGCGGAAGAAAAACGCGTCCCCGTCGTTCGGCTCCCTAACGGCTTTTTGTCCCCCCAGGAAAAAACCGGTCGGTCTCCTTCCAAACAGGTCTGTGCATGAATTCTCGGCGCCCAGGCGCGAGCCGTTGTTCGGCTGTATGCCGTTTGCCGAAAAAAGGACGTATAACCAGATACCTTACGTAGGCCGGTCTCCTCTTGAACACCGGTTGCCAAATATTCTGTTGCCATTCGCTTGCCGTAATTCGGCCGAGGACAGCTAACCGAATGCAAAACGTATATTCTGGGGCCGTACGTCCGCCAGACGCGCGGTTCACCGTTGAAACAACGAATGCACGGCAGCCGCGCTCCGGCCGGTCTCCTTTCGAACACCAACTGCCGCAAGAATACGCATATTCTGTGGCCGGTCGCCTGCCGTGCTTCGGCCGATTACCGCTTCCCGAAGAAAAAACGGATGCCCTAAGGCCGTACTTCGGCCGTTCTCTTTCTCAACATCGGCAGCCGTAAGAGAACTGAATATCTGGCAGCCGGTTAGCTGCCGTTGTGCGTCCGGACACGGGCGGACGAAAAAATGCCGAAGCGCTGGTTGCCGAATGTTGGCCGTTCAATGCATGATCAGTGGCTGCCAGAACATGGATGCTGGCCGGACATGCCAGAAAGCGGCCATAGACGGGCCGGTCTTGGGGCACACTTTCTGTGCCGCCTGGGATATATGTACAATAAGGTTTAAGGAAGAGAGGAAGAGGTTAGAGTGGCCGCACCCGCTTGAAAATATTTGAGGTTAGTTGGCAGATATAAACGCGCAACGGGGTGCACGAGATCATATATTACTGATAATGAGCGATAAACACGACATAAGAGCAATATTGTAAAAGTACGTTAAACTAGGAAGTACAAATTATAAAGGGAGTATAAGTTGGAGGAGTGGGAAGTAGCAGAAGTCCAACAAATTTCCGTAAAAAACGAGTTGCAACCACAAATCAAGACAGCTCACGTAGGGATCAGTAACAGAAACAAGGTGAAGCCACAATCAAGATAGTTCAGGTTGGAACATCAGTAACAGCAAGAAGTAATATGAAGTAAGGGGGAAGAAAAACACGGGGAAGCGGGGCTGGGGGAAGTAATCAATTTCTGAGTTTTATAGAAGGTCTACCAGGGCACAAGGGACAGCAGGACAGGGGAAGATGCAGATGGGATCACGGCAGAGAACGAAGACGAAAAAATGATCACCTGATCAAGAGGAGTCAACATTGAGCATGACATTTCACCATCGAGGAAGCACTTAACCTGCATACATGTTTGCATATCAAGATCACACGTATGAAGAACTACATGTTGATTCATAACCGAGCTTTCACATATTCGTTTAAAAAAAATACCGGTGATTGCCTCCCCTCCCTTGGCTTGGTTTCGCGTGACAGATCTCTCTTCTTTCTTCCTTCTTTCTCCTTTTCCTGTCTCTTAAAAAGTATTTTTGAGTGCAGTCCAGTTTGTTTATTTTTAATTGGCGTCACCCGTGATACGTATGTGGTACGGGTTGGCCTCTCATTCTACTTTATAGCCCTTTATTTTGTTTGTCTCTTCGGGCATGTGACAGACACAGCAGTCGCTTTCAATCAGCTTGTTTGAGACGGCTAGTTTATGGTGCGGGTAGTAGCACGGTCACGTGCTGTTTTTCATATTTCGCCGGTTTCCTTTATCAGTCAGAATAAATGAGTACGCAATTAGTTCGTCGCTGAAAATACCGCAGTTAGACACCTCTCGTGGTCACCTATAAGTCCTTCATTGGCACATTAGTGATTGGGACAGTACTTCTCAAATTATTTTATAAAGTATAATTACCGAATTAGATCTCATCAACGGAAAATAAATGGTCGCTACTCCTCTGTACTGCAAAAGTTATGCTCTAGGTTTTCTTGGAGTAACGCCGTGGCTGTTTTTTTTTTATAATATTGGTGCATGACAGCTGGGACACCCGGTATAAACACTACGTATAACAACCAATAGAATTCTGTATTGATCTCTGGTTATCTCGAGTACTACACTTGAATGCAAAGCGTCGCTGGAATTTTTCGGTTGCTTCAAATACTTTTTTTCCTCTTCTGCCAGTGAAAGAAGCCGTTAATTTGATACACAAAAAAATCCCACAAAAGCAGCGCGGGGCGATTGGTGCGAATCGAGGGGAAAGGTTGCTCCGGGAGAACGTGGGCGTCAGGGCCTGCAGAGGAAATTCATTACACGTGGTCGTAAAGTTGAAACAATTTACGGCTCACTCATCGAGGCAAAACGCGCAGGTTTTCCAGGGAAAAAAAAGTCCCCGGAAAAAGAAGAGCTCGAAGCGGCCCTGTTCGTTTTCAAGTTTAATTAGATTCGATCGAAGGTGTCTCGCGCCTATCGGTCGGATGTGGGCACTCAGGCTGCCTTAAGCCCGGGATTAGGGGAAACTAATTTTGCCGTCGCGTATATGTGTTGCGTATGCTGTTGTACAATCGTACTGCAGGAGAGATAGGAACACCCAGAAAACAATGTGCTGTCTTACTTCCATTGCAACTAGCAGCGCAGGTTTGTAACACTATGTTGGCATTCTATTGACGAATTGCGTTGAATACAAGCAGCGAGTCAAGTTAACGGGAACAGGCGAAATAAACTTTACACTTGGATCGTAAGCTACACTGGCCGAGGTTCAGGTGTTTCGCGTGACCCCTGGAGAGCCGTGCTGCGCATGCGCGAGGATCAGTGATGTCTCACGGCGCACAGCTGGTGCGCCGGAGCAGCCGCTGCTACGACTGGATTGGATTGGATTGGATTGAATTGGATTAGATTGAATTAAATGTGATTGGATTGGATTGAATTGAATTTTATTGGATTTAATTGTATTGGATTGGATTGGAAATCGTTTTAGTAGCAGTAAGTATGATAATCAGCTAATCCTAGACAACTAGGAAAACTAAAAATAACCAGCTGAACCTTGGCTCAAGCTACGTATATCCTCCTGGCATAGCCGAGCTAAGCCACTGCTAATTAAAAAAAAAATAACGTGGTGTACGTTCGTGCTTGCGTACGCGCTTGTTCGCTAACGGTGGCGGTTATGACGCATTCGAGCGCAATTGTGATAAGAGGCCAGAAAGCGAGGCCTTAAAGTTGGGATCAATCACCAAACAGTACTTCGCATTAAAACTAGACCAGCTTGATCGCCCTCACAAAGAACGGGAAACACAGAATGGGTTGCTCAATGTTAACCACCGCGGGTGGTGGTAAGCTGTGTGACAGAATTGGTCGCAGCAGACTGTGACCAATTCTTTCCTGTGAACTGGCCCGCACCCCTATATAGGGGTGTGGGCCAGTTCACTGGAACGCCGTCTGCACGGCAGTGCGAGAGACCTTCTTTTTTTGTAAACCATCTGGACTTCGTCAACTGAGATCCTCCACCGTATGGAGCATAGCAGCCCATTGTTTGTTTTGTGGTGTTGTTGCTTCTCTTTTGAAGCACTTTTTAAACGTAGATGCCGCTATTCTAAGTTATGTTTGTAAGAACCAATCCAATGTGAAGTTTTAATTGCAAGAAGCGGGTTAGCGCTGGTTACGTACGAGCTGTTTTGCCTTAAATTTGCTCAAGGTTAACGGTCCAAAATAATGTTGAAATGTGTGAAAGGCGCCATCACCGGCAGCGCGTAAAAACAAATACTCGGACAGGGCAGTCTCAGTAGAAAGTTCAAAGCACGAACCCGTACTCTGAACAAAAATGGAACGCAAAGTGAAGCAGGCAACGTTTCGTGGGCATTAAAAGTCTACTAATACGGATGCGCACACAGACACGTGAATAGGCACACGCGCACATACGTGTGCATGTACATGAATGTACAAGCGTGATAATGACGATTATTACCACGACGATGACGACGAGATGCTGTTTAGCTAGAAAGAGAGAGAGAGAGAGAGAGAGAGAGAGAGAGAGAGAGAGAGAGAGAGAGAGAGAGAGAGAGAGAGAGAGAGAGAGAGAATAAACTTTATGACCCTGAACTTGGCTTCTGTGTGAGAAGCTAATGGCCAATGGTATTAGCCCAGCGACGACCGAGGCGGCCCTTGCGATCAGGAACGTCTGTACCTGAATTTCGTAAGATGCCAGTGCTTCTCTCCAATGTTAAGCCGTGGTCACTCGAGTATAGGGATTGTGGGGACACTCCCACATTATGTGGGATAGGGTTGCTGGGGCTGTCCAGACGGTGCAGTTCGGGGATGGGTGGATTAGGTTCAGGCGGGTCGGGTGTGGGTATGTGTTTTTATTAAGTGCACAGCACTTTATGGCCTCGCCTTGTCGTCGTAGCTCCTTCGCTGTCACTCTGTCTAGCCACCGCCGCAATCAGGCGTCGTAGCGGCATAAAAACACAGGCTTCGAAAAACAATCAGTTTATATGGTCATAAGTTCGAAATTCTTGAACCGCTGGCGCTTGTCATGGCGCTTCTTGTTTAGCGCAAAGAAAACTGGAGGCACATTTGAGACAAAATCTGCGTAAATAACCGGCCGCCCCCGCGTCCATTTACTTAGGAACACCCGTTGGGTTGGTTTGTATGATAGTAAGCACAAAATTGGCCACCAAAAACAACGCTTTCTAAACTGCGCAATAAGGCTCCGTCAGTGCGAGATGAACGCAAGCACAAAAAGAACAGAACTCCTGCGCGTGCTGTTCCAGGCAGAGAGCGCGCTAGCCCTACGCGGGCGGTAAGTTTGAATTGCATTTGAGAAAACCTCCGTTCAATTCATCAAGATAGCGGTGAGACAGGCAGGGAAAGAGGGTGACTGGTGGTAGCAATGAGCGGATAGCGGCACCACTGTCCCTCTGGCGGATTAATCGCTGCTCTGCCCTTCCGACCGCTTTCCCGCTGAACAGAACTGCTTTAATATTTTTGCCTCCAGGGTTGCTATTGGGCCATTGAGAGTCCCGAGGGGGGGGGGGGGTGCCTTTCGGCAGGAAAGTTCGCCGAGCGCGACGCTGAGCATGGATATCATTTCAAGTACTTGGCCCCATTATTCTTTGAGAGATGGTAGAGGCAATACAAGCGTTACGCCGCACAAGCATGGGCAAATAAACCCACGTAATGCGGGACCCCAATATATACATCCACTAAGCTTCACGCCATCTAGTAGTCCTGAGTGAATCCTCTGCAACTACCCGAAATTCAATTGGCACGCAGAGGAGCCGCTGTGCCCAACATGCCCGATGCGCTTGTGCGTTGCCCAGTGACGTTCTTCCTTACTCATGCGGCATTCTTTCGCTCCGCGAGTTTGACTGACAAGCTTCCCACCCTGACAAAATGACAGACGCAATTCCACGCGGTGGAGCACTTAGCGCTCTCGCGCTAAAGAACTGTTGACGCGTTGGGCGATTAACATATGGCAAGCTATCAAGCTCTACTCTGTCTGGCCGCAAAAAACGTGCCTTTCATACTGCTGGTACGCCGACTTAAAAAATAAGTGAATCAGGGGATAGCTTGCCTTCCTCGAAACTACAAAGGCATACTCTCGAGAGGGACGCGTAGTTGTTACTTACTTGTCGCAATGACAATCCTGATGGGCGTCCGAAAAGCCTGCTTTCGTTCTACCCCTCTCGTCGACAGCAGTATACTCCTGTTTTATGTGTGTTATTTTTCCCCGTTAGTTGTATTTCATGAGGACATTCCGTAGAGTTTCCAACTGGAAATCACCAGGGTGTTCTGAATCAAACGATGTTTATGACGGTGGCCTGACAAACAACAAAAGAAAATAAGGAAGCTAGAATTTCGTCTATCGTGCTTTCTTGTTTTTTTAATGCTGAGTTGTTTTTGTACGTATACGTTAGGGCATCCTCGTGTTGTTTCAAACCAAGACAAAACAGGAAAGGAGAGGGAATGGCGCTAATGAAAGTTTTAAGGCGGCGATAAAGCTCGTGTGTGTTTTTCTGTTTAATTTTCTCCCTGCTTGTGCCGTTCTTTCTCCCGCACGCCCGAGAGGATATGAACTGAGACAAGGGCCGTGTTCTTTTGTTTCCCGTCCAAGTGCCGTGGGAGAGCCGCTGTCCCGGGCGTGATGTAGTGTCGCAATACCCGTGTCGAAGGGTGCCTTTGGGCACTGTTAAGTTATTCCGTGCGATGGCCATTGGCCGAGCATTCTCAAAGAAGCTGTCCGCCTTGGGCCCGGCTGACGTACAACACCACAAATTACGAGTCAGCTCCTCGCGGAATTTCACTCTGCGCTCGCGGGGTGAGCGGCGCAACGCCCTCCGGGAGCACCTCTGGGCCCGGCTGCCTGGCTCGCCGACCGTCGCGTGATGAGAAAAGCCCGCGGAATGGCAGCGCGCGCACGCGAAAATGATTCTTGCCAGCAAAGATCTGCCGCCGCTTTTTGTTCTTCGTGTTCTCAGCGTAAGCTTTTTTTGTGTTATCTTCACCTCCTAATTCAAGTCCGCTGTGCCGTCCTCTTCTGAGCCGAGATTTGTGATATGTCGGTGCAGTTTTACGATCAGCCAAAAAAGAAAAAAAAAAGATACGGAGCTAAGGAGAAACACTTACGGGTTCGTTGATGGCGAAATGGCCATTCGGAGCTGTCATTTAATGTGTTAGTCCAATAATGGCTGGCTTCGTGCAGAATGGAATAAAAAAGGAGCAGTCCCTGACGTCTCGCGTGTAGATGATGGAGGTGTCTTTCGTGCAGCCTCCAGATGTTTCTGGCTTCCACTTTCGACTTCGGGGCTGCCCGAAACAGGGAAACCTCTAGATGTAAATGCTAGTGACCCGCAGTGCCAGAAAAACAAATTAGTGTAACAAAATGTGGGGAGAAAGAGCATGAACCCCGAAACAACACTGAACAAAACCAGTTGGCCTCGGTTATGGAGCAAGGAGATGACTACTGACTACTTGCTCTTCCAAACCCTTTTTTTGTTCGTTATGTCATTGCCATAAACCGGTAGGTGCGCTGAATGTATGTTGAAATAACTGGTGGGCTGAAAGGAAACAACATGTATTCCGCCAGTAAAACCACCCAATGTGTTTACGGTGCTTCACTGATGAGTAAAGATATGGGAGGAAATCTTCAGAACATTCGTCAATATTGGGGTCGATTATTTTGCGCAACAATAAACCATGCCGCTACTGCTCAATGGCTTCAAGAGGGCCGACCGCAAGAAAATATTACAGTGCGCATAGTTATCTGCAAGGTGTTTTCGCGTGCGCTAAATAAAGGAAGGGGGGGGGGGGTGGCATTTCATTCCTATGTTGCCGGCGTTTTGGGCGCAATGGTCTAGCCCTTAGGCTAGCGGAATGGATACAGAAAAATGTGCAAGTCTCTTGCACTGCTTAAAGGAGCCATGAAGACAAAATACAAGTTTGAATAATTAGGAAACCTGCTTTTTCCGGATAACAAAAAAAAAAAAAAATTCGGGGAAGCTTTCGCTTGTGCGCAAGACTTGGATGGCGAAGTTGTGGTATGTGAGCATTGCCGCACACATAGTTACGTTTAGGTATCATTGTTTGTTTGCATAGTTTTGGTGCTAGTTTTTATTAATTCGAAAGTTTGCCCTGCGGCATAATAGATGTATGCATTTACTGAAACACGAACAACTTAGTTTCGTGTATAGTGGTAGTGCTAGTAATCCTAACAGTAAAGAGCTCATCGTCTTCTTCGCGGCGACTGGTGGATGCAAAGTCATCTTCAGCATTCGAGACTTCCCCCACCTCAACTGGTGAAGCTTGCACTAATGCATGTGCTACAGGGCCGTTTCAAAGGCCTTCTGAAGGCCTTCGAACCAATCGTCTATTGAGTTACCCATCTTAAGCACATAAGACAAACTTGTAACGGAGCATTCAACTGTCAATCGGAAGTCGCTGTGTAGCACAGGCATAAGACGCGCAAGGCCATAGCGAACCATAGTGAACCATAGCGAAGCTGCAGAATTTCTGTATACGTGATCACTGAAGGACACATTACTACGCATCTGTACAAGTCTGAAATTGTTCATTTAGATGTCCCGTCGTTACTTTGCACTGTGCTGGTAATAGTCATCGTCATATGCATCGATATCGTCGTGTTCCTCATGTCCAGCATTACATGCGTGGTAGCGCTTGAGGGTAGCGCTGGAGATTTTTTTTTTTTTTATCGCTACCGCCACTTCGCGAGCCAGGAACTCAGCGTACGCCACGAGGCATGCGCTCGCGAGAACTCGGCATTTTCACGCCCCTCGTGGTTTTTGTCAGGTTTCTTTTTTTTTTCTTTTTTGCAGAAGCCAATGCGCGTACCGGGAACGCTCGGAGGTCGGCGCAACGCACTTTTCTTGGTGTTTGGTACTTTTCTTGGCATTTTTTTTGTATTTTTTTCTGCAACACCCAACTTGTACAACACCGGGCTTATACAACAGCTCCGGTGTTAAAAATATTTTTTTTTTGCAAACATCTAGCAGCTCATCTAGATATTAAGGAAAACAGGTGAAGCAGTTGCAAGCCCCCAGCCACTTTCTGGCGAGGAATATGTGACGTCCCAGAATCTTGTTTTCGCGACCGGCCGCCGCCCACCGAAGCCAACGTAATGAAATAAGTTTCCTTTTGATGTATTCCTTGAATGCTAGCGTGCCTTTAGCACACTGATAACTATCACTTTTAATAAAAAAGGTCCTAAAAAGGTAGTAACGGCCGTATTTACTAACTCCTTACGAACGTTACTACCCACGTCGTTTCGTACAGGCTCTGCCACTAACAACTGCATGGTTAGTAAATTAACTGTGTGTAGGAAGTAGTGTGCACTAGGTTAAGGTCCTGCCTATGACTAGGTTATGCATGGCCAGTTAGTAAATGCATGTAGCTCAGTAGAGTGCTATCGCTAGGACTGTACTAGTGGAGGCAGTGGAGCTTACTGCCTCCTTCAGTTACTAACCCTGACCAGTGCTAAATTTACTAATTCCAGTTACTAAGTACCTAGTGTATACTGGGACAAGTAACTTGTTAGTATTCCATTAGTGAATGCCCCGACCTTTTTTTTAAGAGTGTATGTTCTTGGTGTTTCCTTTATTACGCCACTTCTACCTCTATTGCGTCACTGGTGACGCTGCGTACCCGAAATTTAAATGTTTTTTAATACTTGTAGAATTTTTCGTTCAAAATAACGTCTTTGAGGGCTGTAATAGAGCTCGCTACCCAAGGCTAGTTCTTTCGAATTGAACAAGGTTGTATTTTGTCTTCAAATTGGAATTTGTTTATTGCGAAGCTTCCACAGGTACAAAATACAAACAACAACGTCTAGGTCCTTAACCTTCGGCTAGTTCTGGACCCATTCAAAACATAGAGATTGACATAGGAGAGTACCGGCACGCATAAAACAATTCAAGGCAAAAAAGGTATAAAGGTAAAGGCAGCCTGTGAGTAGTAGAGCACAAAAACTATGACAATTGAACCATAAAAATTCAGAATCGAGAGTTAGAGCATGACCATGCAAAAACACTTGATCAAGATATTTGACTATCCAGGAAACAAGAGAAGGAAATACAGGGAATAATACAAGATTATCGCTTGCGTAGCAATACATATGTTCAGCGATCAGTCCCATGGAAGAGAGTGTTATTTCAGGAAAGGGAAAATAAACAATAAGCTTTCAAATAGGCCGTAACATTGCAAGCACGTTGATTTAAAGACAAAACAACTCTACAAGGAAGCTCGTTCCATATCTTCACACCAGTATACTGGAATCGTCGCCGACCGTATACGTTGACGAATAGTAGAATTAAATATTTGCCTTGAGAGGCAGAACGACTATTTACACTAGAGTTTTTAAGAATGATAGCTGGATAAGGCGAGTTGTTGTGTATTACTTGATGCAGTAACACAACTTAACGGTAACCACGTAGCAGTATCACCGGCATTATCTGACTGTGAATGAACAAAGGTTTTGACGGAGAGCAGGGAGCTACGGAATTAATTATCATTAACGCTCTTTTTTGAAGGCACAAAATTGGTTCTATGTACGGGCTGTAAGTATATCACCATGATTGTATGTAGTAAGACAAGTGCGAGTGAAATATCGAGAAGTATATAGTGCGCATTGTACGAAAATCGAAGTGGCGACGACTTTTGGTCAGGATAACACAAGCATAAGACAGTTTTTTTCTAAGATTGTCAATGTGGGGCCTCCAGTTAAACGCTTCCTCTAGAATTACACCTAAATAGGAGATTGCCTCAACGCGATCAATTTCGATATCCCGCATACGCACTGTGATTGGTAAAGTATTGTGTGCTTTAAAGGGGACCTAAACACAATATATTTAGTTTTAGAGGTGTTGAGTGTGAGTTAGTTAGATACAAACCATTTGCGAATACTTTCTAATTCATTATTGGTAGTGCACTCAGCATCCAATAACGATTTAGATTTTACTAATATTGCCGTATCATCGGCGTACATAATAGCCTGGGCACTACGCAGACAGTCAGGCAGGTCGTTGATAAACAGTGCAAAAAGTAAGGGCTCTAATACGCATCCCTGCGGAACTCCAATGTTTATTTATTTTAAGCTTGATGTATTTTGGTCTACATTTACGGCTTTGTGGCGACTGCTGAGGTAACTTTTGAAGAACTCGAGGGCCACACCCCTAATGCCACATCGTTGTAACCTAATGGGTAAAATACGGGCCCTGCATGGGCCCTTCAAGATCGTGTACTTTGCATTGTTAAGAGTGAGTGAGTGAGTGAGTGAGTGAGTGAGTGAGTGAGTGAGTGAGTGAGTGAGTGAGTGAGTGAGTGAGTGAGTGAGTGAGTGAGTGAGTGAGTGAGTGAGTGAGTGAGTGAGTGAGTGAGTGAGTGAGTGAGTGAGTGAGTGAGTGAGTGAGTGAGTGAGTGAGTGCACGTATATGTAAATGTGCGTGATGTGAGGGGCCATCCTTTGTGGACAGATATGCACATATGCTATAAAAGTAGTCACAAATCTATGCGTACATTCGGCCTTAACTCTCTATGGACTCCTAGGATGCTCGGATTCCGGTGTGGGCCGCTCAGTTGTACGCCGCTTTGACATCGACGAACATAGCAATGGAGATTGGACGCGAATAATTTGCGCGCTTAAACACCATAGACAAAGCCGACGTTATTATTAATGCTGACGTGCCCACCTGGAAAACCGAAATTTGTGAGCGATGTACATTTGTGTTTGTCACATTGCAAACAAGAGCAGTTGTTACTCCTCTGTCATCTTACCCACGCGGTTAATACAGCGATTCAGCGGCAAGGGTCGATGTCCGTGGGTACTTTGCCCCATTTCAGGACAAGCACAATGCGGCCAGTTTCGCCAAGCGTCAGCACGGGAACTGCAGAAGAAAGCCAAGGTTGACCTCACTGGCCACCAGAACCCCTGCCGTTGCCTTTTTCTGGCCCCCATTTGCCCTCTGGCTGTTTCCGGTGTTTTCTCTGAAGCTACTTTTTCTTTTATTTGCTCCACTCGAGAACAGAACGTTGGAATGGCGCGCATCAATTGGCTCGTACCTCGCGTGTATTCACAGAAGCAAGAAAAGCTCGCTAGACTCCCTCGTAGCCAGAATATTTTGGACTTACGTGTCGAGTCCTGGTCACCGCGCCCACCAGGCAACAGGTCGCACACAGAAGCACACTGTGACCGCGTCCTCAGGGACAAAGCGACTTAATGTGTATTTTCAAAACGTGAAAGAATGTCATCGTTGAAAAGGAAGTCATTGTTTGACTTAGTGGCCCCTGATGGTTCGTGCAGCTGATTTTTCTTTAGTTGCTCTAAGGCCACAGCCAATGCATCTGAAATGTGTGCATTCTTTGAAAAAAGGGGGGTTAATGCGCTGTAACCTTAGCGTTTTGCGCTTGATGGGTGCATTTACGAGTACAAAATGCGGACGCCGAGTGTGGTGGGAAGATTTTGTTACACTTTTTTGTTACACTGTTAGTGCGGCAAACTCTGCTCGTTTCACTCTGCCACGGAAAAAACCGCACTCGCTCTTCCCCAAACCTCCTTAGTGTGCCTATGTGTCAGATTTCAAATTCATGAGCATGATGAGTAAGAAAGCTAAGTCGGAAGTTTGCATCCCGCTTTTAGCGCACCTTCGGGGAAACTGCGCACTCAGCAGGCATCTTGAGCGGACGCGCACTTTTACAGCCCGTACAATCCGGAACTTCGCTGGCACACGTTGAGAGGAGAGCTTCCGCTTCCGGCTACTTGGTAAGGAGCAACGCACAACCGGAAGTTTGCAGAAGGACGTGACAGCCGCCGGCAGCGAACCAGACGCGAGCTCTTTCTTGAATCTTGAAGTAAGTGCTCTCTTGAAGGCCAAAGGCTTCCCAGGAAACCCGCATTGCGTGCCCAGTAATTTATGTCCTAACTTAGTGCGGTGACCATGCATATTAGAAAAAAAGTTTACGCTAAAATTTTGTGATCGGTCGTAAGTTTGTAAATACCCTGTATCAAAATTTATTTTACGATCACGCATTTCTGCTCAAAATAGCTCCCTTTAACTTTTAGTTGCTCCTTGTGACATCGGTTATGAAGCACTCAAAACACCATGAGTTGCTGCGTCCTGCGCGTACTTTACAGCGTAATGCGTGGGCGGGCATGCCTGACTTTTAGAGTGGAAACCCGAGAATAGGGTAAACAAAATTTCCTTGAGCCGTGTTTTGGTTGGCAGGGACAAACACGAAAAACTTTCGCTTTCTTTCTTCTTAGGAAGGGGCCTGGTCATGACATGTAGCGTGTATGACTGCGACAATAGCTGTTTCATTTCTTAAGCCTTGTTTTTTTTATCTGTGTGGTTGGTGTCCGCAGTTATAACACACATTTAACTGGATCTCTACGTTAATGAGCCTGTACACATATTAACAGCAGTGGGCTGTATATCCTGTGGTACTTCCCGAGGTGCTTTTATTTCTTTATAGCAAAACCAAAAGTTACTAAATAAGCCTAATGAACTAGAAAAATTATTTTAGTGACTATAAATAAATCATCCAAGCGTTTTTACCTAATAAACGGGCCAAAATGTCAAACATTTTCAGTACTGTGTACATTGCGGTATTTTGTTCGTGAGATGTTTGGACGCTGATAGCGTAACGAGCGAAGATACTCCGATTCTACAGCTTCAAACCTGGCGCTAGGAAGTAGCACGGTAACTTACATATCGTTGTTGCCTTTTCTTTACTTTCTGACATCATTGAACAGGTCGCCTTATACGACACTCAGCTCCTGTCTATATACCTGTCCCGGGAAAACACGGGCAATTTTAAATTTGCCGTGGTGAAAGCCAGCAGCGTTAATGAAGATAGGAAGATGGTCGCTGCCTATGCTGTCGGGTGCTGTGCAACACTGGGTCTGCATATTACAGGTATGTAGAGTGAGACCAATAGCGCTGCCCGACGCAGGTGGTCGGAAAAATGTGGCAGACCCATCATTCGCAAGACGCAGGTTGAAACAATCAATGAAGTTGACAAGATATTTGCCCCTTGTATCAGACTTTCTGCCACCCCATAGGGGCGGGACAGCGAATACACAGCTGTTCCAAGCGAACTCTGTAGTCGATTGGTGTTCCTGGGGACACGTATACTGATGCAACGCTAAGCCTGTACTTGCCCGGTTGAAACCTCACCGCAACCACTTCCGCTAAAACCGATCAAAGATCCCTGACCGGAAAATATACATGAGGGACCTTGCGCCGAATGTACACTGCGGCACTGCCATGCGGAAATGTTTGGAGAATCGGATTTTTGTGAGCCACACAGCCAGGCATTGATCTTCTGCCCGGTAACCCAGCTTCCGACAAAGCCAGGATAGGGTTCGGGGTGTCCTTAACAAATAATTTAGTTTCAGCAAGACGACATGCTATACCATCGCAGTTCCATTGCATGATTATGGGCACTTTTCCTCGTAGTTTTGTACAGCTATAGCTAAAGGACACTATATTATTGTGGCAGGAACGGAAGCAAAGATCCTGAAATGACCGGCTGTAAGCCGAGAACTGTCTCAAGGATGATCTTGGTCGTGCTAGGGGCCATTGACGCGGGTACGACCGCAAGGCTGCAACGAGAGAGCGTAGAATTTAGACCAAGGTTTCGCTTCTTGCCTCTTCCTGTCTATTATGGCGCTGTTTCAAGACTTAATTGAGAGTACTGAGATCTTCTACGCTGCTTTGTCTCTACATCCTGAAGTGGCTTTTTGGCAGGTTCAGCCTCAGTGGGAGGAACTGGCGGCGTCTGTAATGCTGAGCCTGTTGACTCTCCTGCACCGACCCTTACATTTGCCGGTTCAAATGTGGCAACGCTGGGAATTTTTATTCATCCGACGCCTTCGGAGCTCCTGGAGGGGGTTCAGGCGCAGAGCCGGCCGGCAGCTTGTGAGAAAAAAAGGCTGTTCCAACACTGAAGACTACCTTCAACCAAACAAACTCCTGTATCCGGCGCTGTACGATCATATTAAGGCGCTCCCAATGGGCTGCGTTTTTCTCTTCATTAAGCGTATTCACACCAGTGACTCGAATTTGGAGCATCGTGAACTCGTTGTCTGGAAAGTCACGTCCAATAAGGTCATTCGCGGCCCTGGCCTTACGGAAGGATGTGACGATCTCCCAAATGGCTGAGGAATTTGCGGACGCATACACTTCGACAATCTATGTGGGCTGTCTTGTCCGTTACCTCCCGTGTCCTCCTCGGCGTTAAATACCCCATTCATGCTCGAGGAGTTCGAGACCGCGCTAGGTACCTTACGGAGGCGATGTGCACCAGGTATTGGCGGAATCAAAAATCACATGCTATATAACTTTCAGGAACTACGCAAAGAAGATCTCCTCCGGTACTTCAACCACATTTGGGAGACGTGTGCCACTCCTTCTTCGTGGAAACTCGCCTGAGTGGTGCCGGTTCTTAAAGGAGCCCTGAAGAGAAAACACAAGTTTCGTTCATTTGAAAGATTGCCTCGTTAGAACCATACTGACACCACTTTTAGCGCAAACTTCGCTAAATAAGCTACATAATTAGAAAAAAAGGGAATGACTATGCGAACCACCACCTTATTTCCCGCAACATAACCCATGATGTCATACTAGAATGCTCTGCGATTGGTGGAGGCCGGCAAAAGCAAACGCAAGTTAGGCAGGCTTACCAGTTTGCATAGTGAGATATATGCTCGTTAAACATACTGTACATTCCTTTTATGACACTAAGAACGGTGGAGTAAACAGTTGAAGTTCCGAACGAACACGCAAACATGTACGCCAATGCGTACAAAACTACCGCCGGCCGAGCTGGACATCTCGCAGTCGCGCAGACGAATTTTCGGGTTCGAGGCTCTTCGGGGCCAACGAACCGTTCTAGCACGCACAGCCGCGACCTTGCTTGGTATCTTAATTCCTTGACAGGAGGTTGGCGTCATATCGCCAACCAGCAAAGGTAAAAATAGAAACGAGGGGAGTAAGAAACAGCAAGCAGCGACAAGATAGTGCCACTCATCGCAAAAGTTTCGGAATGGTGTTGGCTTGCTGCTGTCGTTACGAGCTCGTTTTCAGTTTACAACCAGTGAAAACTTCAGTTTTTTCGAGTACTTTACAGTGAACTTTCGTTGCTGCGTCGTGAAATCCTCATGTAGTACGGGCAAATCGTCGAGGGAGTGTGACATCCCTGCCGGTGAAGAGATCTCCTTAAATGCTCTGCCCAACGACGAACCTCGGCGAAGCAAGTGGCAAGGTTTTGTGAACTTTGCAAACGGAGGAGAAAGGGAGCTAAAGGAAGTACGAGTGTGCTCGCTTCATTTCCTACGAAGTGATTACGGCAGTGACCCTTACGTTAGCTCACTCCTGGGACATGCCGCCGCTCGTCGCCGACTTCGTCAAATCGCCGTCAAAGCGCTCTGAGCTTAAAAAAAAAAATTACACCATCTTCCCGTAGGGGAACCTTGAGTAGTATGCAAAGCTGCCATGGGATCGATTCAAGTGCCCATTAGTTTTCAGTTCGTCGTTTCCGTTAGGTTGAGGTACGTAGCTACCGTTATATTTACCGTTTGGTTTCCATGGTAACTACCACACTTTTCACTTACCGGAACTACGAAATGAGAAATTGCGTTGAGCCCATGGCTGTTTCGCATACTACTCAGGGTTCCCCTACGGGAAGATGGTGTAATTTTATTAGATGCGACGGTGCTGTGTCCCTCCCTTGTCGTTGTTGCGCTTTCCACACCCCCACTGCGCATGCCCGGCTTGCTGAACGCCCGGTGGTGTCTTATACCCTTTAATGGCTCCTGGAGTGACAGTGTTACCGGTGTCTTCCTGGGCCGGCCCGAGATGAGCCGAGCATGCGCAGTGGGGGTGTAGACGGCGCCACAACAAGGGAGGGACATAGCCCCGACCATGAGATGCTAGAGCGACAGTGTTGCCGGTGTCTTCCTGGGCCGGCACGAGACGAGCACGCTTCCCCTTAAAGGGCTCCTGGAGCGGCAGTGTTGCCGGTGTCTTCCTGGGCCGGCGGATGGATGGACGATGGACGACGGACGACGGAGCCGAGAGCAAGAGATGCTTTGCATTTAAAATACCGTACACACCGCGCATTGACGCTCGTATCTTTCTGGTCGGAGCAGAGAGCTCGCGCGAACGGCTTTCCATACGCGACACCGGCCAACTGGCATAAGCGATACTGCTACTGATATTGAACTATTATTAACCGTAATAAAAATACGGCGCATACGTACCAGTCTGTATTCGTCTGTCGCAACCGGGCTGACGAGGCAGTGGTGCCGACGGCTGGGCGTTCGTCTGTTGTGGATATCGCGGAATGGTCGCTTTCCGGTCCATCCGTGTATCCCACAACTCCTGCCGCTCGTGCACTTAGAAGCATTGAGCGTTCAAGTGGTGTGAGGTTGTTAAATGCAAGCCCGAGCTCCTCGGCGAGAGCTTTGTTGTCCGGATCAGGCGATTCCATGAGTAGGGCTGCGGGTATACTAGGTTTTACTAGTATTTTTAAAATGACCGCCGTCTCTGTTTCGGCACGAGTTCCGGTTCCTGTTTGATTCCCGCGTGTGGGTGCTATATGGAGTCGACATACTAAGTATCTGTTTCATGTACCGGCTCATATGACGCCATTGTTCACGTCACGAAATCTACAATTTAGCGGGAGATTTTAAAATTTGGCTTAAACTGCCTTATTTCTCAGTGAATAAAGCATCGTTTGCTTCCGGGAAAGCGCTTGGGGTACTATGAAACACCTAATCTTTCGAATAAAACAAACTTTTGTTTTGTCTTCATGGCTCTTTAAGCCTGGGAAGAACCGAACGTCGGTGGTTTCATGCCGGCCTGTTTCCCTCACATCCTATGCGGCGAAGTTGATGGATAAATTGGTTTTTGGCGAGGCGAACCTGGTGGCCATATCATTATAAGCAACTGCCAACGTGCATGACTGGTTTCTGGTGAAGCTTAAGCCCTCAGGAGAGCGTTCTGGACTTTATTAGCCATGTCGAACATAACCGAGCGCATGTACTGTCAGCTATATTTCTCTGTTTTTTTTTTATGCTTCGGAAGCTTATGATTATGTCCTGAGACAACCGCTAGCAGAGAGACTACATGCAAAGGGATTCAGGAAATCTCCTTCGCTTCGTTCACGGCTTTCTCACAGACCGGGACATGCAAGTACAGTTGGGGAGTGTGCTAAGCGAAAAAAGGAGCGTCTCAAGCGGGGCACCCCTGGGTAATGTTTTGTCCCCAATTCTTTCTAACCTAGCCACGGCAGGGCTACCTGGAGCACTAAAAGAAGTTCGACAATGAGCTCACGTATCTGTGTACGCTGGCGATGTTTGCATCTGGTTGTCCGGATAGCAACATAAGCGACTGGCAGTGATGGCTCAACGGAGTGTTCCCACCATGCAGAAATATGTTTTCAGTCGGACTGACGCTGTCAGCCGAGAGTACCTGTTTTGTTCTTTTCCCTGCGAACTGGCGACGATCCACATGTGTTAATTTAAAATTGGGAACCCTGTCTATCCGCCAAGCCACACACGTGTGGTTTTTTGGACTTACCCTAGACAGCAAAATATTGGCGACGGGCAGTGGACACGACTATGACGTCCATGATTCCCCGTGTGAGGTTTTTGGAAGGATTGCTGGAGCAAAGTAGGGGAATCACCCGGCGTCCATGATTAAGCTGCACTCAGCACTGATTTTGAGTCGTAATCTTTACCAGCCACCTCTGATCTCCCCTTTACAATCCCAATATGAGCGCCTCGAAACGTTGCCTAGGAAAAGACTGAGTGCAGAAATTGAAGTTCCTTAGGGAGCGGCAAATGATAAAGTCATAGGGAGAACAAGTCTGCTACACTTCGCTTGATGGCATCGCAGGGGTTATTGACGGAGATAATGCGTCTACAGGAAACCAGTGCTGGAAGAACAATAATACGGCGGCTTCGCACAAGGACGGCCTCTAATGCGCACAATGCTCTTAACACTCCGAGAATTATGTGCCATCAGTGGCGGAGAGAATTCAGACCTCAACCGCGCCCTGGTCTTACGATATCTTCCAGCGTCAGCTACATGTTCCTCACAAGAGTCAAAACAAACACGCCAGCGGAAGCATCCAGATTTTGGGTGCTTGAACACCTGGAGAGCTCTTGCCCAAATCCCCTTCAATTTTTTACGAATGGCTCAGTCAATCCGCACAGAAGGGTTACTGCAGCGGCGTATGTCATTCCTGATGCCCAGGTTTCATGGGCTCCATGACTGGATTATGTAATGTCCTTCCCCGAAATCGAGTGATTTGCAGTCGCGGCTGCTTTGACAAAACTTAGGTGATACAATCCACAGGAAATTGCAATTCTGAGAAATTCAAAAGTTGCCCTACAACTTTTGCAGCGTGGGATCCCTACGGAAAGCGTCTGTCAGCGTTCCTTACAGCTTGTGCAAGAACTCAGCAGCAAAGGTTTACAAAGGTTTTTATGTGCGGTTTCAGTGGATTCCACCCCATGTTGGCGTCAAGGGCAATGAGGCCGCTGATCAGATGGCACTGAATGCGCTGTAATTTGCATCGACTGGTAAGGTTTCTGCTGATCACTGGAGCGACTTCAGCAGGGCATGAATCGACCATTTCATGTTTTTGGGAGATCCCCATCATCAGCCTTTCGTCACAAAGGGGCTTACCAGATCGAAGGCAACTTTGCTGTACCGCATCCGAACGGGCTCAGCAAGGACCACACACTGTAAACGCAAACTAGCCGGAAATGGAGTTTTAATCAAGTAATGTGCCCTGAAAAGTACCTATAGCAAAAAATGTACTCCCTAGGCATGATCTAAAGAAGTGGACGAACCTCCATGGTAGTACCGTTGCCCATCCGTGTAGCAAAAGGGAGGATTTAGAACGACATAACACCATTTGTGAGATGGCGTTCGGTCCCTTGTAAACAACCACGTCCACAATAAACTCCCCATCTGAGGTAACCATCTCAAGCGGGCGGTCGCCATGTTAGTCTTCTGTTGTCTCCGTGCACCAGCACTTCAACCGTGGCCTAATGCTAATCAGAACGAGTGAGCAGGACGCGACGGTTGCACGCAGCTACAAAACCAATACCGTACGTATACCCGTATAGATGCTTCAACCAGCGCGATCACAGGCAGAGAGCGCGGCCGCGTTGTCTCAATCTGTTTATTTTGGCGATAGGTGTTGTCAAACTCTGCTGCTAACGAAGAGGCAGTTCTCGCCGTTGCAAACAATTGCAATGTTCATCTGCTTCGCTTGCTTGCGCATACATAGACGATTTAAATTCTCGTGCCAGCGCGCCAACGCACCCGACTGCAGCGACTCAACTTGCCCTGGCGGCACGACTGGCTGCCCGGATGTAAACAACCTCTGTGTATCAACGCAGCGCGGCCGGTGACTCGGCGCGGCCGGAGCTTCAAGCCTCGCCTTGGGCCGTCGTTTTTTCGTATAGGCCTCCTGCGCTGGAGTTTTGGCGACATGCAGCGCCCCTAGCGGCCGACGCCTCTGGGTAGTACAAAAGCAGACGACCCTCGCCGCCCTTCATGTGTTTTCAATTACAAGCCAGAGTGAAAGTTGGTTGTGGCGCTTTGTGGCGTGTTTAAATGACTGCATACTGTATGAAATAGCACTTAAAGTAGCTGCAGAGGCTAAACAAAATAATACCCGATAAAAGAAGCCGATTTGTCGGCTTTCTTTTGAGCGAGCTGTCGCGGTGGTCGCGGCGTGGGATAGTATCGCTAGAGTGTACTAGAAGTTTTAGTTCTTCTTCTAGTTCACTCTAGTATCGCCAGGTCGGGTGGTTTAACTGTTTGACGAAAGTTAGTTTTTTCTTCTTGCGTGCGGTCGACAAAGGAAAGTTCACGAGTAGCATGAACACGGAACGCTGCTCATCTTCTTGAGGTAACTGCAAAAGGTTGCTTCATCGGGAGCATGCAAGCGAACGCAAGAATTGCGCAGCCGACTCAGCTGACAGCTGGCCTAGCACCGCCTTTGAAACGAGTGGAAATTTTGTTTCGTATTTTCGCAAACTAAATGATTCTTGCGTAACGTTTTACGCCGCACGATTTACGAAAGGCAGGGTACATGTATACTAGCGAGTAGGTGGGGCAATAGCGCCAATTAAATAATCAAATTAAGCGCTATTAAAGGACGCAAAACACGCACCAAATCACACGCCCGCTGCCTGCAGAGATGTGTACTTCTATAACATCTGTTGGTTTTCTAGTGCAGGGGTCGTCGAATCTGAACGCCGACACGCCAGTTTTGACTTCAATTGGAGTTAGACAGCGAGACAAGAACGGAGAATTGGCGTCCTCCAGTTGAATTGTCCCCCCCCCCCTATATTCACACTTCGCCAGATTATTGTCAAATATTAAATTTTTTCTCTTTGCATTCAAAGTCCCCCTCCTCCTCCTCCTCCTCCCCCCCTTCACCCATTTGCCGTCCAGCCCTCCGCCGTGTCGGCTGCATGGAACTCGGCCGTTGCTGACCCTCATTCTAGGCTATTAAGTGCGAACTGGGAATGTATACTGCAAGAGCGTAATTAAGTAAAGTGAGAGCAAACAAGGAAAGCGAGCGGCCTCTTAGTTCGCCCGACCACTTTGTTTTACGGCCACAAATTTCGGAATTGCAAAACAGATTTCACGCTTCTGACGGTCGGGGCATTTTGTCACTGAGACACGCAACAAAACGGCAAGCTAACGATGCACCATGTATTCGTAACGGCGACGCAAACGAGCACTGTTTAATGAAAGTGCACGCATAGTGTGCAGGTACGCAAAAGAGCGGCGCACCGCAGCAGGCGAGCCTGCGGTCCGCCAGACTCGCTGGCTTTTTAAAGCGCGATGATCGCCGATTGCGTCACTCTTCTTTTTTGATCGGCTGTTTTTGAGAAGTCTTTGTCACCCAGAGTATTAGTTTAAACTAGACATTTCACTTAAAATTTCACTTCGTACGACCATCGATCCGTGAACCTGCGAGTAGCAGACGCCGTCACGGTCCCGGGGCTTTCGTCGGCGCTGTAAACGTGTTTAGCGCTGCAAAGCTTTTCCCCCTAATGCCAAGTTGATCGCTGAAATAGATCGGACGCGGCGGGGATGAGCTGGTGACCACGTCGCAAAATAATCGGGAGCGTCGAGCTCATTTTGCTTCTGTCAACACGGGATCCTATGGGACCCGCGCAGCTTTGTACTACCCGGAAGTACTGCCCGGAAGCCGCTTGCGCAGCGCCCCCTGGGCAGCGCAGGAGGCCTATTTGTGAAGGACTAGTAGTGCCATTTGGTGGAAAGATTTTCATGTGCTCCTGTCACACGAGGAACAGCCGCAAACAGCATTTGGATACGGCGACAGGTGCGGACAGCTCGCTGGTAAGTGGTCTTTCATCAGTCGATGCGTTTGTCAAACGTTTGGATAGGGTTAACAGCGAAGTACCCGGGTACCCGTGCCGCTCACAGCTCGTACACGCACGGGCAAAGAAAAAAGCGCACACTCGTATTATTTTACTTGTTTGTGGGTTTTGGGGTATGCGTTCGCATACTTTTGTAGGCCGGTTTGTAACAGGGCATTCGAGATAAAATCGTTTGTCGCGCGCGGCGTCGTTTCAAAGCAACGTGACGGTTACTTCGTGCTGGCGAAAATCAGCGCAGTCAGACGGAAGCGGGAAGGAAGGTAGAGAGATCGGGAAAGAGGGCGCTAATATATAAAAGAAAGCGTAATGCAAGACGAGAAATATAACACAACCCGCCTGCATTTCTCCGAACTTCAGGACAGAGCCGCACACGGGTACGTTGTCACAAGCTCGAGCGTACGACGTCTAAAAGTACCGTATATTTTTTTTTTCATTTTTCAACGTGACCTGAGCCACTTATCTTCTCATTACCGCGCATGCAGACCTGATTGTGTCCCTGTGTTTGAGCGCACAGCCATCCTTTTGCGACATAAGAACCAGCAAACGCGAGAAATTGTAGAAGCCAGCCACATCAGAAAAGCTGGTTCCGAATGTATCAGTCATCCCCTATCGCCCTGCTTAATCGAGAAGTCGCATATTTAGACGCACATTGAGCGCTATTTCGGTGCTTCTTCTGGGAATGCGTGTTGTGGGTGGGAGGGGGGTCTTCATCCATGTATGATGCGGTTATCTTTGCTGATTTTTCGCCTTTCGTACGCCTCAAAGTTCGTTTTGTGGTTTTGTTGTTACGGTTTTTTAGTATTTTCGGCTGAGTGCGCCGAGAACTGTGACGCATTGGGGGCGCGGCAATTGGGCGCTTGGGCATATAAAGCTTTGAATTGTGCAATAATAAACTAGTTGCGAGTGTGCGCTTGTGCCGTCTTCATGTGTTCTTGTCCTCGTTAATTTGCGCGCAGTTTATTTTTCGCAATGCATAATTACCAACTCGCCCAACTCGCAACCCTTTTACAGATCCTATACTCCGTAAAAATGAGTTGCCTGTCCTTTTAGGTACGGCAAAATCTCGCGCAGTGCATCATTCTGCCAGGGGGCCATATCCTAATGTCAATGCACACACTATGAAAGCAGCTTGCACTTAATGCGTCACATTGTCTGCTGATAAGCATTTTAGATTCGCCCCTCTCATCATCATTCACTTCGTGGAGATGGCGGGATTTTCTTTCATAGCTTGTTGTCACTGCAGTAATTAATAGCAGAATCAGTCCTACAAATCACAGAAACGGTTCGTTTCACGTTGAAAATAATCACAGTAACACACTTTGCACCACACGGAGGAACAATCGGTTGCAGTGATGAGGCATAAGGGTAACTTGTTGTTAAAGGGTCATTGAATACAACCAGCAAGTTGATTTCAAACGGAAGTCGGGCCTCCGCATAGCCATTTCAGCATTGATTTAGTGCCAAGATGCCTTAAGTGCTGAGAAATCGCTGTTCAACTGCTCATCAAACGTGACGCAAACACGACTGCAGTCGCTGTTTGCATCAGGATAAACCGGCAGCAAGTGAAGCAGCGGTGATTAATAGCAGTATACAAGCAACTGAATACAACATTACCACGTACCAAGCAGTTTGGTCAGTTCCGGTCAAATCGCTCATGCTTCCCCAAACTGCCGTCATTTGCCGTTCGAGACCACTAAGCAAAATGTTTCTCCATTGGACCTGTGATCAGTATTTACGCTTCACTGAAGAAAAACATTGGCCTTTTGAGGCCCCGGAAGTTTGGGCGTCGAACGATTTTCTCATGCGTAGCTCGCATGCTCCCTTGGAAAGCGGTACTGCCACCCCAAGTATGGACGAGTAGCACCATCCAGCGGCAGCCAAGAAAGAAGTTGTGCGCGTCAGGCCACTTAAGCCCTTCCGGTGAAAACGTGTTTTTGCTAGTTTCAACCTTATTTAAAAAAAATGCCAGGTGTAAGAGGGGTATAATAGTGTTCTCCGTGAGCTAATCTATCAACCTAGAGAGACTTGCATTTTAACTTCACTATCATTTAAAGTTGTGCTCGAGTATATTGTGCGGAAGTAATATCTTTTTTATTGCTGCAAAAGCCACCATGGTTAATGTACTGGCACTTGGTTTTATGAAGCCTTTGCATTCCTAATTTAAGTACTGAATCTTCGCAGGGAACCTGGCATAACAATTTTATTACTGTACCGAATTATTAAGTTCATTTAACCATAGTGTCTGTTTTGAATTTTACATGTGGGTCATTTTTTTTGCTTTTTCAGGTAGATGTTCCTTTGACTCCCTGCCTGCATTCCGCGAACGGGGAAATTAGCCTCCGCATCGATGGCCAGAGTGTCTTGACTGCATCATCTTTACTGGGAGGACTGTGTAGTCTGTTTGCATCGTTCTGGGTTTTCAACATTCAATATCCCAAGAAGGCACACAGAGCTCTAACGTTTGTGGAATATGTCTTTTTCGACCTTGCGAGCACCAAACCACGTGTGAAGGATTTAGAACTAATTAACCTTTATCGCATCAATATCCCTCACCAATATTTTATTTGTTTTCAATCCTATAATCATTGGATAGTAGTTTAAAGAATTTCGTATTATGTTTCTGACGTTTTCTTTTTTTTTACTGAACAGGGGATATTTGATGGGCCCTTCTGTATGCTGATAATACAGCTATCTTTTAGTGAAGCAATAATATTAACCAACTAATATAACTTGAAACAATTATCTAACTAATGTTGGCAACTGGTGCCAAATGAATCAACTAAAAATTATCGGAAAAACACGAATTACATGGCTGCTTCTTCTCACTCTGAAGAAGCTGTCGCGATACCACCCATTCTGTTCTATATCCTTGCAATTAACCCCTCAGACTGGGTCACTTTTCTTGGCGCATTTGTGTCTTTATCAAAACGCACTGGTATTTTCCGCAGCATATTTCTTGTTCTTTATATTACTCATTTATCCATAGCCATCTCATTGCTGTCTGTCTCGTACATCATTTATCTCTTGTGCCTTTACCATCTACAAAATGCTCGTTACCTTTCAATATCAAATCGTTACACAGCTCTCGCTCATTTCACCACCAATTGAAAAGATTTTTTGTTGTTTTAAACCACTGCAACCATTTTTTTCACTTTGTGTACTGAG
The DNA here is from genome assembly GCF_048455015.1 of Haemaphysalis longicornis. Taxonomy (NCBI): domain Eukaryota; kingdom Metazoa; phylum Arthropoda; class Arachnida; order Ixodida; family Ixodidae; genus Haemaphysalis; species Haemaphysalis longicornis. The sequence continues at coordinate 280,737,379 of NW_027526295.1, read as the reverse complement.
TACTGATGCGTACTGATAAGTACTCACGCGTTCTCAATCCTCTAGTATTATATAATGATGTCACTTACCATGCCGTTGTGTTTGTGCCTATATGTTTTTCGCGTATTTCCAGTTCTTGTAGTAATATTGTTTCTACAGTTTGTTCAACTAGCACACAGATCGCTCATTTCACCACCAACTGAAAATGTTTTGTTGTTGTAAACCACTGCAACCATTTTTTTTTCACTTTGTGTACTGAGTGCTGATGCGTTCTGATAAGTTCTGATAAGTACTGACGCGTTCTCGATCCGCTATTATTATATAATGATTTCACTTACCATGTGGTTGTGTTTGCGCCTATCTTTCTTTTTCGCGTATTTCCAGTTCTTGTAGTAATATTAATTCTACGGTTTGTTCAACTAGCATTCTATTGCTGTCTTCCATTCCTAACTGGCGTGTTTTTAGCAATTTACCATTTTTGCTTTCTTATAGGAGGTCGCCCTAAGTTTTTATTTCGGAGCCTCCTTGTGTACACCATGTACCGTGTAAACTTGTATGCGAAAGTTCGTTTGAAATAAACCTGAAACCGAGAAAAACCGTGTGAAATCAGTACTCCCGCAGGGAACTAGAAACTCTCCCTTGTGGCCTTGAAAAAACTCCTTTCGGAAGGCCTACAAAACCGCCCCAACTTTGCAAAACTCCATTCAAAAGAAATATATGCTTCCCTTGAACCTCCTAAAAACTCCCCTCGCGAGGCCTACAAAACGTAAAACTCCATGCCAAAGAAGTAAATGCTTCCCTTGAACCTCCTCAAAACGCCCCTAAAATAACATAAGTACTTCCCAAGGGAGCCATAATAGGCTCCTATTCAACCGCCTAAAAAGTCCATAAACATCACTTAAAAACGCCTTGAGGAAGCAAAGAATACTCCATTTTGATCTCCTTAAATTCTCCCTAACATCTCTTAACACTCCCTAACTACCTCCTTTCTATCACCTAAAAACACCCTGTTTTGAGGAGGTAAACAAAACCTCCCTGTTCCATGTAGTAAAAAAACTCCTACAAGGAGGATCACTAGAGGACAGGCGAAAAAGAACCTCTGGGGAGTATATGGGTGGAAAAAAAGTTTAGAGTGCAGCATGGCTTTTTAAGGTGGGCATCATGCGATCGACTTTGTGTTCGTCATGTGTGGGGATAGGGGCTGTGCACCACTGTGTAATGTGTTGCCCAGAGCATGCTGAAGAACGAACCGCAAGGCTCTCAGCGATTCGAAAGTTGGCAGCCCCACACAACACTCTGTACCCCATCGTGTTCCCAAGGGCACATTGGAGGCTGTGCAAAAAGGTGTCGCACCTTTTTCTAAACTTCCTTCAGGAGACGGAACTGGCAGACTCGTGGTGAAAGGACCATAATATTGACTAATTAGGACGAGCTCGGGGGGAGCAATTGCCCGCATATCCAGCCAGGATAACACCGCCTGATCCCACGCAACAGCCACCACCATCACAGCGGCGATAGTGTAGCTACTCCTCGCTTTGTTTAAAACTATCTGGACACCGATAACATACAATCTGAGCTCTGTGCGAGAATGCCTATCGCTAACTTAGACACTGAATTTAACACAACGAGCCCCTGGCGCCCTCTCAATAAATATAAAACCTAAAGTTGGAGAGCAATTTCTTTAAGCTCAGACTAGGGGTAAAACCAAGTACCAACCAAGAAATGTCGTGTCCAGTAGAGCATTAAAATGTGTTAGTGTTCTGCCGAACTTCCCAGTAATGCTGCCCCACATACATTCGATGGCTCCCACAAGGACACTGTGCACCAACATTGTTGTTATATTCTTATGTTGCTGCCCCCACTCCGAGGCCACCTGCTGAACGCCTTGCATATGCAGATAGTTTAACAACTTCAAAATTACCACGTTGATGTCTTTAGGCAAGAAGCTCCTTAAAATAACGTGACGTGGCCTTTCCTGCCCCGGTAATGCACAGAGAGGAAAATCAGGGTAGGAGAAGTTCAGCCGTATCTCCCTTGAATTTCCCCAGGCGTGTTTGCTTTCTTTCCTAGCGAGTATTCCTGATACTGTGGTGATTCGGGGGGAAGTAGCGCACCGAAGTTCCAGGCGGCTGTGTGTACATCGTGCTGGTCATTGATTGCATGCCAACGCAAGGGACCCATGCCCACTCGGCTGACCTGCCAGAGACCGGCCGTAGGAAGCGACGAGCCGATAAGGAGCCCTTGCGGAGCCTCTTTTTTCTTTTGCCTTCATTCATTGTGGTGATGGCCCCGAAGATGTATCCGGCCCGCCCCCAGTACTCGTTTCAGTGGGAAGGAAAAGTAAGCGGGCCTTTGCGTGACACGAACAATAGAGGGTAGGCTAGAGTTCGGGGCAGAGCTGCGTATTTCCGTGCGTGTGCGAATCGCAAGGGGGCGCCTATCGCCACCGCTTTGTTCTGAAGCAATCTCTGCTTTTTGATACGTCCGTTCTATTTCTTCCAATGCATCCTCTTGTACCAAACTCTCATGCATAAGCATCAGAGTTCTGGACCCAGGCAGTACAAGCAAGCGATAGCAGAGACAACTTTATCGAGCGCTGGTTGCCAATAGTGTGCCTTGTGACAATGCAGCTGTCATTAAATCAACTTTGTACTAACAGCGGTGTACCGAACACTGCCACAGTGGTAGTTGCTCATAGTCTATAAAAGAGGTGTACTTTTTCTTTTGCGCACGTCTGCCGCACTGTGCCTGTCAATGGGACCCCAGCGTCCTGATCCTGCTACCGATATCACTGCGCATGCGCGGTCGAGCACACATTTAAAAAGCGCTGTGTGAGCGCTTCAACTTCCTCGTATGATGTCAGAATGCGTGAGTGTCAGTTCTTGGGTTTTCAAGCAAACGCGTGGGCGGGTTATTGACGTCGCTGAGAATGCGAGTAGGTGAATCGGCCATGAACATCTCATGGTTGCTTTCACAGATTATTATGATAGTTGTGTGTTCGTACGTTGATAGAGAAAGCAGGCGCAAGAAGGACGAAAGACGTACAAAGTAGGTGGACACAGTGCTTTTGTGTCCTTTGTCCTGCCTGCGCCAATTTTTGCAATGGAGTACCGACTCGACGAAGGGTGAACCAACTCGGCCAAGTCGACCATACACATGAATGACGTTCCATTGCACATTTCGTGTCATATCTGTCTGTACACTGATGACTGCGTCATATACCGCCCCCTAACCAACCCATTTGACCAGCTAGCCTTACAACAGGACCTTCTTTATATTCAAAAGTGGTGCCGTGCGTCGATGATGATCCCTAATCCTACCAAATGCAAAGTTTCAAATACCTCGCTGTTACTTGGACCAACGATCTTTCATGGAAGGCTCACGTAACCAACATTGCCGCCTCAGCCAATTAAACTCTTGGTTTTCTCAAACGTCATCTCCACCATGCTCCACCACATATCAAACAGCTGGCGTACAACTCCCTCATTCTTTCTAAACTTCAGTACGCCTGAGCCATCTGGTATGCACACCAAATATATCTTATCAACACACTACTGCGATAGCAGCCTTTCATCCTTAAAAGCACAATCAGGACTCGAACATCTTTCTTTTCGTCGTCGCATCGCAACCCTTTCTCTTTTTCATAGATTCATTTATTCTTCACTCAACTGCGCCCGTTACATCCCCCCCCCCCCTCCCCGACGTGCATATCTCACCGCACTGATCATGCACTTCAAGTTTCAGGCCACCGCACCAGGTCCACCACCATCACTGCCTCCTGCTTTCCACGCGCCGCTGAAAGCTGGAATGGCTTCTGATTCCCTGCCGAAGTAACGGCATACCTGTCCTGTTATTCCTTGTTTTGTGGCTACAAAATCTGTTTCCTTTGCTGACACCAACCTTTATGTAATACCTCCCATTGCGGGTCTTTAAGGCAAACAAAATGAAATGAAATCAAAGAGCCTACTTACGTCCGTCGACGGGGAAGCAGAAATTGAAAGTGGTTATGGGCCGTGTACTTAGTTCTCATGGCAGCTACTATTCGTATTGCCCAGTCCCCTTGAGTTGGTGTGTCGACGTCATGGCCAAACTAAAATGGGTGAATCGGCCGTGCGTTTCTGACGGCTGCTATTATCGTCATTGGGCAGTTGACCTCGTGGATATGTTGTTAGGCATATAGCCAGCCCTACTGTTAGATCACCCTAGCAGTGATCGCAATGATGTGCCAAGCAACGTCAAATACACTGTAGGTCAAGCTACGGGTACTGGTTGACGATGATAGGCCCCAGACTGTAACGTTAGGGTTAACGTCATTAAATGGTTCGTCAGCATCTAACGGCTGCTGTCATCATCCCTGGCCGATCCACCTGCACAAGTGCGCGTGTGTGATTTCGCCCACCACCTGCAAAGATATTCTGTGTTCCTTAATATTCGTTCCAAAGCCAAATTATCACCAAATGTTTGCTTTTTCAAAGGCACAAACCATTTTCTCATTGGCCTGAGTGTTGTTGAAACTGTAAGGCAATTTCGCGACAAAAGTGCGCCAGTTCTGTATATCGCTGTCTAGGGACCTACGGGTGCACTTCAAAGAGAACATTTCTTATCGGTGAGACGCCGTTGTTTGTACGTGCAGTTCCCGGAACAACGACGTAGGAATACTTTAAAAGTAGCGCCACTCATTACGATTGGCAAAAGAGGTGTTTAGTAGCGCTGCTCGACGATCAAGAATCTACGTAGCAATAATCTGTAACTGAGGAACTGATGCAAGCGAATATATGTGACCGAAAAAACAAGAAGTTGTAATATCAAGAAACTGACAATAAAATAGTTTGAGACCTTGCCAATAAGTTGCCTAAACAATAAATACAATGATGCAAAAAGGCAAGAAAAACCCCACGATGTATTCTTAAAAATGAATACTGGAGTTATCAACGCAATCTTGCGAATTTTAAACTTATTCTGAACTATCCGTTGCTACTAGCGTGATGTATTACTGAAAAAGGCGAGTCGGTGTTTAAAAAATGAGCTCAAGCCCTTTTTTAGCATTGAAAGAGGTTTTTCCAAGTGCTGGTGCGACGCTGTTCTTTTCTATTTTTTTGGAAGCTTCATTACCACACCAATTTGCCCGGCTGTTTATGCCACCTAACATAAAACGAATACTATTGGTGAAACTTTTCTCTTAATTTAGCTGCACAACCATTATACGTGCAGACTGCACTTCGCTGAAATAAAGCTAATCTTCCGCCGGCACGATACCTAGTTCTGCGGCGATAAGTCTCCTTCTTTCCGTGTCCCACCAAAAACACCAGGGGCCGCGCAGTGACTTTGTCTTCTTCCATCCGCTGTTCATCACGGCTGCAGAGAGGCAGTCCTTCGTGGCAGGGGGTGAGGAGCGAGGCTTCCTGTAATCTGTGCAGGGGATCGCCTGAGTCGCTTCGCGTCACACGCTGCGCGATCACACGTAGGGCGGCTGATGGGTAAATCAGGCGTAGGCTGCGAGCAGTGACTGGAGCAGCAGCCCCTTGCCTCTTGTGCTTGCATCACGGCTGGCGTCCTGTGGCGACCCTCCTATCCCTTTCAGGTTGGCGTTGTAGTTCCCTGCCTTGCACGTAGCACGAAAAGGAAGGGGTATTGTTTGTCAGCACAAGCTCATGCAGCCGCAGCAGAAATGTTTGTAATACACGGAGAGTTTTATTTATTCTTTATAAAGTATAAAGCTGAGCTTTTAATGGCTAAGCAAGAGCAAAATCTGGCAGTCCTGTCTATACAGAAAACTCGTCCGGTGCAACCGCAGCGAAAAAAACAAGGTTAGAGTGGAGTTAGAAACAAGGGGAGTGTGTGTGGCTATGTTTATAGATGACGTAACTACACTTTCGCTATGGTGTATACTGAAACATCACTTTGAAAGCCTTTCTGCTCTGATTTCACCATCTACTTCGGTTTTTACGGGTTCTTTCTATTTCTTTTTTTCTCTGTGTGAATTATTTTGTCCCTAATGTCCCTAAATGCCACCCTCCCCACTCACCAGGGCCTAAGCCGGGAGGAGGCAGTTCTACTACGGCAGCTCCAGACCGGGTCCATCCTCGCTTCGGCAACGCTTCACAGGTGTCATCCAGAACTTTATTCCACCGGCGTGTGTCAAGTGTATGGTGTGGGTCTGGCAGACCAGCGGCACATTTTCTGGGACTGTGCCCTGTTTCCAAATGAATCTCAATCAAGAACTTATCCGCCGCAGCTCCAGGACGCTGCACGCAGTAACGACAAGGACACTCAACTCTGGGCCGTTCAGCAAGTCTGGGGTGCACTCGAAAAGCACAGACCAGGCGATCCGGTAAGGGGAAGCGCTGGCGCTGCGCCTAGTGACGGCAATCCCTAGGACGACGACGGGCCCGCGTCACGGCGCTTAGTCGTTTTGCAGGCACAAATAAAGTTTTTCCTGCTAAGCGTAAGTAAGAATGGGATTGGTGTCATGGGCAAAAGTTGATGGTGTGGGAACTTTCTTGCCGTGCTGCGAACCATTCTCCTAAGCAAGCTTCTTCGCGCTGGTCTGGAGCGCGGTGTGCACCGTACGCGCGCTCCCAGTTCGAAGAGGTTCTCTTTTCAACGTACTCCTCTTAACGTCTGTGGCAAGGAATTTGCAGGCATAAACGCGTGTAAGTATTCCAGTATCTGCACAATGCCTGCAAACAACTGGAGGGAAATAAAAAGCCCCCGTCCACAATGGGACTGCCCAAAGTAGGATATCCGGGGCATTGGTGTGGTCCGCCTCATTCCCTGGGAGTGAGGCACCACCACACGCTCCGTCGAGATCCTGCCCCCCGTCCACATGATTTGGACGTGGGGCAGGATCTTGATCGTCTAGAACGAATTGATGGAGAGGAATAAAATGCGACCAGTCAGAAAGTTTCGGCAAGCTTGCGCCGACCCGGAAAGTTTACATAGCCGGTCGGGGCTGTGATGGTAGAGAAGGCTATAGCTGTCTTTTCGTCGGTAGTGGTGTCCGTATGGGGGACGGTAGCGGACGCGAATTTGGAGCCTGGGAGATTAGGAGCAGCTACCATTGCGCGGACGCTTCGGCGCGTGTAGGCTGCGCCATACGTGCATTGTCTATTGGGTTTGTTAGAATACAATTTCTGTAGGAGATGAAGGCGTGCTTTGATTCTACCGACGTTTTAGGTAGGGAGCGTATGGCGCGGAAGAGGTACGACTTTGATGTGGGTATGGAATTTTGTTTGCAACCATACCTTTCCCCACATCCCTTCACCAAAATAGATTGTGAAGACAAATACCAAAATACTCGGCAATCAATTCAAATAGTCGCCGTTGACTTCGTTACCAGCGAGGTAGTTCTGGTTACCTGTTATCTGTAAGATACACATAGCACATGTGCTTGTTTTTTGTATAACACCAAGAGTGACATACGTTTGTTTTGAGTCCTACATTCTGTTGTTTTCGACGTATATTTATATAATCTGCAAAATATGCATATTACCGGGAATTACCTGCATTCACGTAGATGGACGATTAGTTGATTATTATGCAGATAGAGCATCCTCACAGTTTTCGTTGCAGCAAGTTTTGTTTCGCACTCCAGTCCAAATGGAAATACGCTGTTCTTCAGGTGGCTATACACTCAATACTGACCTTTGCTTTTGAAGCACTGATGCATTTAGGAAGGGTAAAAATAAGCACAAAACTGCCCCTACACTCGTCCCGTTCTCGCCTGCCACTTTTCCTGTGCACCTCAGATTCGTAATGTCTTTTCGTAACAAAAAAGCTAGAAATAGATTCAAGCTAAACAAAAAAAAAGACTGTTCAAAATATAAAAAAGAAAGAAGGGGAGAGGGCGCCTTATTATCTCCGAGTGCATCGCCGCACACCCTGGCGGGGAAGCCGTGCGCTCCGTCGAGCAAAGAAAAGCCTTTCAGCCAACGACAGCGGCAGCAGCGCAAGGGAAACGCTTTACAGTTCATTTCATCTGCACCACTATCAGGCTAATGAATTCGCGAACGCGCTGCTCTTCGAAGCCGTGTAATTAAGAGAGGCCCGTACGGGCCGCTCGCGTTCAAGTGCCAGAGCTTCCCCTCGCTCGCTCGGCCTTCGTCTTGATGCTGCTCTTGGCTCGCGACTCAACGTGCCCTTTTTTCCCTCCAAGGCGTCACCGCTGCTCCTGCTGCTGCTCAGCTGCGGAGGAAGTCTTGTACTAGCTCTTCCCAGTCTACGTTTTATTTTATTACAATTGGGCGTGTGTGGGTGTGGAGCCGCCCTTGCTCTTTTATTTTCCTCGCGCAGTTTGACGCGTCCTCCTGCCTTGGTTTTCTTTATTTATTACATTGCGGGTACCATCAGCACCATCTGTTGACAGCTTTCCGTGACAAAAGACCATTCACGCGAGAGACTCTCACTGTCTCTGTCGTATCGCCTTGTTCGCCCTCGCACATTCCTTGATACTTGCAGTTTTCATATTGAATTCTTTTTTCTGGAGGCGGGGAATAGATGCGCCGCTCAAGTAATTTGTGTTGTTTGGTACGGTTCGGTTTTGAGGCTGCATGGAATATTTAATGCGAGCTTTCTTTTTATATGTTGTCAGGCAATTTCTATCTCTATTGTATTTTTTCAAGAAACTGAAGTTCAGCAGTAATCTCTTGTCAGCTTTAAAGAAGGAATGTTTAATGTCACAAAACCTACGCTAGGAAAAAAGGGGCGTGAGAAAATTTAACATCAGTCTGTTAACGGCGCTCCGCATTAAGGGGTTATTATTTGTAGCTGCGATTCATTGTAAATGCATTTTTGGAATCCGTCAAAAACGAATTTTATCCAGGCTCCTTCCTAGTGGAGTCCCGTTAGGCTCAGGGCTATTTATGTCGACATAGCTTCGTACGAGCGAAAGCAGAACGATTTCAAGTGACCTTCATAAGCCATAAAAATTAATTGAGCGCCCTTTCCTGTACAAGTTTTATTCACGAACGTTTGTAGTTGTATTAAATTCATATGGATATTTTTAGTATAAAAGTTTTATTTTAATGCAATGTTACCTGTAAAAAAATGATGCGCACAGCACTTAGTTCCTGCATGCGCTGTACGTTCACCCTTCGTTAACGAGGTTAGAAATAATATTTCGTATACTTCGAAATAAGTACATATTTTACGCCTTAGCTTCTATCTATGTGCCGCGCGTGTGATAAGTAGCGTGTCGAAGTTTCGCACGAAAACGCAACTACTCCGAGTGTTAAACAAGATCGAGTCTGCGCAAGCCGCCATTGCGTCTAGCTACTATTCACGTTTAATGATAGGATATTTTCCCTTTAGTTCAAGGCCACACGCTTCCACATTACTCTACACACCGTTTCATTAACGTGTTTAGGTATTCCACTTTGTTCTACCGATCGGTGTTCTTAACTGGGAATTAAACAGTGAACGGTGTCCTACGTATACGTTGTATTCCCTGGAGAGGGACGCGTGAACGCCAACCATGCGCGCGCGCCAGCATGCCGTCACCCAAGCGTCTGTGTTGCTAAGGCGACGCTGCACTAGTTACGTCGGGCTCCACGAGATGGCACTACTTGTCAGTTCTGGCGCCCGATGAAGCACAGCACATGACAACGTCAAGCTGTTAGCAGACCCAATCTAGGCCGTACTGAACGCGAAGTCATACCTTGACACCAAATGCATTTACGTGCAGCACCCTACGATCTACTTGTCGCCAGACGTAGTTGAAATCGTCGCACGATTGTGTAGAGGGGTAGAAACTTCGGAGCCTACGTGTGCGTGCAACTGCGTCGTCGTGGACCAAGCCGCGTGCGTACGCTAATGAAAGCCAATTGCCACTCCAGGTCTGTCTCCTGTTCAAGGACAACAGAAATATTGTTGCCGAGAATTTCGCCGCGCGAGAGCCTAAGTTCAGTTATTTGTTGAGGATTCACTTGCGATTCGTCAGTGCTTGTGCCGGCTGAGCAGTGCGAGGACGGCACGGCTTTGGAGACGGCGTCGCATGCACCAGCTGCTACGCCACCATCGCGTCTAAATGGGCGCACGCGCGAAAAAGTTATTCAGAACCATTGTTCGATTTCTGTACTCAACCGCGCATCCGAGAACACTTGTGGCGACATCAGTGGTAGCAGGCAACTGCAGCGTCGGCCTCTACGCGCCGTGTCGCTTTCGTTCGCAGCCGTGGCTTCATATTCCGGGGAGGCAAAGTGCTCGAGGGCAAGTGGAACGCCGCCACATAATGTGAGTGCGATTAATAATATATCTGTTGACGCCACGGCCGAGAATAGGGTTGAAACGTTGCAGACGATGCACGCTGGTGTTTTTTTTTCCTTCGAGATGTTGGCGCAAAGCGCATGGAGAGGCACAGTAGGCATTAAATTTCCAGGTCGGTTTTCAGTCTTGCCAAGCGAAAAAATCGCCCGCTAAACGTTTCAGTAAATATCACCTATAACAATACTAGTAGCTTCGATATTAACGATACGAGAATACGCCAGCCTATTCAAAGTTCTCTCCACACACCATTATATCGGAATTCGCAATTGATCTGATTGGAAACTTCTACATAGTTGGGACTACCTCGAACACGAGCCACGGTTGTTGCAGGTTTCCGCACTACCTTGGCAGCGCATCTTTCGAGGCTAGTGAACACCTCCTTCCCGCACCAGCGGCAGCCCGCCTACGGCTATGCCCTTCTATCGCGGCCCTCCCTCTCCAGCGTACACTCGGTTCGCCTCGTAGCTATTGACTCGGAGTAAACTAAACCGAACACCGGACTGACGACTCCCGCTGTGGCGGGCACTTCAACGCCCAGTGCCAGTGCGCCGCGGAAAAGGGGTCCGAGAGGGGGGGAGGGAGCGTCCCTTTGAAGCTCATAACCCGCGGCTGGCGTATATTTGACCGGCGGCCCCGCTCCGGCTCCGGCGCAGGAGGAAAAGGCCAAGTGGTCGGCCGCATGAGGATGAGGTTACGGCGGGCAGCGGGTGGCACTCCGATACAGAGACGACGCGTCTGCAGCAGCAGCGAGTGGCCAGAGAACGGTCTGCTCAACGGCGCGTTCTCCGGCCCAACGAGGTTAAAAGTTTTCGCCAGCGGGGCCCCATCCGAAGCGGCTCTTATTCGATTTCACGAGGAACAGGCACGGCCGCCGCAGCCGCCCCCTGTTCGGAGCTGGGATGCTTTGGATTGAGTTTGACCGCTCATCGAGCTATCCACCTGATCCGCAGTTGGCGTCGATCGCTTCTTGCGTCGGCGGGCCCGCAAATCATCATTTGTATCAATCGACGATGGTTACGTCTCTCCCTTCCCCCTCTCTCTTTCCATCCCGACGTCCTGTTTTCAGCACCCTCCTCTCCTTTTTCTTTTCCTCTCCCGCCCAGCGTACCGCTCCCACTGCTTTGCGGCGTTGCGGTTTTCCTCGGGGCTCTTTACGATTGCATTCGCAGTGTCTGAACTTGCTTGAGGTCGGTGCCCACTCTGTAGGCAGACTGCGGTTCCTCTTCCCGCTGCGGTCTATCTGCGTGCACCGCTCTGTTTTCCCCCTTCCTCTTTTGTGTGTTTTTGTTTGTGTGTGTGTGGGACATTACCTTCGTTCAGCGAAACCCGGTTCATCTTCGAATTGTCGTTCTTGCGCGCATACCTGGACACTACCAACGAGAAGGTTAAAAATAGAAGTTATGGCGCGCCTGAGTCTTGTTACGTCAATTAATGCAACAATTGGTCGAAAACTTCCCAGTAGAGAATTTCTGGTATTTCTGAAAAAAGGCCGGTTCAGAGTCATGTAGCGAATCGCAGCTTAAGGCGCAGCTCACTATGAATGCAATAGCTCAAATTTTTAGCAAACATTTTATTCAGCCATGCTGTCGACGCTGTATTCTTGATGACTGACTGCAAGTTTCTAGACTTAGAGTCTGTGCGATGTTACGAATGAGACGTATGGGCCCTCTCGTGTCTCTGTAAGCACGGATTTACTTCCTTCTTCTGTACGAGGCCCTACAGGCCGCGATAAATATAGCTAAAGGATACTTGCACAGTTTAGGAGTTGTCGGTCTGAATGAAGAAACTGTTTCCCTCGCGAGCGGCTCTCACGACTCAGGACCAGCGTACTCAGGAGCGCTGCCAGGTGTAAAAGCTAGGTGCGATAAAGCTGACCTTTATTCCTTTTTCAATGTGAAAGCCTTTTTTTCTTCGATTGTGCGAAGAACCGGCATGGCTGTTGTTGTAGTGGCAGTTGTTGTGTAGCACAAAAATTGCCGTCGCTCTAAAGAGTAAATAAAAAACACATGTGAGTTCGTATGATAATTGAAAGCGGGTCTCCATAGGAGGACGTGACTGCATTACCACCGCTCAACCACAGCACGCTGCCATCAGAGGAACAGAAGTCTGCCTAGTGCGTGCAACTTGCCAGGTGAATGTGACTGCACCTGAGTAGAACAGGTCCACGGCAGACACGGAGAACTCAGATTCTGGGAACGCTGTGGTTGGAAGTGTCGCCAGTCTGCCTGTTGAAGTAATCCGCGTCCAAAAAAGACGAAACAAAAACGATGAAACAGACGCAAACGCGATGTAGCCGTAAAGAAGACAGCGAAAGAAGACGAAAGAACGAAAGCGAAGAAATAAACCCGGAATGTTTTCTGCAGGTATCGTTGACAAGTACCTGCAGGCTTTCACCTCCAGTGCACATAAGCAGACTGAAGTGCCCCGAGTAGTTTTTAAGTCAATCCATGAACAAGTTAGCTGCGGTGAACTTATTTCTCAGGTCGGGCTAACCGATCGTTTTAAAGCGTTAAAAAATCTCACCCTGTTCGCACTTTCAGTTCTTGTAACGGGATAGCTGCAGAGCAGTTAAATCTCCAATTCGCAGATATCAATATTTCACACTCCGTCTCCTCAGTCATTGCCAAATAAATTCTCGCTCGTATTCTCTTCCAGCAAACGACGGGGTGTATTGTCTGGTCGGGTGGAACTTATGGTTCTGGGATAGCAGCTACGCTGTTGTGTTAGGTGTTCTATTGTATGCTGTAAATGTTGAACTACTTTGTTCTCGCGTTATAATAATCTCGCCTTCCACATTCGTCCCCTAGTGGGTATGCATTCGCTGTGCTATGCACAACGAAATAATTTTGTTGTCGTGTCTCGCCACAGTTGGTTAATTGTACGCAGTTTATATTTTGTTCACGTGAAATGTTTGCTGTCTGCCATTTTCTATTTTCGTACGCCACTACAGAAGTCTGTCTAGTGATAGGCAAATAAGCAGTTGATTGATTGATTGATTGATTGATTGATTGATTGATTGATTGATCGGTTGATTGATTGATTGATTGATTGATTGATTGATTGATTGATTGATTGATTGATTGATTGATTGATTGATTGATTGATTGATTGATTGATTGATTGAACTTGTTGACTTAATGAAATCAGTGGGGTGAAATACTTGAAATTATATGACAGCGACAGTTTTCTTCTACCATGCAAATATCGCTTCCACCATTTCATAACATGCACGATGCAGCCGGAAGATTTTTGCAGTTCTCGGCAAGTCCTTAGAACACGGCACGAGTCTTCTCTACTAGAATTATAGATGAAGAAAACTAGAAAAAGTTGTTACTAGAGCTCAGCCTGCATCGAAGTACACCGTGGTTACTCGTTTGTCGAGCGTGCCTTTTTCATGTCCATATTTAAATTTCGTCCATAAAGGCTGTGTCTGAAAAACTTCATAACCCGGACACTCGAAAAAGTAAACTAGAATATGCTATTTATTCCTCGTTGTTTCGGGCGTACAAAAACTTAAGAAATATAAACTTTTTTTTTTCGTCGCCCAGGGGCGAATAGCATCCGCCCACCTTCCCTGGTAACCACTCTGTACGTGACTGCGCGTTGCTCGCAATTCCTTCAGCCAGACAGACACGTTTCCGCAGTGATGACTGCGAGCTCCGGACCCTCTTCCAGCGCCATCTTTCATGCGGTAATAAGAGTTTTATCTCTCAAAAACAGGCACGTCAGCCCCCACATTTGCCCACACCGATGCGGGATTGTTTCAGACTAAAAGGCACGTCGCGTTTCTTTTGGAATCTGACTGCTGAACATGCATCTTCTCACACCAGCTTACAAATGTTCGCAACGGCACTATTGTCCTCACTCGTGGTACGCGATACGCAAAGTCGCGAATAATAATGCGTCTGTTCGCTCCAAGGCACTTTGAACGACCGTGTACTTTTCCTAGTGGGACCACAGTCTCTCTTTTTCATTTCTTGCTTTGTTTATTTTTTTAATGCAAATATGTGCCGAAACTTACTACATTCATTATTGTGTCCAACAGACAGCTTGTTGCACGTCAGCTTGCTTTGTGTGGAATATTGCTTTTCTTTTCAACGCAAACCAAACGAGCTCACAACGTTTGGGCCCAACTCAATGGTCCTTGAATTTTATGGGCCCGTTTATTGCGCGAATTTTCAACACCCGGCAGCACAAGCTCATCTTGAGTCAAGAGCATTCTCCGATTATTTATGGGCTCTTCCGTGTACTTACACTGCTACAGGTTTACCATACTTTCAGCACTCGGGTATCACAAATTGAATAATCTAAGGTCGAATGAGAGTCGTTAAATAGCAAATACAGTCTGTGGGAAAGGTTCTATGTTAATGTAAATTGTCAACTGACTGAGATTTAGGTATACGTTTGATTGATTGATTGAAGACACGTTTATTCCATTTTCTTGCGCTTGAGCGCTGCTATACTTGATAGGAAAGAAGACCGAGTGCAATTACAGCACCCGTGATCCGGATAGGTGATCGTAGGTAGGGCTTGAATCAAAGCAGCTCTTCTGGCACCCAAATATACATCCCTATTGATATGTTCATTTATTTATTCATCACACTAATCACGATAAGGATAACGATGGTAGTGACAACAGCAGCTGCAGTGGTGGATCTTGTAGGATAAAAGAGTGTAAGTGATACAACTCTATTTTATTTTGCAGCGTTAGTGCTATTCCCAGGATGGCGATGAGAATGTCTTTTATTTGTTTTAGCCATAATCATCACCATAATTTCTGTTTCCGTGTCCATTTAACATTGTCAACATCGAGACTGGAGACTACAGATTGCTTCACTGCAAGTACTTCTGTGCTGCGGAGAAGATAGCAACACAGAGTCACTAGGGAGGAAAACTATTACATCGTTGCCCCATAAGCTTAATGTTCATTTATGGCAGTTTATGGCGATTAATTTGGGCAGAAGCAACGTGAACCGTGACTGACCAACGGCGTCATTGCCTGCCTGCTCATGTTTCTTTCTGCGGTCTGGAAAGCATTTTCTAGGGAGCCACTTCTGTAAGAGTATACCGCCTGTTGTTTACTCGCCGCCGCAGTCACCTCTCACGTGACCGTTTGCAGCCGCTGGCCTACGTTATAAACAACTAGTCCCATACGTAGACACCACTGCATTTAGATCTCAGAACAGGTTTTTAAGGTTCCTTAGCGTTACTTGTGGAGTCAGCACCTTCCACAGCGACATGGATATCGCCCGCATTTCGAAGCTATCTCCGGAAACAGCGCGAGGAAAAGCAACCGGATAAGCGTTGCGGAAAAGATGGGCGCTAGTGTAAACAGGAGAAAGACCAAGGACCAGGGGCGACCGCGGCAGCAATAATCACGGGGAAAACACGGCGAGGATGCAGAGCGGCGAAGGGGGGATGAGGGCGGGAGGATGGGGGGAGGATCCTTCCGCGGCAGCTGCGTCGGCCTCGCGAGCGGAGGCTTTTCCTTGCTGGCCAGCGTCGGCCCCCGAGGGGTGTAGGCGCGGATCCGTAATGGCTAAGGCGTGTTTGGCATGCCGCGAAAGAAAAGGAAACAAGCGCGGCCGAGGTGGCATGCTCGACACGCGCGGCGCCAAATGTGCGCGCTTAGTTCGGCCTGTATCAAGCGCCGGGACGTGTCGAGTCGTGCTTGCGGCACACGCAGCAGCGCGGCATTCGCTGCAGCGGGCCCCTCTCGGCTGCCTGCTTTTGCAGCTGAAGGGCTGGCCGGCGGCGTTCCCGCCAATGGTTCACACGTGCTACGCCGGCTTGTCTCGGGTCAGGTTGACCGCTGACGGTGGCGCCCGGCGAGCGCCTTCGTCCGGCTTGCGTGCCGTTGCAGTGTGACGCTCTTTACGCGACTGAGAAGTGGAGCAGTCATTAAGGGAGCTAGGGAGCTTTTTTGCGGAAATATACGTGCATAACTTCTTGTATATTTTTTTGCGATGCTGTTCTTAAGTTGTGGAGCTCCACATTGAGGGAGCATGTGCGTCAACCATGCAACATAGTAACCACATTGCGACAGCTTAACAACGTTTTTGTTGTCTTTGTTGTAAGACGCGAGTGCACTTTGGCTGCAGCTGATGTCACGTATGAGGCGCTTCTTGTGCACACAGTGAAGCTATTTGCGTATAAACAGTCCCCATTTGGGACAAGTTGGCACTGCCTTTGTCAAAGTATCTCAACGTCAACAAACACTTGCTTTTAATAAGAAATTTTCTTAAGGTACCCTGCCAGCCCTTTTATGTCGTCATGCACGCACTTTTGTGGTCATCATTGGAAGGAAACTTCGAAAAAAGGAATTTGCTTCACCTGACCGGATATTTATCGTGGACGACCTCCCGCTGAAGCCAGTCAGCTACCTGTTGGGCCACATAAGCACGTTGCACTTCACTTGCAAAAAGGTGCAAGTGACGCGTCGGGTGGCGTGTTGTTGTGGACGCGGCTATTGCTAGGACACCCTGGACCCTTTCCACTTAGCACGTCATTTGAAATATCCTTGCATATATAGCTTACATTTAAAAAGAAACTTTCAAAATGGAGGGCTATGGTATAGTCTACCTCCTTCCATGGTACTAAAGGTATGGCACATCCCTCCGGGTATATGTCATAGATATAGAAAAAGAAACAAGAAGGGAAATGTCACTTCTAAAGAAAAAATCTAGAGACAGCTAAGTGTCAAAAGCGGCAATGACAATAAGACTAATTAGTCATTTATTGGGATATGCACGGTAATTCTAGATATGGTGTGGTGGAGCTGACACGTATTAACCATCATTTTTTTTTTTGCGCTGTTCTTTCACTCTTGAATTTGATTTGTGTACTTTTTACAATGCGTGAAACGACACGCCGTTTAGCTGTTTCAGGCTTTTTTCTAAGCTCTCCTACATTGAATGTACTCCAGGAACGTGCCCCGACAAAGGTGGTGTCGATTATTGCACGGGATCTAATCCAGAGTTCGAATTCGAGCGCATGAACTGTTTTCGACAGACGTTTTCTGGGGGTTCATTCGTCACGGATTATAATCTTAGCTCTTGAACACCCTCCCTGAAGATAAGCTGCTGTCTTCATTCACTAGTGGTTCATGCCTTTATTATCGCGGTTTAGAGACGGGAAAAAACATAGGTCCAACGTCAACGCCTACTGTTGCGCGAGGTTCAAGCAGTAACAAACATTGAGCGTTAGGGAAAGAAAAACAGCTACCCAACAACACTTTCAGCCTAGCCCTATAAAATTACTTTGTGACTAACCCAAAACGTTCCCATACATTAAACAGCGGTGTTATGCCGACTAACGTCCGGAGAACGGTTCACTACTAAGTGCCGTAATAAACACATGATTTGCCTTTAAGGACGAAAGGTCACTTTTGCGATAATGAAAACACTTCACTCTTTTTTAACATTGATTTATTATAATTTTTTGCGGCCCCAATTTACGCATACGCCTCTTTGCGTCCGCAATAATAAAACAGGCATGTATAAAAGACCATTCGGTGCAGCGGGCGCAAAACAAACACTTTCTTGTGCTCCAGAATTGCGCTAAACCAAATTGTCCGCCAGATTTGGTTAGTGCTTCTTCTTGTAAGTTCGAATGGGGGTAAAATTTGTTGCCTTCATATTTAATCTAAATTTTTGAAATTCAACCTGCCGACGCTGCACCTAGGCCATGAGGCCCGTCGCCGTGGAGGACTGCGGATTAATTTTGACCACCTGTAGATCTTTAACATTCGCCGAAATCTCTACTTACGGGCGTTTTCACTTCTCGCCTCCAGAAAAGTAGCCACGGGGCCGGGTATCGAACCCGCGTCTTTGGACTCAACAGCCCAACACCTTAGCCTCTAAGCCACCGCGGTGGGTTTTTGCTTTCATATACTCAACGCGCCAAGTTTAATCTTTATTTCAGTTCTTTAACATCCACCTCGCACGCGTCCTTCAACTTGTGAAGTGCTTCGTTTCCGCTCTTAATACAGGCAGGCTTAGGGCGTAGGCCTGCGCCCGAAAGGCGGAGGCCTCCTATAAGAACGGGAAATGCGCGCTACGTCGTTGTTTTTGAATCGTTAACGCAATTGTTCTTTGCCGAGATCAAACAAATTTTAAAAATGTAGGCGATAGAACTAAGGCGTAGCGAAACCTTTGCAGAGAAAATTTCGCTTCGAAAGGAACGTCGCGGCTGATTGCCAGCACCGCGTAGCGCCGTCGCCAATTTTGAATTTGCAAAATATCTTTTACTTTTGTCGTCTTGGCAGTTATTACGCGAAATTGCGCCTGTGGGCGCAACACGCGCCTCCTGAATGTTCTCCGTAAAGCGATAAGACGCCGAGTGTTCGCAGTTTGGCCCTAATGCTCTTCGCCTCCGAAGAGCATCAGAAATTGAGTACTCCAGCGTTCTGAAAATGCGCGGTGTCGCCGTATCAATGCATTCTTCGCGATGAAATAGAAACAGTGTATGGTTATAGGCGAGCTGCCGGTATCCATTCACCGGGAGCTCTCCAACACTTAGGCTTTCTATTGGGAAGAGAATCGTCGCCGCCATTACTCCTATCTTGATGTGAAAATAAAACCGTTCATCCTTGAAGCGTCCAAAGCGATAAACATGCAGTGCCTTACTTATCTCCTGTTTTCCTTTTCTTTTTCGTGGTAGATTTGATAAAACAAGAAGGTAAACAACTGTGAAAATGATATCACAGCCTTATTATGGTCGGGTCCCGCTGTGCAAATTTTCAAATATTAGCCCGTGCCAAAAAATAAAAATAAACGAATTTGCCCTGTCATCATCAGCAGACCTGCGGTAAACGTAACGTTCCATTCCCATCGTTTGGGTGCAAATAGGAGAAAAAGAGAATCAGGCAAACAGCACCTATCGCGAGGGGGAATGCCGACTAGTGTCGAAAGGTTAAACCCTGCGTGGGTTCGTATTTTATAGTAAAACACAGCCTGAGGAAGAAATAGCAAACAATGCCCTACGACGGATTAGTTGAAATAAAGTACTGGTTGCTTGGAATAAAGTACTCGTTAGTGCTGGTTCATGGACTGTGAAAAAGTGTTTTATTCAGCACACACCCCAACCGTGATAGAAGCATTAAAAGACCAGAGAATAGAGGAGACGTGCATAACACTTCAAGAAGACATATATAAAGAATACACGAGCAGGATAATCCTTCGCATGCAAAGCAGCAAATTCCCGATCCGAGAGGGCGTACAACAAAGAGATACCATATGGCCAAAACTGTTGAACACCAGGCCGGGCTGGAGGGGGTTTACAGGAAGCTTGATTGGGAAAACGCAGAATTACGAATAAACGGAGAATACTTCGGCCATTTGAGGTTTGCAGACGGCATAGTCTTGCTGAGTGAGATTGCAGAACACCTACATGCAGTGCAGAATGAGACGCCCTACATGGCTTCGAGCGTTTATGACGCTGCCACTCTAAAAACAGTAAAATATCTAACTAGTGGCGCTGGGGGTTCTCTTAACTTGTAGTGACTCTCTGAGAGACCACAATAGCTTGAGAGCCACTGGAATACAATACCGGGTTCATACGGTTATTGTTGCGTAATATTTACCCATAAAGGTGTCATCTTTCGGTGACGCGGCCAAGTTTCTTACATTTGCCGCCGCAAACGTCAGACTGAAGGCAATAGATAACAGTCAAAGATTCGTAAAGCACAATCACTTTTTTTTTTAGATGACTCGTGCTTTACGCATATACGAGCCTCACGAACAGCTGTCCGCTTTGACTCCTTTGACATCGACGAGTTTGATATCTTCGAGCGAATGTCTACAGATCTCGTCAGTATCTGTATAATTTAACCGCGGGAACAACTACAGCCTGTAACCAAACAATCTGTGCAGGCTCCAGTTAATGAATATTGAAGAGGTATCCAGGGGTGGGTGGAAGGGGAATGGGGTTAAGAACTTGCTATACGCCTCTGCCGCTTTCTTTTTAAAGATAAGCCATATATATGGCTAAACGAAAAGAAAATCCAGTGGTCCTGTTTACTCAGAACACTCCTCTGGCCCAAGCCATGCGTATGCGCGAAAAAAAAAAAACAGGTTCAAAAGGAGTTAGAAGTAAGGGGAGGGAGCGATAGTCTTGTTCACAGCAAAGCGGGCGCACAGTGAACTACTGAGTGAAGCCAGAACGGACGATTGGGCGAGTTGGTACATGATGCGTAGTAACAGCGCCAACAACACGACACCCCAAGAAAACTGCAGCCAGAGGCCGCAGCGGTGCGGCTGTGCAGCGTCAGCGTGAAACAACACCGGCCGCACGTTACTTCGAAACTATTCGATCACGCACCATACGTAATCGTAAGGAGCCTACGATCAGCCTACGGTGACCGACGCAGCGAGCAGGGACGGAAACGAGCTGGTCGACATCGTGCCGATGCGGGAGCCCTGGAACAAAAATAGGCTTTGATTAACCATGTTTGAGGAGTTACACAACGGATAAACACCGGCCGCACGTTACCGCTTCGCTGGTTAACCATCTACGGAGTGCATTGGCGCATTTTTTATCGGAGGTGGTGACTTGTGGCTCTAACAAGCACCAAGGCGGTGACTATCACCACTCCGAAGGCGTCATGCAGGATGGGGAGCTTCCACAGTGAGCAGTGAGCACTTTAGAGCACGGCGCTCGTGGTTTCAATGTCAGCAGCAGTGCAATATGGGAGTGGAGAATCCGAGAGATGTGTATTGTACGCAGGAAGTGTGTTCACTGCCACGCAAGATGCGAGAGTATGGTTCCTTGAAATAAAAATGCCACCACATCTAGTTGAGGCAGAACGGGGGAAAATGTCATACTTTTGCAGACCATACTCCTGCGGAGATATTTTGAGGTCTTGTTAAACCAGGGACAAACATAGCACTTACCGCATAACCTTGACGACGACGACAACGACGACGACGACGACGACGACGATGACGACGACGATGACGATGATGACGATGATGGTGAAGATGATGGCGCCAGCTACAAGTGGCAAAACCTATGAGGATTGTGATGCAAATAACATCGACGGAATATTTATCTACCCAGTCCACACTGTTTCAGGAAAACCCAAAACAGACATCGAGAGTACCTCAGTGCATAAACACTTCAAATAGCAGAGACAAGAACCAGACGCACCAGTGGTTATCGTGATATGTTGACATTGTGATACACGGCGAGGAGTTCTCCCTGGCCTCTGTCTTGGACTACTTTGGGCTCGCTTGCCACAACACCCCCAATCAAACAAGGACACGGCACAGATAGTGTTTGTGTTTAGTTTTGGCCACAAAGCGACTGTCCCTACCAACACTCTAAAGCAATAAATCATTGCATATCTTCATCAGTAGGTGTGGTCCTTTAAAAAGAGCTGCGCTGTACAAAGAGCTGCGCTGTCAAAATGGGGGATCAATTTTGTTTTTATTTTTTCTGTGCCTGAAATCTTAGTTTGCCGTTAAGAGATATATTTTGTCCGAAGACTGGTCAAGCATCAATTAGTGTTTGTAATGTGAGCATTACATCTTTGATTTTGCCGAGTTTAGCAGATTGCGATGGTTCCACCAGTTTTGACCAGTAGCTCCATAGGGCGCCAACGTAGTACATTCCGTACAGGGAATAGGAGGCAGGAAATTATTCCTTCTGAAGAAAAATTCTTCGCATCCCCTCTGTATTAAGTGTCGCACACAAGTCGATAGCGTGCTAACCCCCCCCCCCCCCCCCTTCCCCCCTTTCGGGTCACTGGCATTCCAGTGGTTATAAGGCTTTCTTTGGGAGCATCTCTCACTCCGTATGAAAAACGAAATGTGGACTTTTGTGTTCCCACTCCTCGGGGCCCCGTGGCGAGCCCCTTCGCATCCTTAAGACCCCAAACGTGCCCGGAACTCAGAACGCTTGTTTTAGTGGGACCGGGAAGGCATTCCGGAGGCCTAGAAAGGGATCGCTTTTGGTCGTCCTTCGCATTCTGAATGAAGGCTTGCGAGAACGTGCTATTATGCCATCCCTTTATGTCCGGCGAATTCTCGCTGCGCAAACTCGCACCCACTTTCTGTATTCCGTTTCTGACTTTGTGTTCGCTACCATTTTCATTTTATTCACTCCGGAAGACGTTCCTACTGCGTCACTTTGCGTAACGGTAGTTGTAAGGGCATTGCAGATGCTTTAACTTGTCTTTTGATGTGCTGTTATAGGTGGTACTGGTCAGTCTCCTTAACTGACATGTAATGCTTGTTGATTAAAAGGATTGCTAACATCATGAAGGGTGCGGGCAGTAATTGCGCAGTCGCTATTAAAACTGACCTGGAATCATTTGTTGAGCTTTGTAGCAAGTCCAGAAGATTTAGTTTTGTAAAAAGATGGTAACTATAAAGAGGGGAACAACGCGACCCAGACGAAACACAATAAGAAGAAAATGACAACCACGAGCGCTGCAACCACAGAGCTCGTTGTTGTCATTTTCTTCTTGTTGTGTTTCGTCTGTGTTGCGTTGTTCCCCTCCTTGTAATTATGCACCAACTCGCCCAAGCCTTAACACTTGCAAGATGGTAACATTGCCGGCCACAGTAACAGCACGCACCGCGCATACACCACAGCTCGTCTTTGCTGCTTGCCTCAACGCCATTATATCTTTGTCTGTCTTACAATGATTTCGGTGACCCCCAGATTGTGTGATCTGGTTTTACTTTTCCTACGTAACCTTCTAGGGAAAACATCGATATAAAAGAAGCTATTCAAGGGCTGACTACGCAGTACAGAGCTACGGTCTTTTGTAGGAAACGCTTTTAAGAATTTAAAAATGCAATCAGTCCAGCAAAACAGAGACTTATCTATGACAAAACTCTAGAATTAACTAGTTATTCAATCTAGTGCAGGTGAGCTGCTGCCCAGTGAGAAGTCAGCCTCCCCATTCCACTATTATTTTGCAGCCTCTTTTTCTAACAGCGCAGGTCTTCCAAACAGACAGACAGACAAATGTTTTTATTTGGAATGGCTCGAGGCCGCAGGGTTAAAGGAGGTGGTGAATAATGTCCGGACAAACCGGACACTCCGGAAATTTCGATCGATTAATCTTTTTATTATAGCTAAAGTTATTTACTTGGAGTCGTTAGAATGTTTCTCAGCCTCATGGTATTGAACAATATAAATTTGAAGTCCCTAAAATGTTAAAACGTAGCTGTCTAAAATTTTGTCTGAAATATTCTAGCTATCTTTGCGTACCGGTATATTACAGGACAGCAGGAAATTAGGGAAGGTGGTGCCAATTCACAAGCCCCGTGATATACAACTCATTATCAACGCTCGCGCCATTTAGTTAAAAACCAATCCATTCAAAGCATTGAGCCAGGTCATATCGTTCGAAATTGTAACTCATCTAGATCCTAACTCATCTTTTCATATACTGTCGACACGGTTTTCGCAAACACTCATCTTGCCAAACACAACTGACTTCCTTCACTCCCTCTGTACACAGCATCTTAAGTCAGGATTCAACAACCGACTGCATAGTCTGCGATTTTCACAAAACCTTTGACCGGGTGCCTTATAACCTTTTGTTATGTAACCTTCGCAAATTTAACCTAGATTCTAACATCCCTGCTTGGATACCATCCATTCAATCTCAATTTCTTACAGTTACCCAGCCTTACTTCTGGCGTTTTCCAAGAGATCTTGGATCTGTCCGCTATTTTAAATTTATATCGATGGCTTGTCCACTATCTTTTGTTCTTCAACTAATTTTTACCCTGGCGATTCTGCTATACAACGCGAAATCACAAACCTTAGCCATGCTACTTAACTTCAGAATGATTTTGATACCGTCACCAGATAGAGCGACGATTAGATATTCTACCTTAGCCGTAATAAATGCAACAAATACATGTCTCACGTAGACCCCTGGCTCAGTTTAATTACGATATAAAATAATTTATCACAATCCGTGTATTTATATAAGTGTTCGGGCGTTTATATGTCAAGTAACCTTACTTGCGAACAGCACACTCCCTACGTAACCAGTAATGCTAACGGAACAGTTAGCGGTTGAAGAAGTAACTTTCGTAGCATACTTTTGTCTTTAGAACTGATGCTGCGCAAACCTTATTTCGGCTAAAATCATAATAAGCTGCTGCTATTTTGGACCCCGTAATGGATCTCCTAACACGTTTAGTTAGACCCACACACAATCGCTCGGTAGATCCAGCATGTCAAACACAAAATATATTTTACTGTTGGCGAGTATTTTGTTATGCCACCGGATAAGTTTATGTTTACTTGATCTAAATAATATCATCCCACTATACGCGGTTTGTTTTTGTCGACCCTTTCATACGCTTCCCAACGCCTTGAGAAAGAGGGAGAGAGAGAGAACTTTTATTTGAGCCACGGTTACTAAGGGTTGGTGGCGGTTGGGCGAGGGCCAGCCGTGACTTCGGTAGCTCTGCGTACCAGGGCCTCCTGAATCTCCTAACTAGACGACACCTCGATCCTCGTCAAGAAATGAGATTATTCTGGAGCGGCTTCGCCGAATTTCCTTATCTTTTTTCCCTCGCACGGGAATAGAGTAGAACCACATTCCCGAACAGCCTGTGTCCATTTTTATTCAAATATTAGATGCGAACGCGTCTCGTTCACTCGCCTTGTCCCTGCATCCATCCGGCGTTGTCGGCGTCCACCCCTCCCCCATTCTCCTCACCGCGCCAGCTGCGCTCTCCGCCGCTCACCCCCTCTCCTCTCCAATAGCGAACACTCTCTCGCGAGGGGCATTGGATTGGATTCGATTGGATTGGCTTGGCTTGGCTTGGATTGGATTGGATTGGATTGGATTGGATTGGATTGGATTGGATTAAAGTGGATTGTGTTGGATTGTGTTGCGTCATAGCCGCGGCAGACGCACTGGCGCTGGCGCATGTGCAGTACTCTCTCTTCCGCGGTCTCCTCTCCCTCGGGCGCGCTGCGCATATAACCGGTGTGCCGCTCTCCGGCGGCCTTTCGGTCGACGGTTGCTCTCCGCGTGCTCTTGAACCCCCCTCAGCGTCGCATCACACCAGGGTTCCCGCGAGGGGAGGTGGGCGTAATTTTTTGTTTAAATCAGCTTTGGCCGCCCACTTTTCTTTGCGAATAGCTTTATCAAAATTCTATACCTAGTGCCTATACCTATTGTCTATACCTATTCTATACCTATTCTATACCTATTCTGTATCTATTGTCTATACCTATTGAGCATTTTATGTTCGCTGTTTGGCCAACTTATAAATACGTGTCTTAATGCCTGTGCGTTCTATTATTGGTTGTTATTACACCTCCCGCCCCCTATTTTCCTTTTTTCCTTTGTTTGGACGCTCAAATCACATTCATTGATTTGTGCATTTTTGGGCGTGTGCTTGTTTCCCCCGAATGTCTTACTTTGATTTATTCGTTTCATATGTAATTTTTTTTTGGCGCATTATTGCTTGGATATCTATTATCGTACGAAGTTTTCTAGTGAAGTGCGGACGCATGTGTGTAGATTGTATTTCCCAGTCGTGTTGGGAACTTATTATCCTGCTGTTGCTACTTTTTTTCAAACCCAATTAATAAATAAAAATATAAGTAAATAAATAAATAAATAAATACGTTACAACAAACATCCACCATAGCCGCGATCCGTGTGACCCCTTGTGTATCAGCAAGACATACGTCATTGGCGTGTTTAAGACCTTTGTTCGTTACAATAGCGCGGACGTTGGTCATTGGCGGAAAACTAAGGGAAACATAACAACGAGAAATATAACCAAACACACAAAAAGTCATGCCGTGTAGTCAAATATAGTCCAAAATAGCCCAACCCGCCGCGGTGGCTCAGTGGCTAAGGCGTTGCGCTGCTGAACACGAGGTCGCTGGTTCGATTCCCGGCCGCAGTGGCCGCTTTTCTGATGGAGGCGAAAAGCAAAAACGCCCGTGTGTACAAGATTTCGGCTCACGTTAAAGATCCTAAGGTGGTCAAAATTAACCCCAAAACCTCCACTACGGCGCGCCTCATCGCCTGCGTTGCGTTGGCGCGTCAAACCCTACTATCAATAAAATCAAAATAGCCCATCAAGAACTAAAAAAATGGCGAAATGTACTAATATCTCGTTACTCGTAGCCAAATCTGGCTATAAAAAAACTCGGCGTAAGAAGGCAGTTCTCTTAGTAGGCAATTCTGCTTGTTCCCTGGCCTAAAGTGGAAATCGTTGTCTCGCAGTGCGGAATTAGTGCATAAAAAACCGCTCACAGTGCGGAGTGAAGAGTGTACGTTCAGCGGAAATTGACCCGTTCCCCAGAAATGTCTCAATACAGGGAACGGACGTCTCACTGTAAATGAGCATAGTAGGCAGCAGCCGACGGCTAAGTGGGCTGGCGAACACAAAACAGGGTCAATATACAAACGCCGAGAGGAGAAGGCGGCCGCCTCGGGCGCCGGAGGAGGCGAGGGCGGAGGGACTTGAGCGCCAAAATGATGTGTGCCGTTACGGGGAAAAGGCCTAACAAATACGCGGCACGGCGAGCGTCACGCAACGCCTGAAATGGCCGGACCGATTTGGGGGGCCTCTCGCTCTAGGCCTGATTGATGCTCGGATGACGACCCGGGGTCCGCCGCCGCCCAAGGGCTCCAACGCCAAGAGGGGGAGCCTGCCTTTCTCTGCCCCCCCTCCGCTCAGCGACGTGTTTGTTACGTAGACGACCGCCGCTTTGTCCGTCTCGCTTATTGCCCATGAACGGAAGCACCTAACGTGCAAGGCCTGCCTGCCGCGTGGGCATGACGAGCGTGTTTTGCTAGATCTGTCATTTCTAGTAACTATAGGACCAGAGAGTGCCGGCAACGTCAACGTCGGATTGCCAGTGGCTATCACCGAAAGGCGGAGGGGAGGAGACTATTGCCACATCATGCTACCTTGGTGGCGTCCAGCCGACGTTTGTCGCATTTTTCACCCCTGGCGACGTAAGAAAAAAAAACAAGTTGGCCTGTGTGCGCCATAAGCGGCAAAGGCACAAGGAATGTAGGTGCTAGGACTGCTTTTGTTCGCGAGTACACTTCAAGTTAGCTTCGGGAGTAACTTATCATTGTTGAAGTGTTTTGTTAGGCGCTCTTCAACGTTTCAGTATTTATTTTTTATTAGCCCGAACGGAGCTGCTGGGTTCCTAGAGTTTTGCTGAGACACATTGAAGGGATAGCTATAGCGTCGATATTTTTTTTTCCATCAGTGCATGCAGCCCAACACTCGAACTCGGTGTAGCAACAGAGACTGCGGGACATAGGCTATCAAGTGCATTCTATTTTTTAGTCTATTTCAAGGCCTTCAAATGTCTTAACACCGAGACATCTTGTTTACTGAATTTTTAAAATCTATTTGGCCTTTAGGTGGCTTATGAGTAAGCTGTACAAAAGACAAGATTATCGTAAGGAAAGGTTCAAGTTTGAGGCTTTCTATTTTGTGTGGTTGGGCGGCCTCAAGTCACGATAAATGTGTTGCTGCATCTCTATCAATTTCTGAGGAATAACCTTTATTGGGCATCAGATGACATTACCAGTACCCAATCAATCTTGAAATTTTTGTGTGTGTGCGCATGGACGTCTTTAGCACAGGCCTGAAAACCAAAACGTGTTTGTCAGCTCAAACGTTTACTGGTTTAACTCACACCCTAGTCCTTGTGAATCAGGGATTATCAACACTGGGTCTTTATTGTCTGGGTATGAAGTGCTGTAACTGAGGAATTTTCTAGGCAATTTAGGGCTCTTAAGGTCTAGGAGGCTTAAGAAAACTAATCTTTGTTTATGTTTTTCCGCAAGCAAAACACGAACCCTAAAAAACATGCTGTTGGTGAATGGACACACTCACACATACCTGCACATGTCGCACACCAGTAAGAAAATTGGTCGGATGACCTAATTGTTAGCCCAGATGAATATCCTTGTTAGATAGACCTTGGGGGTCATCTAGTGCCAAGGAAACAGCGCCGGGCACTACATACTCATTGCCCAAGCATGAACAGTATATGCGCGTCATGGGCTAGATATGGAGGCGCATTCGCTTGCTTCCCACCAATCTCGGCCTCCGCATCCAGGATCCTCCAGTCCAGCGCCGACCCCCGCGTGGGCTGTCTCAATCTCAGTAAGGTGTCCCAGGGACTGCAGTGTCCGTGCTGGGCCCGAAGTCAGTCGTTTGCGCCTATCCGTCGCCGGTTGACGGGTGTATGTAGCCGCAAAGGGGGCCATCAAAAAGGTCAGAACTAGTTTAGCTGGGGCAGCGAACGGCTGTTACTCGGTTGAACCAAACCGTCTAAGAAGTCAGTAAGATTCCGGCAATCGGCATAGGTTGTTTTGGAGAGAAGTCAAATGAGTGGGCGTCAAATAACACTGGCTGAGGCTGAGCAGTTTCGCGTGGTTCCTGGAGAGCCGTGCTACGCATTCACGAGGAGCAGTGACGTCTCACGGCTCACAGCTGGCGCGCCGGAGCCGCCGCCGCCACGACTGGATTGGATTATATTAGATTGGATTGGATTGGATTGGATTGGATTGGATTAGAAATCGTTTTAGCAGCAGTAAGCATGATAATCAGCTAATCCTAGACAACCAGGAAACCCAAGAATAACCAGCTGAACCTTAGCTCACGCTAAGTATATCCTGGCATAGCCGAGCTAAGCCACTGCTAATTTTTCCCATCTTTATTTTTCATTTTCTTAAACACCGAATAATGAAGATCACAAAATTCAAAGTGTATCTCGACTCAGCGATTACATCGAGGCGGCCTTGTCGTCGTGTCATGTACCGCGAACTGAGGGAATCGACCAACCGACAGGCGCAGCGAAATGCGGGGCGAAGAGGGCCGATGCGTGTAGGTCATTTAGAGGTCGAAGGCGTCAAAGGCCGCTGTAAATAAAGGTGACGAATCGCCATAACGACGCTGCGCCGGCTGGGAAGCTCGTAAGTGAAGCGGCAGCTTGCGACCCCATCACCTCGACAGTGCCGGGAGGAGGCGCAGCCAATCGCCGCCTTCTCCCGCCGACGAACTGGGCGCCGCCGCCATCACTCAAGCATCCGGAGTCAGGACGTCGGTACTCAAAGAACGCTCGGAAGAAAGCGGACGCCGCCGAGTCCCACTGCAGTGGCATCTTGGTCGTTTCCTATTGGACGGCGCGGCAGGAAGGAAGCATTTCAAAAGTCCTCGGCAGTAAGGAGTAGCTGCGTTCCTTCTATCATCCCTCTTTGTATATACGCCTCTCACACTCGTCTTTTTTTTTTCTTTCTCTCATCTTCATCCTGAGGCGCCACATGGGCCAAATGTGCACAGTGGGGCATGCCTGCGCTAGAGCACCGGACAAAGTCTTCTCGCAATTTGCAGATTATGCAGTTGGCCGAGATGCCAGCGTCTTTCGCGCTCCCTTTATTCCGCTCTCTCTTCTATTAATCTTTGCACAAGGGCGAATGAGACCAGCGTGTTTGCAGGCATGGTTGTTCTTCTTCCGTCGTCTCTCAGTAACGGCGTTAATATTTCTTGGAGGATGGTAATGCAAGAAATCAAATTGGTGCTTTCGTAAGCTTTCGTAAGCTTACTTTATTCTGAAACGTTCTGAATGCTGTGAGGTGACGCAAGCAAGGACTAATATTTTAAATTGTGGCTTCTGATACCTAGAGACGCCAATCAAGACGTAAAGCGGGCATATGCGTTTTCCACATGGTTTCCCCGCACAAATGTAACCCGCTACATGTAATACTCTCGATAGCCACTTGCTTCTATTTTTTTTTTTTAAGGGATGTGTGGAATCTGCCTTTTTTTCGAAACAACTACAAGTAGCTTTGGCTGTCAGTTACCGAGCATAGAATCATGCGAAAACAAACATCACCCGCGTTGTGGCTTTGAATTCGTATCCGGCGGTAGCTACCCGGAGTGGTAACTGCCCCATTTTTTTTCCTCTTGTGTACTGCGGAACATTGGATGATGTACGGTGTGTTGTGCTAATTCCAAACGGGGGCCCGTAGCTCTGTCAAGCTGCCATTGAGGCAG
Organism: Haemaphysalis longicornis; assembly: GCF_048455015.1. Lineage (NCBI taxonomy): Eukaryota > Metazoa > Arthropoda > Arachnida > Ixodida > Ixodidae > Haemaphysalis > Haemaphysalis longicornis. The sequence goes on along the minus strand of NW_027526295.1, from coordinate 280,707,113 downwards.
CTTTTTCCACCGGCCTCCAGAATTGTGTGCATTGTATATGATGCCAATTAATTTCATTGTTGATTGTTCATTTATTGCGATTGCTGCGGGATCCTGTCATATCTTTGTCACGAAGCGCGTGTTCGCGGAAGTATCTGCTAGTCAGATAATATGTTTTGTGGAACCATCGCCACTGATTGTGCTTTACTGACGTGCTAGCATACCAACGAGAGCTTCACTCGCGGCATAGCACCTGCAGCGATTTCACAGTTGGGCTTTATCACACTCTCTAGACTTGCTCACAGAACCCCCCTCCCCCCCCCCCCCACACACACACACGCACACACACACATTCCCCCAATACTCCATCCTATCCCAACCCCCTCCTCTCACGAGAAAGGAGACTGGTTTGCTACAGAGCAAAAGTACAGCGAGGACTGGTTGAACGGGCCGAGGTAATCCTGACGTTTATCCTGGCAGCACCCGCCGCGGTGGCTCGATCAGGAGCTAAGGCGTTGTGTTTCTGAGCCCAAGGACGCGACTTCGGTTCCCGGCCACAGCGGCCGCTTTTCTAATGGAAGCGAAAAGCGGAAATGCCCGTGTGTTCGAGATTTCGGCGCACGTTAAAGATCCCCTGCAGGTGGCAAAAATTAATCCTGAGTCCTCCACTAGGGCGTGCCTCATCGCCTGTGTAGCGTCGGGGCGTTAAACCTCAAAATCAATCAATCCATCAGTCAGTCAGTCAGTCAGTCAGTCAGTCAGTCAGTCAGTCAGTCAGTCAGTCAGTCAGTCAGTCAGTCAGTCAATCAATCAATCAATCAATCAATCAATCAATCAATCAATCAATCAATCAATCAATCAATCAATCAATCAATCAATCAATCAATCAAAATCCTGGCAGTTCCGGACTACGGGTTCTTAGTAGAAAGTAAAGTTACTTTTGCCCTTCCCTCCATTTTACCATATCAAGAGCCCTCCTTCAGTGTACCATGTTGGGCTAGTTGGTGACTAGAATCTGAAGGTTGAACTGCGCAATTTTTGGGACACGGATGAAGCAGAGAGGTACACAACGCAAGCGCTGCGTTGTGTACGTCTCTGCTTTGTCCTTGTAGAAAGAAATTTGCGCTGTTCAATCTTCAGATTCCTCATCAGTCTCGTTCTGGCAAAAGGCGCCACTACGGAGCCTGGACAATTATGATCACACGGGAGCGCGCTAATAATAGTCGTGGGGTAAAGCAACTACCGAGGCCTGAACCAAACGCCCAACTTCCTGCTCAAAACCACAACGCCTTACCCACCGAACCACCACAGCGATTACGGCGCGTTTTCCAGAAAGCAAGAAATAATAGAAAAAACAAGTCAGTGGAAGAGCATTTCACACAGAGGAGAATCATAAAACACAAGGACAGTAATGGTTTCTGTTTCTTCTTTCGGTGTAGCGTTCTTCCACCAGTTCGTTTATTCAAGTAATCCTGGACCAACAGCCCCGGGCTTCCACGTTAGTCGAATATTGTTATATTACCTTCGGATGGTAATTATATCATCGGGGTAATTACAGCCCCAAAATCTACAAAGAATTACGAGGATGTAGACATTTCTTGTGATGAAGTGAATGTAAAAAGCATTAGCGTGCGTTCGCCGAACCTGTGCCCTCATTATCATCATCATTCCCTCTTGCTTCTTTTTCTTCTCTCCGTTACTATAACAATCGCCTTCTGTATTTTTCAGTGCCAAAGGTATCAGCCCCAATAGCCCAGCCAAATCTTTTGTTGCTACTTCTGCCACTCTCTCTAATTGCTAACCGTTCCAGTGCTTTGGTCACGTGATCAGCTACTCTCGGAGTTGGGGCTGGTGGAAAGGGGCAACGTAAGCGTAACGCGCTGCACCACAGCGCTTAGTTTTCTGTAGCTGGCCAGAACGCCGCTACGTTTAGGTGGTCTCGAGCGTCGGTTGCCTTGGCAACAGACGCAACCGTTGTCGAATTCCGGACGGTTTGTTGAACCCGGTTACTCTTGCGGCCCCGCCTTACGGCGTGTGGCCGAAACAGGCGTTCCCATCCATGGCCTCCGCGATCAGCGGCCGGTGGGCCGGCATTTGATCGCGGAAGCCATGACCCGTCACTCTTATTGTGAAGCGGGCGATGTGTTTGGCACGGAAAAAATTCAGCAGGAGATATTGGGACTGACAGCCTTGGCATGTCGCCCTTGTGATGCCATACCTACGCTTGACGTTACGGAGCCATAATGATGAGCCTAAGAACGCGCTAAGCAACGTCCAAATCATCGTACATCAAGATTCGGCCCCTGTTTACGGTGTTAGAGCTCAAAGCGCAAGGTTATGCCCAATGTCAGGCTGGTACATTCCAGTTTTCGCACTGCTCGCGCTATGTCGGTGGGGGCAGCAGCGTACGATTGCAGGTTACAGTGAATGGCGCATGGTAACGCTACTAACATCATGGCGCCCCGCACACGCGTTCACTTGCCGCGCAAGCGAAGAGGAAACATTTGGCGGGAACGTGCCTCGCTATATTCGCCCAGTTGCTACTTCTGTTATTGCCATGCTCAAATTAATTAAGCCGGCCTGGGGCAACAAGGCATTCGCTAGGTTCACGCACAACCTCGTGCTGAGCCGCACAGCGCCTGAGCCACTGAAAAACTGCGGTGATTGAAGAGACCCCACGCACGTTATGAACCACACGGGTAAGCAGTCCACTCCATGCTCATGTTTGGTACTTCTGAAACTGCACCAGTACCAACTCCTGAATGATTTGAACTGACCAAACAAGCATCCCCGCCAAGTTTGGGAATGGCGTAGGGAAAGACAGCCTTCTGCGAGTCACTTTAAAGCCGATTTCAGCCGCCTTTTTGTATTCTGGTGGCGTCGTTCAAGGTTCACTTGTTCACAGTACCGAGAATTCAAATTTTGCTCCAACGTCGGTGATTTCACATTATTCAGCGTTCACTTCGGACCCGCCTGAATAGTTTAACGAGGTATCATTAGCGCTTTCACATTTGGGGCTCCTGGCAATCATTGACAGAAAAGTGGATGCAAAGTGCACGGGGGAAGATGCGCCGAATAAGAGTATTTCTTTCACATTTCGCGCTTCGCACTACGGCGCACACCAGTTCAAGGTTCGCACACTCGCTCGTAGCGCCTCGTAGTTAACCGGACGGGCCCGCGTTACTTACGAAAGGGGCGGAGGCATTCAAAGAGTCGTTCTCGCTGCGGAAGCATAACTGGCTCGAGATTTCTCCGCCCGCGCGCTACTAACGGTGAGCTAACAACGTCCGCGCTGCTACTGCAGGGGCGCGCAAAGGAGCTCGCCGTCGGTTTGACAAAGAAGAAAGAAGGCTGCACATGCGCGCACATACATCGCTGCGCGCTCGTTGGGTCGAGCTCGAACAATGAGAGCGCACGCCCGGGGCAGCGCAGACGAAAGCGCAAAGTTCGCCTTGAAGAAGCTCGCAAACGGCTCTCGGCCTCTAAATAATGGCCTCCATAAAAGTGTCGGCCGAAATTGCGCCTCCTTTCGATAGTCGCCCTCGCCGAGCAGCGGCTGCTGGTTCTCCCGCTGTTGGTTTCCCTGCACGAGCCTCCGCGCTCCCCGCCGCATACGCGACAACGCTCTTTTTAAAGCTCCGCTACGCTCGCTCATTCCTAACGCGCCACGTTGTTGTCGCCGCCGTCGTCGTCACTGCCTCCGTCTAAATGAAATGGCCGCATTCTTCACGCACGCGCGAATGACTGCTGGCTTTCTAGAATTACTCTGACCGCCTGCGCGCGTGTTGCTTTACTTCTTTCGACCCCAAACAGAGGTTAAAGTGCGTTAAATATGCTCCGCCCATCATTTTCTGAAAAGGCCAGCAAGTGCGGGCTGCCGCATATCCCGCCGCGTCCAACCAACAGAGCTCGTTTCTCCGGCGGCTGCGGGGATCTCCACCTGTTCGCTCGAGGTGACGGTTCTTTCTTTGATTCGGTGAAGGAGAGTGTAACATTGTATAGGTGTACAAAGAAAGCAAGAGCATAAACAGCTGGATCACGAAGGAGGAAGAACGCGTACTGAGCTGGACAAGTAAAAGAAAACAATAATTATGGTGAATTGCACGAGAGGTAATAGAAGCAACAATAGGTGACGGTTGAGGCGGTCAGCAGTACCAAACCAAAAGGAAAAAAATTACGCGACGTTCTCATGCAGGCTCGATCACTGGCACAAGCACGCCTCGTTCGGTTCACTTGCGTCCCTAAGCGGCCCTAGATGAATATTGCTTGTTCTCTTTAACGTGTGCGCAAAGGACTACTTCGTTTCTGTGCCTATGGCATCGGCGCGCTGACTTTTCCTGCTTTTGTGCCGTTGCTGATCGCGGAGGCCATATGCATACATCGGGCCTTTTCGATTATCAGTCCCGGATTGCCCCCGGACAGCCTTGGACGCGATCCGGCGCTATATTTTCCCATATATTCCTATGAGACCTTCGTTCCGACTGCCCACGGACCATCCGGGACTGGTAAATTGGGGAGTTCCATATTCTCCTCCGCACTTCCGCACTGGGCGGACCAGGCGTGTACTGACTTCAGGCGTACTCTTTCTTCTGCGTTCTAGCATCGTTTTTTTCTCTCCTGATCGGCTCTCGCGCTGTATTATCGTTCGTTCTTCCACGTTGCTTCGTAGCACGTGGAACAACGTAAAGCTTCACAGCTTTAGATACGCGAGCATAGCCAGGCGCGTCTAGCCTCGCCTAGCTCTGACGTCATCGCCCGCGCCAGCACCACCCTACATTTGAGAACACTCTGCCAAGCGTTCACGGCGTGATCTCTCGCGTGCTCTTCTTTTCGCCAGTTCACGTGCGTTCGCACCTCAAGTGGGAAGCACAGAAAAGCTCCCGCGGCAGACGCCAAGTTCGCGAAGCCGGTTGCCGCCGGTTCTAGCGCGTGATCACGCGGTGCCCTTTGGGAGAAATGTGAAAGCCTGCGGACAAAACGATCCCGGCCCGACAGTCATGGAGAACTCTCAGCGGCCTATTAGGAAGTCCACATGAGGTGCAACAACCGGGTCCCCGGCGAAGGAGAAAGGCCGCCAGCTCTGCTGTTTCTCCAGCCCTTCACCACTAGTGCAAGTTGCGCAGTTTTTTTTTACTACGTACTACAGCATGAAGGGAACACGGAGAATGCAGGTGGTGGACCAAGCGCTGGCTTCAAACTAATGCTTTAGTGTGAAAACGCATACTTGTATACCGGATCTTTACAAAAAATCTGCAAAAATTCAGAGAATTGTCTGCTAATTAATGCGTAGCATTCTTATGCCGTTGTCTACTGTGTGAGTTCTTTACAGCCATAGTTTTTGGTTTGTTAAAATTCTATCCTACTAATTATCCCTATTCACGCTATTATAACAATCATTGGTGGTACTTCCGCCAAATCGACATTTTCGTGTAAATGAAGGGCGTTACACAATTCGCGGTTGTCATTACTTTTTTATATGTTTATTATTTTTTGGTTTTTCAGAATTCTGTACGACCCATTATCTCTATTTACGCTATTATAGCAATTAAATGTGTTAATTTCATGAAGTCTGCATTTTTGTTGAAATGCAGGGAGTAATACCCCTGCTACACTAGCGCCCGAATGTCATTTGAACCAAATGTCTTTTGACTCAAATGCAAAGTTGTGCTGCTCCACTGCGTTTTGAAATGCCATTCGGCTTAAATGACATTCGAGCCGAATGAGCACCCAGAGAGACATTTGGGGCTCTCAAATGCCATTTCTAGCACTCTAGCGCACAGCGTTCCAAGTCAGCGTAAATACATCAATGGTGCACTCAAAACAAACAAAATATTGTTAATTGTGGGACTCTGTTTACTTCCCATCCCCTAAACCATCATATCAAGATGTAATAATGCCATACTCTCAGCGCCAATGCGAGCAAGCGACAAACCAGTGCGGCCAGACAGCACAAAAAACCTCAATCGCGATTCAGAATTAGTCAAAAACCGTGTCAAAGCTTAGGTTATTTATAATTTGACACCATTTTAATGCCAGCGACTGCTGCTAAATTTTATTGTTGCATTATTGTGTAAAAACAGATATAGACAGCAGCAGCGCCACGCAGCACTTGTTAAAGCTTTCAAAATGCTATCCAAATTCTGAATGGCATTCGAAATGCTGATTCAAAATGCTGATTCTGAATGGCATTCGAAGCCCGTAATTTGAGTCAAATGACATTCGGTTCGATTGAAATTCGGACGCAAGTGTAGCAGGGGTATTACGCAGTTCGCCATTTCCGCTTGTTTTCTATTTTTCTTAATTTTTAATTTTTTTAAAATTCTGTGCGACCAATTATTTTCATTGGCGCTATTACAATGATTATAGTGTTTCTTCCGCCAAATATGCATTTTTGTGGAAATCCAGGGCATTAGACGGTCCTGGCCGGGGGGGTACTCAGCAAAGAATTCTACGCATTAAAAAATTGTATACGTCGTGTAAGCTGGCCAGCCCACGGTGCGAGGACCAGAAACGCCTCATCACTCGCTCCACGCTGCTGCGACTGGCTCGCGGCTTTCTGGACTGAGAGAGCCACCCATTTTTATGCTCAACAAACAATTTCCAATCCTAAAATAGATACGTCCCACCAACTAAACGACGTTCCCAGCATCACTACACTCTAAAGATACTGATGTCACACCTTTTGTTCAGGCCTCACTCTATGCGCAGAACATGTTGAGCAGGGATTCAATCTCTTTTGAAGACAATGCAAACGACGCCTTGCTAGCACACCTAACTTGGCAATTTTATGAGCGTCATTGATTGCACTCGCGCTTTCGTCTCCTCTCCTTCCTTTCACTCTGCGCTCCTTAAGCTGCAGTATAACAGCCCCAAATCGTGAACTGGAGTGCCTGCCATGATTTCTTTTCCTGACGTTATTATCATGCTCGCTCAATCGGCCATTCAAGCACCCACTTGTTTGACCAGCTCACGCGCATTCGCAGGACAGCGGAATGCAATGCAAAACTCGCTTAGCATAAGCGGCATACAGTACACGATGTCTTGTCACCCGCCGCGGTGGCTCAGTGGCTAAGGCATTGTGCTGCTGAGGACGAGGACGCGGGTTCAATTCCCGGCAGTGGCGGCCGCTTTTCTGGTGGAGGCGAAAAGTCAAAGCGCCCGTGTGCACGAGATTTCGGCGCACGTTATAGGTCCCCAGGTGGCCAAAATTAATCCGGAGCCCTCCACTACGGCGCTCCTCATCGCCTGCTTTGCGACGGAACGTTAAGCCATACAATCAATCAATCAATCTATCAATCAATCAATCTATCAATCAATCAAACTATCAATCAATCAATCAATCAATCAATCAATCAATCAATCAATCAATCAATCAATCAATCAATCAATCAATCAATCAATCAATCAATCAATCAATCAATCAATCAATCAACGATGTCTTGTCTGGCACCCGTATTTAGTCGCACCTGCCTAGACGGCGAACTTTGCGAGCTTCTAGGAAGCCCTCAGGGCTATACTGTCCCATTCCCTCAGTTGGCAATTTGCAGGGTGTGTGACAAGCCGTGGAAGCACGACTAGGGAACCACTCCTAGTTTATGGCTCATTAAAGTTTCGTACTACTACTACTACTACGGCATGGCGGTAACCTTTTTCCTATCCCTCTCCTTCACGCTCCCTTCAGGACAATCTATAGGACGACAATATTTGAAGTTTTTAAAACGCCCTCGGCCGCGGATATAACTGGGTGGAGTGGGTAGCCCTCCGCATTCAACCTACTAATTTGGTTTTTGAATGACGTGCACAGAATTCTGGCATTACTTGTTTGGAGCGTCTGAAATGCCCGGCGTTATTGTTTTGATGTTTACTAACTTTATACGTGCAGAAGAAAAGAAAGAAGCCGCATTCAAACCGCACGTGAGATTACATGCAGAAACACACTAAACTGCCTGATTGTCATGAGCTACCCCCCTGAAGAAAAGGAGCCAGTTTCAAAGAAGATGGAATTAAGCAATCAAAGTCAATCCCAAGGAATGAGTGTTAGACGAATCGAGTGGGGAAGAGCTGACGACGGGGAGGAGGAAGAAGAGGGACCAGGCTGACCAGGATTTGGTCGCATGAAAAGGCTATGTGGGAAACGAGAAGGAATGCGCGCCGAGGCACACTTTTCCTGTTGTACCGATCCTACGTCCGGGCAGTGATAGAGTTTGGCTGCGTCTTGTTTTGCAATTGCCCATTTGCAAACTGCGACCATTATACCTGTTGTAGAGGTGCATCCTTCTATTTTGTTCTGGCCTCCCTCGGTTCATCTGAAACCGAGTTTTGAACTTAGAGGCACGCATTCCTGAACTCGGGGTCCGATTTCTCTTGCTGACAGTTCAAACTTCCCTCCGCATGCACGAAGCCCCCTCCGGAGCTGCTAAACCTGTCCTTATTTGTGATCCGAGTTTATTTTAAGTGCAGAGCACTTTAGGCGCTCGCCTTGTCGGCCTAGCTCGCTCGCTCGACCCAACTATATAGATCACCAAGGCGGCGTCCCGGGGTAACGCTGTTGTTCGCGGCGTACCCCAGAGGCTTCGAAAGCCAAGCGGTTTATATAGTCATAAGCGTTCGAAACTCGTGAAACGCTGGCGCTTGTCATACATCTCCCCGTTTTTTAAAGCAAAGAAAACTATAGGTAAATTTGAGGAAAGCGTTCGAAACTCGTGAAACGCTGGCGCTTGTCATACATCTCCCCGTTTTTTAAAGCAAAGAAAACTATAGGTAAATTTGAGGAAAAATATACATAATTAACCGGCAGTGCCCGCGTTCCTTTAGTTAAGGAGGCCCGTTGGGTTGGTTTTTACGATAGTAAACGCAAACTGCAACGCCGGCACGTACGGGGAGAAAAGCACAAAGAGAACATAACTCCTGCTGGTGCTGTTTCAGGCAGGAGGCGCGCGAGTACTGCGAAGGCGGGAACTTTGAATTGCGTGGGGTGGTAGCAGTAAGCGGATAACGGCTGTACAGCCCATTATAGCGAATCACTGCTCTGCACTTCCGACAGTTTTCACATTGGTGGAACGGCTTAAATTTTTTTTTGTTCCAGGGAGCGTGTAGGAGGTACGTTTGGATTGGGTCTCTGTCCATACGGACATCAGGGGCAACGAGCTAGTGGACCATTTAGCTAATCTCATTGTCACAGCTTCCATTCAATTCGGCATACCTAATCTGGCTCTTTCTGCATCTTCAAGATTACGACGATATTTGCATTTAGACGCCTGCCGTTCAGACACAATCCTATCCTTTGAAGAGTATCAACAATTAAAGTTCGGGTAGAATGTTCATTTTTGTGGTTCTCGGCAATGCGAAGTGACGTTTACCGAGCTGCGCTGCAGGATTCCAAGGCTAAATTTCTATCTGTTTAGAACAGGGCTTTCACCTGCGGAACTGCGTGTGCAGTGCCAGGTCCCTTAAACAACTGAACATTTTTTTCTCGCCTGTCGCCGCATCTCGGCAGATAGACAACTGCTTTTGGAGGACCCAGTTGAGCGTTTGTGGTTGACTTTATTGGTTCCACTTATATTATCTATTGGCGCAATAAATTTGGGATATGCAAAAAGGGGTATATATAATTGTAGTCAAGATTTTCTTTCTGCTTCAGGTCGCTTCAATTGCTGAAGGGTACTGAATAATGGGTAATTCAGGTTTGAATCATGCCGGAGTTTCCATTTTACGGCCTCTGTCTTTGCGGTAATAAATTATTATTCTGAGGTCCTCACGAACTTCAACAAGTGAGTTAGCCCTGGCCAATCCCTCCTTTAAGGAGATCATCATCATCATCCTCATCTACGCTCCTAGAACGGGCCCAGCTTCGTCAGACGCCTCAGGCCTGTCGACCCGAGTTGCTCCAGACTGTGATCCTTGAGTGAGACCCTGTGGAAACGCACCGTCGGCGGCTCCGGACTTCCGAACGAGATCCAGTTGGGCTGCCGGGCTGGAACGCTCGGGCTGCGCGACACTTCCCGACGGCATCCGGGGCTACGCACCCCTGGTTCCTGGCGGCGGTGTCTGGACTTCCTACAAGCAAGTCTCACAAGACATATTGACTACCGCACCCTTACGGCTACAACCCTGTAAGTGCATGACTTTGAAAGTGAGCTAAAACTAAGGACTGTTTGCTTCAAGAACCTGTTAGGGCAGTGAAGAGTCTCGTGTTGTGTCGCGTTGTCCACGTAATCGTCCCTGTACGTTAAATGTCGTGTTTTACGGTGTCCTGTGTGCCCGGCTGACTGACGCGACACTTATTAGGTAGTAAATGTGTTAGCAAGCGTCTAATGCATTGTCTGCAAAAAGATATTGAATTCCTGCTCAGCACATGTTTTCCGTCGAGTTTCACATCAACAAGAATTCAGACATCAACACCTTTAGATTTCGCAAATTATGTAACCGTTGCTCGGTTGGCACAATGTATCTATTGTATTTTGAGGTCCGGCTTATAAAAGTTCCATTTCTCACAATAATATTTTGAGTTACAGGAGAGCTCGTGTGTTGCAGTTTCTCTTGTCTCTGTTGCCTTCGCAATATGGCTACCAAATACCACATACGAACTGGCCCAACGGTACCGGGTACTGAATATACTATTTTCACCTTATGAATATTGTAAATTATTAGGAGAATAATATAAATAAAAAATCTGACATACCTAAAATATCGTTGAAAGACAATTACAGAGCTCTAATTCGTCCAGATTGGGCTGCATTTACTAGCGTCTTGTTGTTCGTACAACTAAACGAGCCACTATGGGTTCACAAAGAAAATTCATTTTTTGGATGTTTTACACGGCGGCATTGCATGGGGCCAGAAAGCGCGCCGTAGAAGATAGCTCCGGATTAATTTATACAATCTCGGCGTCTGTAACGGACGTCAAATATTCAACCCGCGGACATTTTCGCTCTTCGTGCACATCAGAAAGACTTCCGCCGCGGGCGGGACCGAAGGGGCGCCCTTGGGCTCAGCACCGCATCTGTGGTTGCTCCCACGGCTGCTCTTTTCCAGAAATCCGCAGCATGCGGCGACGTTTTCATCAGCGCAATGTCGGCACTGATAGCGGTACCTCACACACCCTTCATTTTTATTTTTGCAATGCCACCGATTGCACTTCAACTTTTCTTTCACAAGGAAGCAGCTAGACAATGTTTGTAACTACGCTTCAGGCAGCCGAGTAGTCACGCTGAAAGAATAGCTAGATTCCTCACTCATGTTGTGAGAAGAAGCCTCCAAACGAAAAAGTACCCCACAAGGTTTAACATAACTGAGGGAAGTAAAAATTATTCATACGCGTACATTACGGACTCCTAATGGGTTCCTCCGGGAACAGACGGCCACAGCTGACGCTTTACAAACGCAGCGGTTGGTCCTCGTAGATCACCACTTAATAATTTATGCATGACGCCGAAGGAGCGCTTCATTAGAGCCTGCCGCTCACGGTGTTTTGTCCCACCCTGGCGTTTCCGAGTGGAATCGCTCGCGCATCTTCTCCCTGTGATCTCCACCCGAGGCACGTTCCAGCCCTAAGCGCATCCTCATCGCTTTTCGCATCCCGATCCCCTCCCTTTTTCTTCCCTTCTCCGTTCTGACACTTTCACTCGTGTACGCGTTCGTTCCTTATTTTTTTCTTCTACCACCCATCCCCCTGAACGCATCTCTTGCGAGCCCCAAATGTCAGGGGGAACGAGAGTAGGGAGGATGAAGAGCGAGCGAATGATCCATTAAAGCGGTAATGATCTTTTCCGACGTTCCGTCAGCGATAACCGGAATTCGCACCTAAGCGCGTCTCTCGCTTTTATTCGGCCCCTGCCTTTTCCCTCTGCACGCCCATCGTTCTTACGCGTCGTCAACGCGAGGATACCACCCCTTGCTTAGGCACCGCTGGTCGGGTTTCGAAGCCCGGCGTCCCAGCGCAGGCGGCAACTCCCGGGTGCACCGCTTAATTCGGCGTCCCAGCAGCACGCCGAGCCTACACACACAAGCAAGTAAAACACGCAGCTCATCACTCCTGTTGACTAATGACTACACGTGCCGATTACCCCAATGCCGGAGGGAATGTCACTTTACTTATCAACCCTCCTATAGGCACGCACTTGACACATTTTTGCTGTCTTTAAGGGCTATGACGTGCACGTGAGGTTGAACAAAGGGAAACGTTACTCAGACATTGCTTTGCTAGCTACAATAAAATAGCTTCGTGCGACTTCATCCAGAACCACAATCGTGCCCCGTTTTAAACTTCTGACGTAACAGAACTGACCATCTTAGCAGCCCTCGGATGTTCGCTCATGATAAATTTGAATGCGTACGTGCACATGCATTTTCAGAGCAAACAGAGATTCGATTACCAACCACACTAATCAAACAGTAGAAAAAAACCAACTAGAGGAGCATGCAGTGTGTGCTCCTAGTCATCATCAGATAAGAGCGGAGAGGGAAGCTCGATAGTATCCCCAACAAAAATTGGATCCGCAAATACCGACGCCACCCGTCAACTCTAAATTGCAGCGTAAGTCAGGAGCTCTCAAAGGCCTTGAAAGGCCATCACGCATTCAAAAGACTACCAAGCGCCTAAGGAAATGAATAACCGCTCTAACCAAGAAAATCGAATGTTACGCGCGAAAACTAATGAGATCAGGACGGGAACAGCTGTTCGACGGGCTACAAAGCTCTGAGCATGAACGGGACTTGGTTCCCTGTATGACATCTCGTCGATCCATCACGTTCTAGAACTGAGCAGGCCCACCACATTACCCGCGAATCACCAGACAGCTCACGACCGACCCGGACAGGGTAATTCGAGATATAATCACACGTACAAGAGGGGGAATCGGAAAAGCACCCGGGCTACCCTGGGCTACCTAGCCCCATCCTGGACGAGGAAATTGCTCAAGCAAACGTCTGGGGAGCGCTGCAGGACGTGCGAACGTATTACGCCCCATTGACAAAATGAGACACCAGTAAAATGCTTAGAAACCTCGACGGCGGCCGTACCGCCTGTCCTACCAAGCTCTTTAATGAGCATTAGATGGAGGGCACTCTTCCTCGAAAATGCCATCATGCGAACGTCACCCTAATCCAGAAGCCGGGCAAATAGCTTTTGACAAGAAATCTTATACCGATCTGGCTAACCTCAAGTAGAGGAAAAATATTGGAACAAATATTCTGGCACGAATAAAAAGGCAAAGAAAAGATTAGGAATTGTCTCCCAACATCTCTCCCACCATGCAAGGGTAGGTCTTGCGACAAAAGATGCCCACATGAGAATATACTGCGATTAGCTGATGGGCACTCAGCGGCAATTATAGACTTTGACCTGACCAAAGCATTCTTATATGGTATTTCACTCTGCCATCGTGGAAGGGCTGGAACGTACAGGACTGCGCGTACGGACATACAGCTATGCCCGCGCCTTCCTACCGTTCAGAACAGCCATGCTAGGAATGGGTGACCTAGAATCACCCGAGCTACATCACTCATTGTGGGGCACACTACAGCGGTCGGTCGTTACCCCTTACTGTTCAGTCTAACAGTGTCCCACATAACTTTTCAACGCAATCTGAGAAGAGAAGTTTGATATCAAAAGGATTGTATCTACGATCACTTGAAGAGTAGTGCCTCACTCTCCTAAATTGGAGCAAGTTGCTTGAGGACGAACAGCTTCGTAGGCAACCTATCTAAACACCGTATAGCGCAGTAGGCAAGACACAGGACGAAGGGGACACGGACGAGCGCTAACTTACAACTGAATTTTATTAACAACACGAAAGCATATAAATAGGAAAGATTATCACGCTCATGTGATCACGAAAGGTTGCGAAGCCACCTCGTCATGCAGGCATAATCAGCAGCGTCCATCCAAGAAAGCCAGCTCCTTCGAGGTCAAAGATATGGACGTTGTGCTTACGCAGTCACCAATCTTCTGCATTTCCGCTGCTTCGATAATCTCCCGCGTGCGCTGATCAGAGTCTCGAAATAGCACAGTGCATGCATCGAACAAGGGTTCACACTCGCCGCATTCGTGGCAATGAATTGCCAGATTGCCCTCCTTTCCTTTCTGCACTTTGTTGTGGTGCTCCCGCAGGCGCGTGTTGAGGCATCGACCCGTTTGGCCAATGTACGCTCTTTTACAGGAGAGGGGTAACTTGTAGACAACACCTTCCGCGCAATGCACGTACTGGTTTTTGTGGTTGACGGAGCATTTAGTCTTTCCCTTCCTCACGGGGCACGTTCTGCTGCAGAGACTGGACAGCTTGTCAGGGGCGGACATGACAACTTTCACGCCGGCCTTACCACCAATCCTTTTCAGGTTGTGTGATAAGCCGTGCATGTACGGGATGACCGCTACCTGTTGGTTCTTTTCAGCCACCTGATCACCGTCCTGTCTCAGATCAGTCTGCGCTCGTTTTTCTTTCCTACGGATGGAGTCAGCCACTGCCACGATCAGATTCTCAGGGTAACCTGCTGAGGTGAGGCGACATACTTGCGCGTGAAAACTGCTGTCCGAGAGGTGATGGCATGATTTCTTAAGCGCATTTGTCAGACATGTACTGGCAATTCCTCTCTTTACGAGCTTCGTATGCGCAGACGTAAACGGTAATATGGGTTTTTTGCTTCGGGGTTCGTAACGCCAACACACATGGGAGGGTGAGAATTTCAGGCATAAATCCAAAAACTTCAGGAGGTCCTGTTGAGGCATCTCGTGAGTAACCTCAAGTAGCCTGAGGCATTCTTTAAAAATCCCCAGAGTGCTTGCCACGTCCCGATGAAAGGCTCCCACGTTACTATTCATTACCACCAAAAAATCGTCGACATAGCGAAACACTTTTATCACACATGTGCCTTTCAACTTGTCTGCAACAATCCTGTCCAAATGGGCCATGACGAGGTTACTTAGTGCCGGAGCAACGCAGGACCCAATACACACCCCTTTCTTCTGTATGTAAGTACCCCCATTCCATTGCACATACGTTGACTTCAGGTACAAATTCAACAGCTCCAGAAACCCCTGAACAGAGACACCACATTCATTAGAAAACCGTACTGGGCCAAACCCGTGGATCGCCTCTTCAACACTCGATAGCATCAGGTCATGGGGGAGAGAGTAATAGAGGTCTTTAACGTCTACTGAAAAAGCTTTGAAGCCCTCTCCTGAATTCTTCATAAGAAAATCTATTACTTGCTCAGAGTTTTTTGTGTCAAAAGGGTCATCCATTTTCAACACCCCCAGGTTGCGCTGGAGGAACCTCGCCATGCATCTTTGCCAAGTGTGTCTTTCAGACACTATGACCCGAAAAGGCGTACCAATCTTATGGGTTTTGGCGCTAAAAAACATGTCGAGGCCTGCCTTAGTGCTGCAATCAACCTGCTTCGCCAACTTGTGCAGGTTAAGGTTTTCCAAGAGTTCTTTGGCTACCTTTTTAACCTTGTTCAAGGACACATGAGGACAAGATCTAAAAACAGAATCGATCGCTTCTTCGGCTTTAGCGAGGAACTTGACGTGGGGGAACACCCCAAAACCCCCTTCTTTGTCCGACTGCACAACACACAAGTTGTTCTCTTTTAAGTATGAAGCAACCCGTTTTACAGGCAACCCTGCTTTCTGCTTCCCACACCTCATTGTCTACAAGTTACCCCTCTCCTGTAAAAGAGCGTACATTGGCCAAACGGGTCGATGCCTCAACACGCGCCTGCGGGAGCACCACAACAAAGTGCAGAAAGGAAAGGAGGGCAATCTGGCAATTCATTGCCACGAATGCGGCGAGTGTGAACCCTTGTTCGATGCATGCACTGTGCTATTTCGAGACTCTGATCAGCGCACGCGGGAGATTATCGAAGCAGCGGAAATGCAGAAGATTGGTGACTGCGTAAGCACAACGTCCATATCTTTGACCTCGAAGGAGCTGGCTTTCTTGGATGGACGCTGCTGATTATGCCTGCATGACGAGGTGGCTTCGCAACCTTTCGTGATCACATGAGCGTGATAATCTTTCCTATTTATATGTTTTCGTGTTGTTAATAAAATTCAGTTGTAAGTTAGCGCTCGTCCGTGTCCCCTTCGTCCTGTGTCTTGCCTACTGCGCTATACGGTGTTTAGATGGAGTACCAACTAGCTCGTACCCATACGTTGTTAAATTATATTTCGTAGGCAAGTATGCCCGAAATAATTTCCCTGTGGAGCGAGCCGAAAAAGAAAACGGCGAAGCTTGCACTAAGTCGCGCAAGGCTTGGACCACAGCGAAGCTTGGGGATTTCTTTCTATGCAAGCACTGAAGGACACCCCACACCACGCATTGCATTAGATTCCAGATTGTTTATTTGCATGTTCCGTCGTCGCTTTTCACTGTGGTAGCAATTGTCATCGTCATATCCATCTATATCGTCGTATTCCCCATGCATGCTGGCGGGCCCGGATCATTTCTTCCGCAGACTCACATTTCTCCCAAAGTGGAACGCGTCAGCACGCTAGAATCGGCGGCAACCGGCCTCACAAACTGCCTTGTGCTCCTCTCTTGAGGCGCGGAAGCACGCGAACTGTTTTCTGGGATTTTTTCGCGAGCGCCACCCGCAAGCCTGGACGACGCCGGGCGCTCCTCGTTAAAAAACGTGCCCAAACGCGCGGTAAACTGTGGGAATAACTATGACTCGGGAATTTCTGATGGCACCGCAGGCATTCCGGCCAGCAACAAGAGCTTCGCTGTTAAAAAAGCAGGAGCGGTTGGGTTGGAATGTGATTGTAACTGTGCAAATCTATGTGTGAGAAATGATCACTTCACGAAGCCGCACGATTTACAGGTACTACGGAGTATGCAAACTACAAATCCGTGGAAGTGACTACATGGAAATTGGAATGCTTGTGGAGAAAAAATATGACGTAGAACTGGTGTAGCATCTATTGCCAAAAGCATAATTTGAACTTGTTGCTTAGCAACGCTAAAACTATAAGAGTGGTGTAATGCAAATGCATTGCATCTGTGGTGACACAACACACGTGATAACCCAGAGGATACCAAAAACAGTAAAACAAACAACAATCCAACAATAAAGTCAAATTATGCGCTCTTCCATGCCTAAACAGCGATGCCTTTTCATATTTCTAAACACTGTGCTTCTGAAAACATTGAATCACACTTACCCCCTTTAAGGTACAAAAAAAAAAGGAAATATACCGCCATCCGCAACGGTGGCTCAGTCGCTACGGCTTTGCGCTGCTGAGCACGAGGTTGCGGGTTCGATTCCCGGCCGCAGCGGCCGCTTTTCAGATGTAGGCGAAAAGCAAAAACGCCCGTGTGTACGAGACATCGGCGCACGTTAAAGATCCCAGGTGGTCAAAATTAACCCAGAGCCCTCCACTACGGCGCGCCTCATCGCCTGTATTGCGTCGGTGCGCAAAACCCTACAATCAATCAATCAATCAATCAATCAATCAATCAATCAATCAATCAATCAATCAATCAATCAATCAATCAATCAATCAATCAATCAATCAATCAATCAATCAATCAATCAATCAAATATACCACCGACGCCATTCTCACTCTCTTATGCCTTAACAGATTGTATTGGTTAACAGCGGAAGGATGTTAGGGCGACTATATATAGACAAGCAGGCCTTAATACATAGTCAGCTCTTCGAGGGCAATTCGTTGATGCAGGCCGTTTTCTTTACTTAAAACATGTCATCCAACGTTCGTCAGTATGGGGCGTATTGTGCCAACGGTTTGGCGGTGTTTGCGGTATAGACATCACATCTACGGCGTTCAGATTAAGTCGGCGTTTCGGGGTCGTTTCAACCCTTTCCATGGGTTAAGAGCGAAATGCAGAATGCCTGCCCGAGTCGCTAATGAACACTTTGAGCCCCACGCGTTTCATTTTGTCGGGCAACAGCGGCCCATTGTCTCTCCGCGTGCGGCGACAGCTGGAGTTTAAGAGCAAGAGTCAGTTTCCCCTATAGTCGGCGCACGTTGTGTACTTGATGCGGGGCCGTTCCCGTGACGAGAGCTGTCGCCGCGACACCGAAAGAAAAAAGAAGGCGTCGTCTAGCAAAGGAGAGAAAGAGCGGAGAGGGGTCCCGAGCACACAGAAAGGCAGGATTTGTCATGCGCACTATGCTCCGTTAAGCGCGGTTCCCGTCATTTTAAATGATGTGTTCCCAGCAAAGAAGACCGCAGGGTAACCAAAATGCTTACGGAGCGGCCGTTCGCAGTTTCATGTGGTGCGAACTCCACCGCGTCTGCGACTAGGTTTCCTTAGATTTGCCCTGGAAATGAGAGGGGCTGTGTCCAGTCATCAGCACGAAGTACAATGTTGTACTGCTGATTCTACAGTACTGATCAATTTGAAGGTGATCTCAGGCGCGCCGACCGGCGGGCCTTTCAAGCTGCATAGCGGATGATTTCGGAACAATGGGGATAAAGATGCCGGTCTGTTTTTCCCCTCGTAGCCTCTTGCATGACACAAGCATGATGCAACCTGTAACAAGGCGCTGCTTCTGGTTTCTTTCGCCGCTCGAGCGATCGCCTTCAAATTGATCGCGACCGACTGCACGTACATGCATCTAGAGTGCTACCTTTCGGCCAAGGTACCCGTGTTTCTGTTGGAGGTAAAGCATAAAAACCCAAGTACATGCGGAGTCCCGTGCACACTGTGAAATCACAAGTGGCCTAAAGCAATACCGAACTCGGCCCTCGGGTGTTGCTATGAAGCTTTAAACGTCAAATTTTATGGTGGGGTAAAAGAGCTCGGTGCACTACCCGGGGTGCGGGTTCGAGACTGTAACCCAGCCTTTCTTTCGTTCTCTCTTTCTTTCCGTTATTTATTTATTTATTTATTTATTTATTTATTTATTTATTTATTTATTTTTATTTATTTATTTATTTATTTATTTATTTATTTATTTATTTATTTATTTATTTATTTATTTATTTATTTATTTATTTATTTATTTATTTGTTTATTTATTTATTTATTTATTTATTTATTTATTTATTTATTTATTTATTTATTTATTTATTTGCTTGCTTGCTTGCTTGCTTGCTTGCTTGCTTGCTTGCTTGCTTGCTTAGAACATACTGCAGGCCAGGCCAAGAATGGCTGAAGCAGGAGTGAGGGTGCTACAAGACGCACAAACATGATCAAATAAAAAACAATAAAGGGGTGGCAAAAAGAAACAGGCTAATATGCAGCACAGTGAGGCGCAAGATCAAAACCATACTTATTTTCAATATTCTTTAACACGTTTTCAGACTCAAAAATTTGATGTGGCAGTTCGTCCGAATCCGTTACTATTTCTTTCTCTTTCTCCTCACCTTTCCTTCTTTCTTAACTTGTTTCTTTCCTTTTTCCTTCATCTTTGTCAATAACTCATTTTCCCCGTCCATGTGCCACCAAAACAGGAGCTGCCAAGAGGGGCACCGAAGCGCAGAAACATTTATAGCACTTCCTTTAAAGGTTCAGTGGTACGTTGCGCACGCCACGGTGGCGGTGCGGCCACTCCAGGAGCGGTATTATATCCTCCCCCGCGCCCCATCGTGGTCTCCATTGAAGACCACTGAGGCTTATCTGTCGCCTCTCCCCTTCCAAAGCTCCTTTGTGTGATCAACGCAACCCCAGCGATCACTGCCTCGTGACGCTCGCACACAAAATGCAAACGGTTCCTTCCTGTGCTCTGTGGGGACACGATCTCACTCTTGCGGCGCGAAAGTGTTGAAACAAAAAAAAACGCACAAAGAAGCAGAAGACAGCGTTAACCGGGCGCAACACAAGATGGATGATGGAATGAAGAACTGATATGTTAATCATAGACCGGGGGCCGCCCCTTCGCTAACAATATCATGCAATGCGTCAGCGCCTGCCCCTGAGCGCAATACCTCTTTTTATCTTTGTTTCGCACGTGCGTGTGCGTGCGTTCCGCGTCATCAATTCAGTTTGAGTTGCGTTCTTCTACAGTTCCACTTTGAGTAGCACAGAAGGAATATTTATTTGTCCCGTGGTTCTCACTTATTGAAGATTAAAATTGTCTACTAGGAAGCACACGCTTTCGAGATATGATTGGCTCGCGACGCTTAAACAAGGGTTGTAATTTCAGGAGAAAGAAAGCAGTGTTTATATCAGTGTGAGTAAACATTTTGAAGATGGTTAGCTACAAACCGTAACGAACATCAGTGGGGAGTACTCCAATTTTTGTGTTCTTCAAGGGTATTGTCCCTTTAATTTTTGTAAAGCAGGAGAACCTGCCGTGTTGCGTGCGTAAGCACTCGCACGCTTACACACAGGGAAAAGCACACAGACGCACATGAAGGCACATGCGCGCGCACGCACGCAATCACACATTCACAGATACACACGTACATGTGTGTGCGTGTGCGTGCACGTGCATGCGTGTGTGCGTGTGTGTGTGTGTGTGTGTGTGTTTGTGTGTACGCACACACGCATGCATATACAGGCACTGAGCCGAAAACAGTCCCTGGATACATTCAGAACAGCAAAATAAGTGAGCTGCAGAGAGAGAGGCGAACTCACGTTGTTCTGTTTCCTTTGCTATAATATTGCTTAGTTTCGTAACTTATCTATAGCTCACATTTTTGATCTAGTAAATGTGGAAGTCAGGCGCCGTCCTATACAGCACTGGTAAAGTTCTTTGTAGTTTTTGCATCAGTGAAACCTAGCAGAAACAAGGTTAATTGTTTGAAAGCACCATAGAGCTTTCTGATCACTTAAATCATAAACACTGATCCCGTGAAATTGTGCCGCGCAAGCCCCTTATGCGACGTGTGAAAGTAAATCTCGTAGCTCTTCAGCGCCAATGGATATTTCGGATTGTTGAGAGGACTAGCGCCAGCTGCTGTTACAATTTGTTCAGTAATGGCCCAATCGAAGCAAAGGTTAACGGTACTGTGGGACAAAATTTCGTCTTGGGCTGTTTCTTGAAAAATATACAAGAATTTCCTATCATGTACAAACCAAGAGTCAAGCCATCTGCTTGCATATTAAGCTCACTGCAGATTAGCCTATAAGCTGAGTAAAAGTGCTTCTACATACTGCCAATACTCGAACGTACTCCCGAGCCTCTTGTAGAGGAAAAAGACGATATAGGCACTTTTTGACGGGTTGAATTCCGCCGAGGCAGTGAAGATTCACTCTGCGTTTTCTCCACGTGTGCATAATGTCGTCCTTCTCTATTCCCACCAGAATTTATGGCAGTATTATGTCGTATTATTGGGGGGATCAAGAAGCCGATATCATAACTGTTCTCCGGGACCCTCCGCAATTCTGGAAACGATCATCATTTTCCTCTGACGGCGACCACTCGAGATCCTCTTGAAATTTACAGTAGAACAGATTTTAAGAATAAAAATACATTCCGAAAAGCCCCTCACGTTCGTAAAGGCAGATATGAGCTAAGCAGTAGCTTACACTTATTGTTTTTTTTTTTGTACTTTCTTCATTCGCCCGTGTGCCTCGTGTCAGCGTGGAGCACTCACTGAAGCGGAACACTGACTGTAGGCATGCCAGCGGGCTTAGCCCGAAGAGTATGCACGAACAGGAAGCGAGATAAAAGTCATTCCACAAATACAAAAATTCAAATAACCAAGCCACTCTCTGCACAATTTTACACCCCCTTCCCCCTTGTCGCCATCCCGCTTGGAGGCTTGATCATTATTCCAATATATGTGTTACATTAAAGTTATCCATCAAAACGTCCAGATACCCGGCTTATGAGCCTATAAACGTGTCTTGTTGTGTCCACAAAAAAGCCTCAGATTGGTAGTGTATGCTAATCCGGGAAAAAAATAGATTGGTACATTTATATTGCCACTGAGATCTGACTTATGCATTAGAGAACTCTTAGATGCAGGCCATACGCCAATGACTATTCTTAGATACTGACTCACAGGGGTATTTCTCACGTTGTTCCAATATCGTGTCTGAAGATATCGAATAAACACGGTAATCAGAGCATCTCCGCTGTCCAGCTTCGCGTGTTCTGTGCATCCCTGTTCGCCTTGGGGGCAGGAGCTTCCTCCCCGTCTCAAGAAAACAATTCGATGCTCTGGGCAAGGTTTGCTACCGTTCTGGTATCTTGAGTGCAATCCACCGCGCCATGGTCCCGTACTAATCGTACAACTGTACATATACAGGCTGCTCCAGCTATCATGCACCAAGATTAAGAGCGATTGCGTTACTCCAAGAAAACCTAGTGCATAATGTTTCCAGTACAGTGAAGTATCCGCTAACGATTTTTTTCGTTATTGAGATCCAAGTAAGTAATTATAAATAGTTATCTAACTTGAGAAGTGGTGTCCTAATCATTACATTGTCAATGAGCCACTTGTAGGTACCCACGAGAGGCATCTAACTGCGGTATTTTCAGCGACTAACTAATTCCGTACTCATTTATTTAGACTGATAAATACCCCAAGATATATTAAAAATACCACGTGATGGCGCCCCGCGCGCATCGAACGCAATGCCCTCAAATAGGCTCCCCCTGAGTTAGCCGGAATGAAAAAAAGTAAAGAAAGAAAGAAGAAATCGCGCCCCAGTTTGTGTCTTATCTGCCACAAGCACCCCACGAAACTTGCTGTTGCTGCTCCCTCCATGCAAGCCATTATCAAGGAGATGCGCTGTCTCTTCAGGCGTGGGACAGGCAAAGCAGTGGCTTTCAATCAGCCTATCTGACGGCGCTCTTTGCTGAACCGTTGCCAACAATCGTGGTCGCTACCTTGTTCGAAGTTTCCTTCTCTCTCTCTCTCTCTCTCTCTCTCTCTCTCTCTCCTCTCTCCTCTCTCTCTCTCTCTCTCTCTCTCTCTCTCTCTCTCTCTCTCTCTCTCTCTCTCTCTCTCTCTCTCTCTCTCTCTCTCTCTCTCTCTCTCTCTCTCAATATATATATATTGTGAGCGTGAAATGGCAACGAAGAGGGTTTGCAACGGGAAGCGGCCAATATCCCTTTTATGCTTCGTTGTCGTTTAGACATTGTACGCGTTCATGATCACCTCATTTCATCTTCCTTCACATCGGTTGATCATCATCTCCGCTGCTGGAACGGTTGCTGTCCTTTTGTGTCCGTGCTGGGCGCTCGCAAATAAAGCGGACCTCAAGCGTTCCCGTCGACTCTCTCTCTCTCTCTCTCTCTCTCTCTCTCTCTATATATATATATATATATATATATATATATATATATATAAAGTATAAAGACAGAAAATAAGGGTTGGCAGTCCAGAAAACTTCGGAAAGCAAAGGGGAGGTTGTGGTGGGTCATAGAAACAGATGAAGAATTTTTTGAGTGAGAAAGAAAGTGGTGAAAACATGCCCGCCGGGTGGGATTCGAAACCACGACCTCCAGAATACCGGTCGGGTGCGATAACCACTACGCTACCGGTGGGGCTATTCCCCCACCACTTTCACGGGTATTTATGCTAAGGTATTTTTTGTTTCCTGCACTTGGGGGTGGTAGCCAGCGCCACTCGGACTACTCGGGGTAAAGGGGACCTTCTTTTTAAGCCCCGGGCCATGACTCCAGTGTCTACGACATGTCGAGAGTGGTCGACCAGCGTTGAACCCTCTTAAGCTACCTTTGGCACCAAGACTGCCAGAACAGAGGCCCTCGCTATGCATGTAGCGAATCAGAAAATGAGAAATGAGGGGCTCCGTGAAATAAGACAGAAAATAAGGGTTGGCAGTCAAGAAAACCTCGGAAAGCAAAAAGGAGGTTATGGTGGGTCATAGAAACAGATGAAGATTTTTTTGAGTAAGAAAGACAGTGGTGAAAAAATTTTTCACCACTTTCTTTCTAACTCAAAAAATTCTTTATCTGTTTCTATGAAATGAGGGGCTCGTTGAAAGAAGACAGAAATAAGGGTTGGCACTCAAGAAAACCTCGGAAAGCAAAGGGGAGGATGTGGTAGGTTATATAAACAGATAAAGAAAGACTGGTATTCTGGAGGTCGTGGGTTCGGATCCCACCCGGCGGGCATTTTTTCTCTTTCTCCACTTTCTTGCTTTGATTCCAAATTCTTTATCTGTTAATATAACCTACCACATGCTCCCCTTTGCTTTCCGAGGTTTTCTTGACTGCCAACCCTTATTTCTGTCTTATTTCAACAACGAGCCCCTCATTTCCTATTCTGATTCGCTATATATATATATTGTCACGGTGCAACAATTGATGAAGGCCAGTGGGAGAGAGAAAATAGGGTGTATTTCTGGAAACTTGCGCCTGATGCCTGGTAGCAGTCGCACCAAGAACACGCGCTCACGAAGGGGCACGTTCTCGTCGTCTTCGTGGCTTAGGCGGTGATGATCATGCTTGTGATTTCCATGATGAGGATGAGGATGATGGAGACACGCCAGAACGGCGCACACCGGCTCCGGACGATTGGCGTCTGCGCTCTGTTGCTGGTTACACACGTAACACTATCCCCCTCCCGGAATAGCATCGTCCCGATGCTGAAGATCACTGTCAACAAGGTCCGAAGCCAGAATGGTCGTGAAGTCGGCTTAGCGCGAAAGATACGGTTTCAAACGCACTACATGGACCGTCTCTGGTCGAGATCGACGACGACCGGCAACACCAGAATTCTCGGGTACCACCTCGTAAGTTACTTCGCTAAGTTGACGAAGCATCTTGTACGGCCCGAAATAATTGCGCAGAAGCTTCGTCGATAACCCCCGACGTCGAACGGGTATCCAAACCCAAACAAGGTCACCCGGTGCAAATGCCGCGTGACGGCGGCGAAGGTCGTAACGGGAGGCGTCCAGGTGCTGGTGTTCGGTGATTCGGAGGCGGGCAAGCTGTCGGGCTTCCTCAGTGCGTTGTATGAATTGCTGGGAGGAGATGTCATATTCGTCGGTGATGTCGTGAAGCAGCATGGCGTCGAGCATTGTTGTGGCTTCTCTGCCGTAGAGGAGGGTGAACGGTGTCATTCGAGTCGTTTCCTGCTGGGCCGTATTGTACGCAAAGGTGATGTAGGGGAGGACTGCATCCCAGGTCCGGTGTTCAACATCAGCGTACATGCTGAGCATGTCGGCGATGGTTTTGTTGAGCCGTTCCGTCAAACCGTTCGTCTGAGGGTGGTACGCACTGGCTTTTCGTTGAGACGTGCCGCTGAGTGTGAGTACTTCCACGGTTCCACGGTCCGTAATGCGGTTCCACGGTCCGTAATGCGGTTCCGCGGTCCGTAATAACAACTTTGGGAGCCCCATGCGGGAGAACTATCCTTGTGAGGAAAAACTGTGCCACTTCAAGCGCGGTGGCCTTTGGAAGAGCTTTTGTTTCGGAGTACTTGGTCAAGTACTCAGTGGCGACTGCTATCCACCTGTTTCCCGCTGTAGAGGTGGGAAAAGGGCCCAGCAGGTCCATTCCCACTTGCTGGAACGGCACTTGGGGAATTTGAATTGGTTGGAGAAATGCGGCTGGTGTGCCGGGCTGCGCCTTGCGTCTCTGGCAGTCGCGACAAGTTCGGACGTACTGCCTCACGTTCGCCGAGAGCTTGGGCCAGTAATACGCCTTCTTGATTCTTGCAAGCGTGCGTGTGTAACCAAGGTGGCCAGCGGACGTCTCATCATGACAAGCCTGCAAGATGTCGTTTCGTAAGGGTGACGGAACGACGAGGAGGTGACGCCGGCCATTGGGGGCGAAGTTGCGTTTGTATAACACGCCGCTGCGAAGGCAGAATGTTGGCAGACCTCTAATAAAAGACTTAGGCGGCCTGTTGGCCTTGCCTTGCAAGAAGTCGATCACTGGTAGCAGTTCTTGGTCTTCCTGCTGCTGTTCCGAAATGGTGGCCGCACCGAGGACTCCAATCAATGGTCCATCGTCGGCGTCATCGTCATCAGCGGGCGCGTTACCGACCGGCGCTCTCGAGAGGCAGTCGGCATCTGAATGTCGCTTACCAGATTTGTAGACGACGGTCATATCAAACTCTTGAAGTCTGAGGCTCCAGCGTGCCAAGCGGCCAGACGGGTTTCTCGGGTTTGTAAGCCAGCACAGCGAGTGATGATCGCTTACAACTTTAAACGCACGGCCATGCAGGTACGGTCGAAATTTTAGGACGGCCCACACAACCACTAAGCACTCCTTTTCGGTGGCCGAGTAATTTCTTTCGGCCCGTGACAGCGTAAGGCTTGCGTAGGCAATGGCTCGTTCGGCACCATCTTGCCATTGGACGAGGACAGCGCCTAGCCCTACATTGCTGACATCAGTGTGCGCCATAGTGGCGGCCTCCTCGTCGAAGTGGCCTAAAACAGGTGGGTTCTGCAGTCAACGCCGTAGCTGCTCGAAAGCTTCTTGCTGTTCAGTGGACCAGACAAAAGTGACGTCATTGCGAGTAAGGCGCGTGAGAGGGGCTGCAATGTGGGCGAAATTGGCAATGAATCGCCGATACACTCTAAGCTGGGTAACCCTTAATAGAGGTATACATTTTCGAATTTTTGTAACCTATAATTTATAAGGTACAAATGTAACCTATATCTTCGTAACCTTTATATACGTATACACGTAATGGTTACGCAGTTATGGGTTACTTTGCAGCTTTCAGCATGTATACCTTTATATAAGTTACATCTACCGCCGTCCAAGGCCACAAAAATTGGAAGGTGTGATGTTGCGCGCCAGGCGCGCTTTCGCCGGCACCGCTGTGGCGACACCCCGAAGGCGCCTTTCCGCGTGGTAAACAAACATTGCGTTAGTGGAAGATATGTGCGACCATGCTGTCCATTGCGCCGTCTAAACTTTTGCGTCGGGTGTCTTTTCTTCGTCCCTTGAATAAACTGCCGGCCACACGGCTGGGGCTAAAAGAGAACTTACTTTTATAATTCCTAAAACAGCAGTGCCAAAAAGCTTGAAAATGTTGTCTTAATATATATGCATTGCAATACTTGTTCGATAATCGTTACCCAGGTTGTCACCCAAAAATCTTCGTGAGTATTGGCAACGCTTAAGTCTTATAAACAGGCATAACTAAATTTGATGTTTGCATCAGCTTTGTGCCGTTTAAGAAACCAGTATCAATTTCAAACATGCATGATAGGTCTTTTGGCAAATTGAGCTTTAGTTAAACAACATTAGGCTTTAGTGAAACCAAGCTTGAGTGGAAACATGCACTTGATAGCATACTTCAAAAGAACGCCAAAGTTATGATAACATAGCCTTAAGCCAAAAATTCTTGTCTGACAACCTA
This sequence comes from Haemaphysalis longicornis, assembly GCF_048455015.1. Classification (NCBI taxonomy): domain Eukaryota; kingdom Metazoa; phylum Arthropoda; class Arachnida; order Ixodida; family Ixodidae; genus Haemaphysalis; species Haemaphysalis longicornis. The sequence goes on along the minus strand of NW_027526295.1, from coordinate 280,679,928 downwards.
GGCCATGATTATCAAAAAAGAATTGCAGTACATGCACACATATTTGCGCATTCAACAGGAGCACATTTCCAGAGGTTTGGCATCAGTAGTTTTGAACATTCACATTTATTATTATGAAACACCTGTGGGCTATTTATTAAAAAGCAAAGCTGCGAACCACCCCAACGTTATTATCGTTCCTTAATGAGTATTAGACGAGTGCGGATTCCTGGGCGAATTGGTGTTTCCTATGTTGCTTTAGACTTCCAGGTAAAATTCGGTTTATTCATATATCCTTATTAAACCTATTTAATAAATGTTGCGTGAACAGCTTCACAAACATGGCCAAATATACAAATTCTTTACCTCAATATTTGCACGGATGTATGCAAAGCATTTCAAATTGTTTGCATACTGCCATTGAACAATTTCAGACGAATTCGAGTTTGAGCTACGTTTATAAGATGGTTCTCAGGGGTGCACTTTCCCAGTACAGCGTTCTTGTCATGGTTCCCCACAGAAAAAACGCAGAATGTGGGAAAGTAGAAAGAACATTTATTACAAATTCACTTTTTCATACAAAGCAGTGTTTATGGCTATGTTCCCTACATTCTCTGTTTCACTCAGTCTAATATTACACTTGGAATTCACTTGTCTTTACGAATCCATCTTTACACTTCCCGCTTAGGTTCCTCTTTACAGTTCCAACTGAGTTGTGATTGCCACGCCAAGTTATCGTTTTTTATGCAGCACTAACAAGTTCCTAGGCCGATTGCAATCTGTCTTATGGACAAACTTTAAATGGGATCTATAATTTCCTGCATGAAAAAAAAGCGCTTGGAAAGATTCAGAGATAAGCCTCGCAATTAACGTAGTACGCAAGCAGGCACAAAATCAGGGCACGCTGAAGATTTCCCGCGGTCATCTTGTTCCCTGCTGCCGCAGATGGAGGTATATATGTGAGGGGCCGTCACTTGGATTTCCCCACCTTGAAGAGCCATCTACAGAAAATTTCAGAAAAAGAACAAAATCCAGTGCAACCATAAGCCCCTCACACCAAACCACAGGCATGTGAAGTACGAATAATATTTTGCTCGAAAATGAAGACGGAGACCAGAGAATGAAATAAAAGGCCACAACAGAGGAGTGATTTACGGCCTTTCCTAATAATTTCACATCATTTCAGTAATCGTTACACAGAGTAATTTGGCCGCATTGTTCAGAACAACGCGAAGCCACTATAGTCATACCGTCCAACCTTCCCGAATTTTAATCGTGCCGTGTTCCAGTTTATCTCGCGAAATGTTTCTGTATGCTCACCCAGAACAGGCAGAAACTTTGGGCTACGAGGTAAACTGACATACATTTGCAAAAAAGAAAACAAAAACGTTTCCGCGCCTTCGTGTGGAATCGCTAGTACACGCAACAGAGCGAACGTCGCACTAAACCCAGGAAACGTGCTTTCACGATGCTGACGCCACCTGCGTCACATTTTTGGCTGCACTTAAACATCCTCCTCCCCCCCCCCCCCCCCCCTTGTACTGGCAGTTTCATTTTGAACAAGGATCCCACGTGGAAGCCGAAACGTTTTTCATTTAAGTAAAGTGTTCTTATCGGTGGTTTCTTCCTCGGCTATCAGTAAAAAGGAATCGCCAACTTACGTTTTTGCTTCGTCCAGATGTGTTGTGGGAGAGGATACATATAGAACTTGCACCGATCTTCAAGTGGCATTCCCAGGAGGTCTGTACCTGTAATGACTCGAAGGGTTATTTGGGTTAAATGTAATAGGCTTTAGAGCTGGGCAGTTGGTATACATTCATAATGAAAGAACACCTCAAACTTGACAAGACGAAGAAAAGAACACAGCACAAGCATTCACTAACAACTGGAGATTTCTTACATAGCTATTTTAGAAAAAGAGTTCTTGTTGGCTCTGCAAAACCACGCATCTTATAGAATAGCTAGAGTTGCTGAAACACTACAAAGCTCCATGCTGAGGAAATCGTTATGTGAATTCATAACGTTCATGTAGTAGCGAACTGATAGAAATAGTCACTAAACATGAGGCAAAATAAGATACGAAATATAACATCATAACACTTGAAGAAAGGCCTCGCATTTTTACAAGTGAATCATTCTTTTGTCTGAGCAGGCCTGGGTGCCATCTTTACAAAGAATATTGGAATGAATGTGTTTTAGTTATTGCATTTTCATACCGTTGTTTCCGCTGAAATCAGACTTCATTTCAACTTGTGTCATACGCAGGGGAGTCCTGGTTGTCAGCTCAAGGAACACTGCCTGCAATAAAAAACAGTAGTGCCGATAAGTCATAGCATAGGTAGCCAGATGCAACCACACTTTTTGAACAGCCAGGATCCGATGAGGGTGCACAACCCATTTTTACACCTGCACCTGTCTCTGTGTAATTCGTCACAATTTCTGTATCATCAAAAAACAACAATCAAGCAGCCTGCATGCTGGCTCATACATACCACCATTTTGTAAAGTCGCTTTACTGCACTACACTAGGATCACGCGAGACAATCATTTGCCCTGCAATACCACGCGAATAAATAAACGACTGATTTGTGCGAATGAGAATAATAAACCACTTAACATGGTGGAAATGGCCCGCTGTCTCAAAATGACTAACACCAAATTTACCCACTCAAGGAAAAGAATGAAAAAAAAAGAAGAGTGCTGTACATACGAAAACTTTTTATTGTGTCGTAAGGCAAACTTTCACAAAAAAGAGGCTTGTGCTGGACAAAAGTGAATTTAGAAATTTCGGGCAGCATTTAGTGGACTACTTTTCTGCAGCATACACCTTGTGTTTATCCGGATATATTACTACAAGACCAATAAAAGGGACACCATTCCGAATATATGCAGCGAGAAAAATGAACATTTCCCGACGACTGAAACAAAATGATAATACCCAGAGAATAGCGCGATAATATAAGACTTTAATGGGAAAAAATTCAATTATTCAAATAGAGCTACCTTACAATTACATGGGCCAATAACTGGTAAAGTGCGCCCGATGCAGCGAACAGCGTAAACAAAACGCTCAACACATGACGAAGGCGCGCAAACAGAGCAGAAAGCAGGTCACGGGCGCCGTTATTTGCGCTTTCGCGATCGTTCGCTTTAGTCTGACGCAACGAACGCAAGCCCGTGATTTCATTCAATTGCCGTCGCGGACAACAGAAAACGTCCAGCGAAGCAACCAGTCAGGTAACGAAAATCCCTCTCGAATGCTGCAATTTTAAATTGGAAAGCCCCCAGCGAAAAGATACATTCAATGAAAATACGGAAACCGTTACTGGAATATACTCACCGAGTTCGCTTTCACTGGCGCCGGGGCATTGGTCCAACATGCGAACTTGCTGCTGGTCGTAGAAGAACGGGCCGTGAAGCACTGCCAGTCACAAATGGGCTCGCCGCAGCCTCCGCGACTCACGTCTTGTAACAGCAATCCTCGCTTCATCGTAGGGGTATCACAGCGGTTAAAAGGCTCGAGTGGCGCGAAAACGCGGCCACCGGGCCTGCGGGCGCCGCCATTTCTCTATATCCCGTCATGCAACGGAGAAATCAACGGCCGCCGGGAGAGAAGGTGCGATGAGCATCTCTTAGAGGTTACAGGGCGTTTTATAGGTTACAACGTAGAGGTTACTTGTCAGATTTTGTTGATGTAACCTATAAATCATTAATGTAACCTATAAACCGCTTTCAACTTCACGCTTGTAACCCTTAGAATGGACTGGGATAAAGAAAACATCAAAATGGACTGATTGTAACCTGTATTTTATAGGTTACTTCCGTTTAGAAGTTACATTATGGGTTACCAGGATTAGAGTGTATACGAGCAGAGGCCCATGCAGAGAGCAGAGGCTCTCATGCGGCGCTTTCCGCACTAGCCCTGTCGAAAGCCTTTATGTCGAGTGCGACAAGTGGTGTCTAGGGCATCAGCGGGAGTATGTTGACCTGCTGTATGCATCTAAGATTGTGTCCCTTACCAACCATCCTTTTAATCCCATCATGAACAATACATCAAACTTGCAACTCTTTTTAAACAGGCCATCCGTTTCCTTACCTTTCTCTCTCAGAGTTAGGGAGGAGGCTTCTGCACTCACGGTCCCTCTTTCAGACACGCACAAGACACCAATTCAAAATTTCATCGCACCATGGCATCTTCGTCCTGTATCATGCGACCTGTCATTCACTCTTGTAGAAAAAAATAGGGTACCCAAGAATGCAATTCTGCAGCACTTCCTGTTCCTGCAGGACAAGTACAGGTGCGCAGAATTCTATAGCGACGCGTCGAAAACTGGTTCTACGGTATCTTGTGCAGCGCACGGACCAAATTTTAGAGTAAGCAAAACAATGAATTTTCATAACAGTATTTACACGGCAGAAGCATATGGCATTTTACTCGTTACAAACCACATCATCAAACATAAAATTCCCAAGTCCATTGTGTACACAGACTCTCAAAGCGTTGTACAGGCACTGTCATTAGGAAGGTCATCTAAAAACAATCTCATAAATGCTCTTTCCAAGGTACTAATGTCTGCATATGCCTCAAATCTTGAAATAACTATATGCTGGGTACCAGGGCATTGTGGAATCCCTGGCAATGAGGCCGCCGACCAAATGGCTGGTGATGCTGCTCTCATGACTACAGGTGACGTTACAACAGTACCTTACACCGACCTAAAGACACACATCAGACGACAGCTTCGTAACACATGGCAATTACACTGGAGTCAACAAACAGACAACAAACTACACATAATGAAACCACAACTTGGACGCTACATAACTGACTCACACAACAGATACACTGAAGTCGCCCTGGCTAGGCTGCGGATAGGCCACACACATGCGACGCACTCCCACCTGCTCACTGGAACTTCGGGACCCACGTGTAGCAGGTGTGGAAAGGGCCTATCCGTAGTCCACATACTAATCACATGCAAGGCACTTGACACAACACGACACAAACATTTCCCTGAATTATACAGACAACACATTCCTTTGCACCCATCATACTTTTTAGCCGACGAACCAATGTTTTCTAGTCAACGTGTTTTTAAGTTTTTAGCTGAGGTAAACTTTCTGCAGCTCTTGTCATATCATGTGTAATCACCCTGGCCCTATACACCAGCCATCTCCATTGTCTTTTGTTTTGCATCACCTTTACTTTTAGTCACATGTTTTAGTATGTACGGTCTCATCATAATTCAGTAACTTCTTCTTTGGCGCTCTTTGCCCATAGTCGGCCTTGCGCCAATAAAACCCAACTATCATCATCATCATCAGAGGCCCAGGAAACGCCGTACGGACTTTTTGTCAGTAGGTGTTTCGAAACGAGAAACAGCTGAAAGCTTGTCAGAGTCGGCGCGAATTCCAGCGCTGCTAACGACGTGGCCGAGAAAAAGGAGCTCCTCATAGCCGAAATGACACTTTTCCGGCTTGAGTGTGAGCGAAGCGGATCGTATGGCCTGGAGGACGGATGACAGTCGCTCTAGGTGTTCCTTGAATGTATTTGAGAATACGACGACGTCATCTAGGCACACAAGGCACGTTTGCCACTTCAGGCCAGATAGAACAGTGTCCATCATACGCTGAAAAGTTGCGGGTGCGGAGCACAAGCCAAAAGGAAGAACCTTAAACTCGTACAGCCCATCTGGAGTTACGAAGGCGGTCTTCTCACGATCACGCTCGTCGACCTCTATCTGCCAATAACCGCTCTTCAAATCCATGGACGAAAAGTAATGAGCGTGCCGCAGGCGGTCAGGGGAGTCATCTATCCGAGGCAACGGATATACGTCCTTTTTCGTCACCTGATTGAGTTTGCGATAGTCGACGCAGAATCGCAAGGTTCCATCTGTTCCATTTTTTTTTTTTTTTCACCAGAACGACTGGCGACGCCCAGGGACTTTTCGAAGGCTGAATGACGTCATCAGCGAGCATCTCTTGCACCTGCCGCCGTATCGCGTTGCGCTCCTTTGGTGTCACGCGGTAGGGATGTTGGTAAACGGGGCGCTCAGATTCGTCCGTGATGATGCGGTGTTTTGTGAGCGGAGTTTGTCGGACGCGTTACGTTGACGAGAAACAGTCGGTGAAGCTGTGCAACAGTTCCAAGAGCTTTTCTCGCTTTGTAAGCGGTAAGTGCGGGTTAACGTGCTCGTCGCCTTGGGAGTCGGGTCGGTCTGAAGCACAAAGCAATCCGTCGTGTCGGGGACGTCCTCAAATACTGCCACGGTAGTTCCTTCGGCGATTTCCCGACGCCCGTTCGAGAAATTCGTGAGCAGAACCTCTGTAACACCGCGCGTAATGGTGACCAATCCCCGAGCGATAGCGATTCTATGCTGAAGTAGAAGCGGGCCGATAGCTTCCGCGATTCCATCGCCACTGGAGAGGTCGTCGCGCTTAACGCGAACAAGCACGCATGACCGTGGGGGCACGCCGATGGTGCGCAGAGGTATGCGTTGTTCATGACCTTCCGGGGTGGTCTCCTTCCTCGAAAAACTGACGAACTGTTCGCGGATGTTTATCACGGCATCGTGCTCCTGAAGGAAGTCGATCCCCAGGATCACGTCCTTACAGCACTGAGGAAGGATTACGAAGGTAGCGACGTAATCACTATCCCCTATTCTAACTCTGGCGGTGCATGTACCCACGGGTGTCATCAAGTGGCCGCCGGCCGTTCGAATTTGGGGTCCGTCCCATGGTGTCTTCACTTTTCTTAGTCGGTCCACGAGCTGCTGGCTCATTATTGAATAACTTGCTCCAGTGTCCACAAGTGCCGTTACCTCGTGTCCGTCGATGGCGACTAAAAGATCGGCACTCGTGATAGCGTCGACGTCCTTGTTAGCCGCCGTAACATCGTCAGACGTCGATGGTACTGGGAGGTCTTCAGTGCTTCCGCCGCTAGCAACCTTGCCTCCCAATGTTGCTCCCTTTAGTTTCCCCGCCGTGGACTTGGAGACCGCCTTGTCGGGGAGCCTCTGTAATCGCGACGGGTGGGCGAAGCATAGCGGGCTGGCGACGGCGAACGTGACGGACAACTCTCCTCGGAAGACTGACGCGTGGCGAGGTACTCAGAAATGATGACGGGCCGTTCGCCAAAACAAGGACGGCGGGCGGTCGGTGGGAATCCTGGTAGCCCGATCTCGCGGTAGGGGCAGCGTCGATAAACATGCCCTGGCTCGCCACAGTGATAGCACAATGGCTGGTGGTCCTCGGTGCGCCACACGTGGGTCTTGCGGATTTGCGGCCGAGGCGGGAATTCCTTTTGTGGCCAAGAGCCAGGAGGTTGCGGTCGGGAGTACGTCGGGGGTGGCATAGTCGCCGCGGGGGCGCTGTGGCCATGTGACAGCGGAGAGCAGTCGCATAATCCATTTGGGGCATAAGCTGGGTTCGGGGCTCAGGAGCGGAAATTTCTTGACGAAGGGGCTCAGGAGCACAAATTGCTTGGCGAATTTCTTGCCGTACAACATCCGCAGCCGAGATGACAGCTGGCTGCGATGGCGCTATTCCTATTCCGCACTTTGCCAACTCCTCACGAACAACCGAGCGGACAAGTTCGCGCAGGTTGTTGTCGCCCATAGTCGTGGACAGTGATGCCGCGGACGGACTCGGAGTTTTGATCGACGTTCGGGCATACTGGTGGCACCGCTCCTGCACAGCTCGCTCAATGGCAGTTGCCTCCTTAATAAATTCTTGCACAGTACGCGGTGGGTTGCGCACAAGCCCTGCGAAGAGCTGTTCTTTGACGCCGTGCATCAGATACCAAAGCTTTTTGGGCTCGGACATATCGGGATCCGCGCGCCGGAACAGACGGGTCATGTCCTCTACAAACATCACGACGCTTTCATTTGGCTTTTGTATCCGTTTTTCCAGAAGGCTTTGCGCACGGTCTCGACGGTCGCTGCTGGCGAAGCTGTCCCGCACTTCCCGGCGGTAGTCGTCCTATGTCTCTAACCTTCATTCGCGATTTTCAAACCATATCCGCGCCCCGTCTTCTAGCGAGTAGTAGACATTCTCAAGCTTTTGTGCAGGTGTCCACTTGTTGAAACTGGCGACGCATTCGAATTGGTCAAGCCAGTCATCTACGTCCTCGGAATCGGTTCCGTAAAAGCTGCTGGGAGTACCGGGCTGCTGAAGCATCAGCTGAGGCGGCAGCGATGCTTGAGCCATTACCTCTGGTTCAGAAACCTGGCGCCTTGGTGCGGTGTCAAGCAGGAGGCCGTGTTCTGGAGGTAGGCCTAGCTTGCGGCGGCTGCATCGATGTACGGGCGTGCGGACGCTGGGAGGTCGCTCAGAGCTTTCAGAGGGCGACCTGGGCATCAGATGCTCCGGTACCCAGCTCCCCCACCAGTGTCACGGTGCAACAATTGATGAAGGCCAGTAGGAGAGAGAAAAGAGGGTGTATTTCTGGAAACTTGTGCCTGATGCCTGGTAGCAGTCGCACCAAGAACACGCGCTCACGAAGGGGCACGTTCTCGTCGTCTTCGCGGCTCAGGCGGTGATGATTATGCCTGCATGACGAGGTGGCTTCGCAACCTTTCGTGGTCACATGAGCGTGATAATCTTTCCTATTTATATGTTTTCGTGTTGTTAATAAAATTCAGTTGTAAGTAGCGCTCGTCTGTGTCCCCTTCGTCCTTTGTCTTGCCTACTGCGCTCTACGGTGTTTCCATGATGAGGATGAGGATGATGGAGACACGCCAGAACGGCGCACACCGGCTCCGGGCGATTGGCGTCTGCGCTCTGTTGCTGGTTACACACGTAACAATATATATACAGAAAGAAATGCCGACAGTCTCCAACGCCAAAGAAGACATAGGGGAATGGTTAGACTATTTTTACCGTTAGTGACGTTACATTTTTTTAAATTGTTACGTGACAAAGAAAGAAAGAAAAACACGCGCCGAGAGTTAAAAAATGACAAAAACAATTTTAAAAAAATAATGTAACGTCACTAACGGTAAAAAATAGTCTAACGATTCCCCTATGCCTTCTTAACGCTGGAGACTGCCGGCATTTCTTTCTGTATTTCCTAACGAGCCCCTCATTTCCAAACTCCATATATATATATATATATATATATATATATATATATATATATATATATATATTGTAACGCCTCACATACTTGGACATGTGCATGACGGATGGGCAATCCCTGGGCTAGAAGAGGAGGAGGAACGGTCCTCAGGCGTGTGCGTTTGGAGCCCCGTTCGTTCCTGTGAAGCTTCTCCGTCCTGTCCAGGAAATAAACCTCCCTTTTACCGTAACAGACTTGGTGGAAGGTGCGGGGTCACCCCAACGGACAACGGCGTCACTGGATCTTCGCCGAAGCCGTCGCGTAGCTGGCCTCTCGCCCGTCCGAGAAGTCATGGCGCCCCCGGCTCAAGGCAGCTCTTCGGCGACACCGCCCGGCGGCTGGCAGCTGCAATGAGAACCACAGAAGTTTGAAGGCAAAGCGGAAGAAGACGTCGATGAGTGGCTCACCCATTACGAACGAGTGAGCAAGTACAACCGTTGGAATGCGGCAGACAAGCTTGCAAACGTCGTATTTTCCTTGGAGAAGACCGCCCTGGTGTGGTTTGACAACAATGAAGCGAAATGTACGACGTGGGATCGGCTAGTAGAGTTAATGAAGGAAAGGTTCGGTGACGCTGAATCCAAGAAGAAGCGAGCGGAGCAGACTCTTCTGCAGCGAGCTCAAGTCCTAGGGGAAAGCTGCACCACCTACATTGAAGACATTCTGCAGCTGTGTAGAGTAGTGAACGCCGAAATGCCTGAGGACGACAAGGTGGGCCATCTACTGAAGGGAATTGCTGAGGACGTGTACACATTCCTCATTAGCAAGGAGCATTTGGACACCGTGTCGGATGTAATTCGGCATTGCCGCAAGTTCGAAGCGCTAAAAAAACGCCGTATAACTCCAAAGTTTGGCCGCTTATCCAACGTAACTACTGTCGCAAGCGTTGACAGCACGTCTCCCGCTGATCTCGCGGCTACCATACGGCAAATAGTCCGTGAAGAGTTGCGACTACATGAAGACGTCCCAAGCAAGGCAGCAAGCTTCTCTGAACGCTATCTGACGAAAGATGCTGCGTGCCGGTGCTCTTGTGTCCACAGTGAATGCATGAATCCGTCCATCAACGCTGCAAGCATTGAGCCCTACCGAGCCGCGGGAAATCTTAATGGTCCCTATCACAGGGACGCAGATTTTTGGCGGCCAGGTCGCTTTCCTCGTAATCTATATGCCGACGTATACGAACCGAATCTACAACTGGATCACTCTCACTCGAACACAGGAAACTGCGAGGTTGGCCAGCGTGCCTACCAACCAGATATGCGATATGCATCTTTTGAACGGTCAGATACGGGGCGTCGGCCGCCTGTTTGCTATCGCTGTGGCATGACGGGGCACATCCAGCGATTCTGCCGTCGTCGACGCCAGCTGCCAACATACAGGGCCCCAGACGCATACCCTCAACGTTCTTCCTACAGGCTTGACTCATCGTGGCATCCGGGAGTACTTCCGACCCCCTCCGGACAAAATGCGCAGCGAAGTGGCTCTCCTTCATCGGATCGCAGCCTGACACCACCCACAATGCGCCCGAGGAGGTCGCCATCGCCTCGCCGCCGCCCGATGTCACCACCCCCGGGAAACTAACCAGTGCGGCCGATGGGGGTGAGGTCGCTGGACCGTCTGTAATCGATAAACCTCTGCCTGTTTCTATGGACAAAAACAAAGTTCAAGTTTCGGTCGATGGAGTTTCAACAATGGCTTTAGTGGACACTGGAGCCACCGTTTCTGTAATGAGTTATGCGTTCAAGGAAAGACTTGGCCGCAAAGTAATGTTCAGCTGGGATCAGCCTCTTTCTTTCCGGGGAGTTGGTGGCGAATGGCTCCGACCTATGGGTGTTTGTAGTGTGAACGTCTCGGTGGCCGGGAAAACGTTTACAGTGGAGTTCGCGGTGCTTCCCAGTTCCACACACGACGTCATTCTCGGGATGGACTTTTTACGGGACTGTGGGGCAACCGTTGACTGTGGTGCCGGTGAACTTTCAGTGAGCAGTCTTCTCTTTCCCTTGTCTGGCGACGATTCTCCAGCTGAAGAAATTCTGATTGTTTGTGACGACGTGGTTCTGCCAGCACACACAGCATCACCCATCACGGTGACCGCTTCTGAAATCCCTGTCAGCTCCCTGGACGCATTTGTGGAGCCACTGGCCGGGAACTGTGCGAAAAAAGACATTTTGTTGCCGCGGTGCCTTATTCGCATCAACAATGGTCACACTTTATTGTGGGCGTTGAACTGCTCCGCTCATAACGTAGTTCTACCTAGAGGCATGAAACTTGCCCGTTTTGAGGCTTACGAGAGCACGTCTGTTGCTGTGGTGTGTGAAAGTGAGCCTCAAGTTGCCAATAGCGGCGTGCCTGATTCTAAATTTCTGGGCATGATTGATAAATCCCTCTCCTCAAGTGAGCGTGCTACGCTGGTGACCGTTCTATCCCGACATGCTTCTTTGTTTGACTTCGCCCAAGACGGCCCCAACATCCGGATCCCGTCTTCACGTGCGCGTCACACAATTGAAACTGGCTCGGCACGTCCAATTCGACAAAAGCCCTACCGAGTCGCCCCATATGAACGCAAGGTTATAGCGGATCAGGTCAAAGAAATGCTGCAAAAGGGTGTTGTACAAGAGTCATCTAGTCCGTGGGCTGCACCTGTCATCCTTGTCAAGAAGAAAGATGGGTCATGGCGATTTTGCGTGGACTATCGGCGCCTCAATTCCATTACGAAGAAAGACGTATACCCGCTTCCTCGAATAGACGATGTAATTGATTGTCTGCACTCAGCGTCCTACTTCTCGTCCGTGGACCTACGATCCGGATATTGGCAAATCCCGATGGAACCTGCACACAAGGAAAAAACGGCCTTCGTCACTCCTGACGGTCTTTTTGAATTCAACGTGATGCCGTTCGGATTATGCAACGCTCCGGCAACATTCGAAAGGTTCATGGACACGATTCTGCGTGGATTGAAGTGGGAAATTTGTTTGTGTTACCTTGATGATGTAGTAATTTTCGGGCGAACGTTCGATGAGCACAACTGCCGCGTGGATACCGTCCTGAACTGCCTGCAGAGTGCCGGCCTCGTACTGAATTCGAAGAAGTGCCGTTTTGGCGAGCGTCAAGCGCTGGTTCTTGGCCACATGGTTGACAAGGATGGCGTCCGGCCTGATCCTCGGAAGATTGAAGCTGTCGGCAACTTCAAGCAACCACGCTCAGTGCGCGAGCTCCGCAGCTTCCTGGGGTTGTGCTCATACTTTCGTCGCTTCGTTCCTCGGTTCGCGGACTTGGCATCGCCACTTACGTACCTTTTACATGACAACGTCCCATTTCATTGGACACCGGAATGTGAGGCTTCGTTTTCTCAGCTCAAATTTCTTCTGACATCAGGCCCTATTCTGCGTCACTTCGACCCTTCCGCGCCCTCTGAGATACACGCTGACGCGAGTGGAATCGGTGTTGGCGCGGTGCTCGTTCAAAAACATAATCATGTTGAGCATGTTGTCGCCTACGCTAGCCGATGCCTGAGCAAAGCCGAGCGAAATTATACGGTAACGGAGCAAGAGTGTTTGGCAGTTATTTTTGCCGTCCAGAAGTTTCGCTCATACATATACGGACGCCCATTTACTGTGGTCACTGACCACCACGCTTTGTGTTGGCTCACTGGACTTCGCGATCCAGTTGGTCGTCTAGCCCGATGGGCCTTGCGTCTACAGGAATATGACTTTGTTGTGCGCTACAAGAGCGGCCGCCAACACGCGGACGCCGACTGCTTATCTCGGCTTCCGGCCTCTGAACCCGAAGCAGACGCTGACAACTTTGACGATTATCTGGCAGTGGTTAGCTCCAACTTTCCTGATGCTGAAACTTTCATCGTGGAGCAGCAAAACGACTCCAGCCTACAACCGCTGTTTGCAGTTGCTCATGGTCCCAATTCGTCTCGCCGCTTCGTTATGCGGGACCGGCTGCTTTGGAAGACGAACTACCTCCCGTGGGGTGCCCGTTTTCTTCTTGTTGTGCCAACACGCCTGCGCTCGCAAGTTCTGCGCACAATGCACGACGACGCTACTTCCGGTCATTTGGGAACGGCGCGAACCTTGCATCGCACAAAAGAACGCTTCTTCTGGCCGAATATGCATCGCACTGTAGCGCAGTACGTAGCCAGTTGTCAAGAGTGCCAGAAATATAAGCGCCCTACCCATGTTCCACCGGGACTTCTTCATCCAGTTGCACCTCCAAGTTCTCCGTTCGAACAAGTTGGCATCGACCTGCTAGGTCCGTTTCCGCGCTCTTCCACTGGTAATCGATGGGTCATCGTTTGCGTCGACCATCTTTCGCGATACGCGGAAACCGCGGCTGTTCCGACCGCCACCGCTGCTCAAGTGGCACTATTCATGTTGCACTTTCTCATTCTTCGGCACGGTGCTCCTCGGGTGATAATCAGTGACCGCGGTCGCCAATTCGTTGCAGACGTCATTGAAGAGCTTCTACGTCTTTGTACTTCTCGTTTCCGCCACTCCACACCATACCACCCTCAGACAAACGGCATGACCGAACGCACAAACAGAACTCTTACTAACATGCTCGCCATGTACGTCGACTCGGACCAAAAGAATTGGGACGAGCTGTTGCCTTTTGTCACATATGCATACAACACTGCGACGCATGAAACCACAGGTTATAGTCCGTTCTTCTTGCTGTACGCTCGTGTTCCTCGTAATACTCTGGACTCCATCTTGCCGTTTTCGCTGCATTGTGAGCCCTCGGTTGCGAAGACGCTGTGCCTTGCCGAAGAGGCTCGCCGCCTTGCAAGACTCCGAACTGTGGCGTCGCAGACGCGTTCTAAGAAGCGCTACGACAGTCGGCACCAATTCGTCTCTTATGCAAAAGGTGACTTGGTCTTGCTATGGACCCCAATACGAAAGCGCGGCCTGTGCACTAAGTTTCTGTCACGCTACACAGGCCCATTCGTTATTGTTGATCGCTTGAGCGACGTCACCTACGTTCTGTCACGGCTCACTACGACTGGACGCCGGAGCAACAAGACGCAACTGGATCACATCGCCCGCTTGAAGGCATTCATTCCACGCTGTGAACAGTGACTCACCCTGCGGGTTTCGTCTGTGAAGGGGGGAATTGTAACGCCTCACATACTTGGACATGTGCATGACGGATGGGCAATCCCTGGGCTAGAAGAGGAGGAGGAACGATCCTCAGGCGTGTGCGTTTGGAGCCCCGTTCGTTCCTGTGAAGCTTCTCCGTCCTGTCCAGGAAATAAACCTCCCTTTTACCGTAACAATATATATATATATATATATATGTGTGTGTGTGTGTGTGTGTAAAGAGAGAGAGAGAGAGGTACGGTTGGAACGGTTAATTATACTGTAGAACGAGAACACGAACGGATAACACATTGGATGTTTTGTTGGCGTTTCGACTTGCGGCAATCCTTCGCCTGACAAAGGCTTGTCCCAAGCGTCTGTTACACCCGTAACCCGCAACAAGAGGTCTGGAAGGCCGTTTTCAAAATCGACGAGCCTAACCGAGCAGTCTTTATGCAATGTTCGTTGTCTCTAATTACGGCCTATAAGACCACTCTGTCTAATTAAGCGGAACTGATTCAGAACGGTGAACCTTGTGTAGCCCTGCTCTCTTCCTTGTGTGCGCGTGTGGGTTGCTATGGGGAGGACTTAACTTTCTTCTTGGCGCACGCTCGTGTGTGTCCCATTGAGCGAGGCAGCTCTAGTCGTTTCAACACGGCTAGGGTAAAGGGAAGGTACGAGCTAATCGATTCGAAAGTCTGGTATTTTTCTTTTCTTGCGATACCTGATTTTTATTTGTGCAGTTTGCTTTTGCTACTTGTCTTTTCAAGCATACAATATCTCCCTTAAATGCTTTTTTGCCAACGTTTTACTGTGTCCATGTAAACAGCTGAACGAAATACAGTTAACGTCACTTACATTTCAAAGTTAGTTGCTGACGTTTACTACACAACAAGATATTTCAATGAGGGCAATCTATTCAGCGCGAGACTCTTTTGTTAGGTAGCTCTAAGTGTGTTTCTGGTGGTTAAAGTTTCATAAATTGCGGCCGTTTGTGAAGTTTACTTGATCTCACAAATTGGAAGTTCTGAGTGCGCTTTTTTTTTTGTTTTGATGCATGATAATGTCTTGTTTTCTTCCTTCTAGATTTAAGTACCCCAACGTATTAACATAAATCCTTAATACTAATGGCACAATTACGTGGAGTTGTTGATAATTGATCCCACTCCACTTATTCTGAGCGTTATGTACCACGACATACCTAAATAAACCGCCATTTCAACCAAAGCCACTTATTTCGACCCGTCGCATGTCCTTTTTACGGGACCCAATGGCGGCCCTTGGCGGACGTTCACTTTCTTAAGCCTGCTCAACCGACGAGGCACAGACAACTCAATGACACGCTAATATTTCTTGAGATCGCAAATGTGGGAATGTGGGTCTGTATTCAGAACTTCACACGGTGAGAGGGGCACGCAGGAAGCGCTGGGCAATGCCACCCGGAAGGAAGTAAGGAATAAAGGTAAAGGAAAGGCAGGAATGTCAACCAGGCTGTGGCCTAGTTTGCTATTCTACGCGTGGGGAAGGGAAACAATGGGAAAAGAAGATGAAGACAGTAAAAGAAGGGGAAGGTAAGGACAGAGCGTAAAGAGGTGTGGGCGTTACGACACTATAGGCGACAGCGTTGATTGACTTAATAGAGAGTAGCCTTTTGTGCTACAATCTTCTGAGCAAGTTTGTTGTTTTTACGAAGCACAGGAGCGCTTTTGCCGCCTTGTACGTAGATGACGGTGAAGGTCAGTCAATGACACCCGGAAAGGTGATAGTAGTCAAGCCACGACTGCGTTCCTAATTTTCTGATTGAGCGACTTCTAAACGTTCAGTTATGCAATTGTTAACGCGCGCATCTTACCATCCCCGCCCCCCCCCCTACTCCTAAGCGGTACATATAGCTACACAGCGCACAAACCGACAGCAGACAAAGAGCAGAGATACACAAAATGTGTGTGTCTTTCCTTTGTCTGTTGTCGGTTTGTGCGCTGTGTAGTGATATAGATTACCAACTAGCCGAAACCTTTGCTCTTTTCGGGTACATGTACGTTAGGTTAGAAATAAGGTACGAATCCGAAAAAGAATGCTATATTAAGGCGTTGAAACCATCTTTTCGTTATGTTTAACCTTAAACTGCAGTTTTCCGCCTGCAGGTGAGTGAGTAAGTGAGTGAGTGAGTGAGTGAGTGAGTGAGTGAGTGAGTGAGTGAGTGAGTGAGTGAGTGAGTGAGTGAGTGAGTGAGTGAGTGAGTGAGTGAGTGAGTGAGTGAGTGAGTGAGTGAGTGAGTGAGTGAGTGAGTGAGTGAGTGAGTGAGTTGGCTATTTTTGTTAATTAGGTAGATTTAACATAACATCATACAGGATATTTAGTAAGCTTCGAGAAGCTTCCCGTCATGGCGGACGTGTTTAAACGAAGATGGGCGGATTTTCAAATTTTCGACACGAAATCTGCCACGTAAGTTCTAATCCTTCCGTACTCCTATTTCGTGAGGTTCTAGATCACCTTTGTACCAAATTTGAACCTTTGAGCACCAATACTATTGGTATAAGTTATAAATGTTTTCTTTTTATCGGTGCGGGGGTGGCCGGGTTGAGTCACACCTGTTGTAAAGGCAAGTAAAATAAACCTAGCTAACCTCCGCGACAGCATGGCCCCTTAAAGGCATACTCGAGTTATGCGGGACTGTTCCGATAGTTTGGCAAGTTAAATCAGCCCGCTAGGCCCAATTTAGCAAAGTCACAGCCAAAATCCCAATTGCAAACAAAACAGTCACCCGAGCCCTATTCGGCGAAGCCGCCCGCGCAGAATCGCAGAATAAGCAAGTAAATCACCCGGCGGGGCCTTTAAAGGGGTCATGAAGACAAAATACAGGTTTGTTTTATCCTAAAGATTTCGTGTTCTATAGCGCCCCCAGCGCTTCTATAGCGCCTCAAGAAAACGATGCTTTATTCATTGCAAAGTTAATCAATTCACGCTAAAATATTGCTTCTCGCGCCAAAACGTGCGTTTGAGCGACGTTTGCAATGACATCATAAGAACAGGTCTTTCAGCTAAATTTGGTGTGGAGTGGAGACTTGCTTACTGTTAGTCAACCAAGATGGCGCCACCACACCGCGGCAAGCCGTTTTCTGCCTTTGGTTTGTTTGTGACCGTATTTAAACCTTGCTTGTTTTCGTTCATGGAGAAAATAATCGTTTCGTGAAACATGGTTTTCGCTCGACAAATATGATCACGTAATACACCGTCGCTTGCGCCAACCGTCTGAGGCAACCCTAAAGCACCGCAGTGCTGTGCATCTAAAGGAAGCATAGTGCGCGCAGTACCTACAGCAGCATGCATCGCTACTTTTATGTTTATGTGTGCTTTCGTGACTTCTACTGTTCATCCACCACGTAAACCTAAATTTAGCTGAAAGACCTGTTCTTATGATGTCATTGCAAACGTCGTTCAAACGTCTCCACCATTATTACTGATATAAAAAGACAGTGCCCTAAATTTGAGCGCAAACAGCTCGTTCCGCAAGCTTACAAGTTCTGCCGAATTTGTGTTTGCTTTTTCCGCCCTCCGCCAATCGCAGAGCTGGCTGGTACGACATCATAGGTTCTGTTGCGGGAAATGAGCTTGGCCATTCCCTTTTTCCTAATTATACAGCTATTTGAGCGAAGTTTACGTTAAAAGTGGTGTCAGCATGATTCTAACGAGGCAATCTTTTGAATGAACCAAACTTGCATTTTGTCGTCATGGCCCCTTTAAAGTTGTAATAGGTTAAAAAAAACCTTCACTTACATCGCACAGACACTTAGAAACAAGGCAAGGCCGTGTAATAACACCGTTCCTTGAAGCGCGATATAAACAGCCCACAGTAACCACATGCCTAATCGGCCCAGCCAGCTGGGTTAGATTTGGAAAAAAGAAATCATTCTCTATGCAGAGGTAGGGAAGACTTTCCGCAGCATCGGAAACTAAGTTACGAATTGGAAAAAAACTCTCAATAAGTTCAGCGCTACGTCAGAAACGCCACGCCAATACCGGCCTAGGAACAGTACGGTAGGTAGAATCGCTGAAATTTGAAGAACTCGACAGCCTCCCGGCGCACAGAGATGTACAACAACTTGCCGTGACCGCCCGAGCAAGGGCTACCTAGATATGTAAATGGATTTTATGTAGCAAATACGGAAATAGAGTCTTTCCCCCCTTCTTGTGGTCCCAAGGTTATCGGACTTTAGATAGCACAAGGTTGCCTAACTTTCGCTCATCCCTTCCAAAAGGTCACCGTTTTTGACTCAGCGCACGATACGCAGTTTTTCGGCTTAGAATAGTATTAAAAAGGCAAATAAGGACCGTCTAATACAACTTCAGCGGCCTTTTTGGCAAGCTTACCTTCAAACTACCCTTTTTTTTCGTAGCTATACACTTTAGCATAGCAGTAGCTTACCTTTGCAACGGCCAGACGGCAGTGGGTATCATCAATAAGCCTGAGTCTCAGCTTATTTCTTCAGAACCGCGCGTGCAAAAACCAAAACCGAGTGCAAATATCACTCAGTAGTACGCGGCATCGTCGTCCGCGGGAAACTTCTATCACTCTCTCGCTCTATTTAGTCTGGCTCTCTGTACAAAACTCATGCAGGTTTGGAGTGCTGCCTGCTCCGGAAGTAATCACCATCCCGAACACCTAAGGGGCTACACTAGAAAGTTTGAACCATGCTAAGAAGGCTCTTATGGACATAAACAGCACTCCCTCACCAGAAAAGAATCTGGCCACCTTGGTGTTGTAGTTGGCCGCCACCTTCCACGACAAACCAACTCAACACTCGGCCCTCAGTCCCCAGCCGCTGTAGAGCACCTGTCCACGGCAGCAGTCACAACAGCGATGCAGCAGAGAGTGCTCAGAATCTTTGGGTCCGTACAGGCCGCCAATGGAACGTAACCCTGCAACGTTCAACGCACGCACGCACCCAGGGAGTAAGACAGGAAGATGCCATCTCGCCAAAACTACATATTCATAGCATGTGTGGAGGTGGTATTTAGAAAGCTTGATTGGGAAAACATGTGGTTAAGGATAAACAAGAAATACTTGAGCCATTTGAGGTTTGCGGACGACATTGTCTTGCTGAGTAAGGTTCCAGAACACATGCAAGCAATGCTTGAGGAACTACATTCGAAAAGCACGGCCTTGGGCCTAGAAATATATATTAATAAATTTAAAGTAATGATGAATAGGCATGACAGAAACATCCTTTTCAGCTTAGGAAACGAAGATAGAGAAGAAGTAAAAGAATTTAACTACGTCAGGCAGATGGTTAGTGCTGACCCCAATCATGAGAGTGATCCGGTGCAGAATAGGTATGTGTCGGGGAGCACCAAGCAAGCACTCCCAGATAATGAAAAGTAAGCCACCTCTGTCACTTAAAAGAAAAATCTACAACTAGTGCATACTGGCGGTGATGACATAAGGAGCTAAAACTTGGCACCTTGCTAAGCAACTAGAAAGCAAACATTGGTCAAGTCAACGGGCCATGAAACGAATAATATTAGGAGTTACAGTCAGGGGTAGAAAACGAGCTACCTGTATCGGAGAACAAACTATAGTAGAAGATATCATAGTTCGAAAAAAGAAAGAGCGATGGACTTGGGCTGGCCATGTAGTGAGACGAACCGGCAACCGGTAGGCAATTAGAGTAACAGAGTGGATACCAAAAGGAGGGTCTAGAAGAAGAGGAAAGCCATTAACCCGATGGGGGGATGAAAGAAAGAAATTCGGGGGTAAACGGTGGACTCGAGCAGCGCAGGACAGGAGCGGTTGGATATCAATGGGAGAGGCCTTCGTCCTGAAGTGAACCGGAGCAGGCAGATAATGATGATGATGATGAACTATAGTTACGATTCAATTGTTTAGCGGCCAAGAACAATAAAGGATTCCAGCCAATAACAATGAACGAGCGCATAAATACGCAATAGGTGGCGTGTCTGTCGACGTTGCTCGTAGCCATTCTCTTTTAAGAGCACCGAGAGCAATTTATACAGACACGAAAACATGTCGGCCTTGTTTGCACCAGCGGTGGCTACTGTTTATTTATATCATATTTCGACATCTATCACGAGTTTTTGCGTCGAGTACAAGTTCAATGGAACTACTTGACAAATGTGGGGCCGTAGCTTCTTATTACCGGAGATTTCCACGTCAGCTACTGGAATAGGTGTCATTTTCAACTAATACGAACACGTTAAACGGGACTACAAAACGTGCGAGGGGTATTTCTTTTGTAACTTGCGCAATAGGCTCGGGCTTGATTTCCAGTTATGTAAGATTTATTTTCTCCTGAAAAACTTTTTTCCATTCAATCAGCACGTGCCCCAAGATTACAAAAAATCCACAAGGCGTACACTTTAACCACTCCTTACATAACAAGAAATGACGTCAAATACAGCCTACTGCGATTGTTATGGCATTTATGTAGAGCCTTGATGTGGAAGCTGCTGTACAATTCAGCAAGGCTGTATTGTTTCTAGCTCAAAGGTTTTCTGTGATTACAACTGCAATCGTGGACAAATGAAAGCAAACAAAAAATGGGTGTGGCTTAGCTCGGCTATGCCAGGATATACGTAGCGTGAGCTAAGGTTCAGCTGGTTATTCTTAAGTTTTAGCTGATTAGCTCGTATTAGCTGATTCTCATGCTTACTGCTGCTAAAACAATTTCCAATGCAATGCAATCCAATCCAATCAAGTTCGGTCCAGTCCAGTCCAGTCCAGTCACTGCTCCTCGCGCATGCGAAGCACGGCTCTCCAATAGCCACGCGAAACGGCTATCAAGCGGCTCCGGCGCACCGTCAGACTTGGCTACTGCGCAACGGAGCCGCACAGCTGGGCACGCGCCGGCGCCAGTGCGTCTGCTGCGGCTATGACGTCACTCCTCTGGACTGCCCAGACCGGCGAATGTGCAGACTACACACCCGTGCCCCAACTGGATTGAAATCCAATCTAATTTAATCAAATCCAATCTATGCCAATATAATCAAATGCTCCTCGCGCTTGCGCAGCACGGCCTTCAAGGTCCACGCGAAACTGCTCACCCTCGCCCAGTGTAGCTTACGCTACAAAACACGAAAATATGAACCAGAACACGCAAATTCAAAGAATGTCGTTCATCGTTATCAGATAATGACGTGGTTGTGGTGCACTTGGAAAGTCGCGTTTATAAACGTTGCTGCTTTCATTGAGTGATGCGACAATTTGAATTGCATCGAAGGAAGTGACACTACTTGTATGTTTGCGCTTATATTCGCATGTTCGCTTTCATATTTGCATGTTCACATTTACTTTGTCTATGACAGTACATGAGTGTTATCCACATGTTGGCGACACACTTGCTGACATTGGAAACCTTTTTCAACAACCTCCGCAGTGCTGTTTGTTACTGATAAAAAATAAACACTTACAATGACTACTTTTTACTGCGTCCTATATGACATCATGTTGCGGAACCTGCCACCAAAATTAATTTGTATTTTTAGGACCGCGGCCGCATATGCACAAGCACAATATTCGTACCCGTATATATGCAATGTGCTCGGTTAATGTGACGAAATGATACCATTTCTGATTATTACTTTTTTCTCGTTTTCTTTCCTCTGGAGCAGCACTGCTCAGTGTGCTATGTGTCTGCGTACTTGCTGGTGTGTTTTGGACAAAGAACAAAGAAACTTTCGAGAAACAGCCGCCACTTCTGGGTCTTCTTGCCTCTATGTAGGGGCACTGTGGACGTCACAGCGCGTTTATTTATACCCGAAATGCCGGCGAGGGACGAAGGCATAAATCCAGGCCGGACTGTGCTTCACGCAACCGCGCGAAGGGGAGGAAATTTGCAAATGGGCCCTGGGAGCCGCACCGGCCCATAGCGGGCCAGACGGCCTTCCTCCGCCGGGAGTAATTCTAGCCGACACGGTCCGAAATATTTAACGGAACACGGGCGTCCGCATCGCTAAGGCTTGCCTTGTCGCTTTGTGTGAGTCGGCTGTGCTGCTGTTAGTTGTTCTCACGGGCTCCTCGCTTTAAGAGAAAGGGAAAAAAACACCACAGAAAGAAAAATGCGCTCTTTCTTTTCTGCCTTCTTGGGGTGAGTAGGGATTGCAGCTGGGCCTCATGCATTGTTTTTTTTTTTGTTTGTTTTCTTCTTCGTCGTCGTCGTCGTAGTCGTTTTTGGCTGTACGCTCACCTCTTTTTTTTTTCACTCTTCCTTACCACATCAGAGTCATCATACGCGAGGTTAGAAAGTACATGAAACTGCCTCCCGTCGTCGTTAGTGTAGTTTATGACGGCAGTAGCGGTTAAGGTGAATCAAAAGAAACAAATACGAGTCGTACTTTGCTCTAAAGAACGAAAGAGGGAGGGACTGTTCAGTTGCTTCTAAATTATGCCATAGCGAAATAAAAAGGGTGCTTCTGCATGCCAAAATTATTACCGCGCATTATCTTCTCCTTTCCGTCTGTTCGCTTCTTGCGCGTTAATGTAACCGTACACGCGTGCATGCTCACATAGGGTGCGTGTGCTCTTGTGTTCGCTTGGGTGCCCTTACGGGGCACAGATAGTTTTTGGTCTCAGCCGCAGCTTGAGCCCACATAACGGCACTCAGTCATGATTTAGACGCTTGAAATACATGTAAATTGTTTCGTCCAACAAAATTAAGAATGCGCTCATCAGGATCTCAACCTAAACAAACCGTCGTCGAGTGTCATACCACGCTGTACGTCCCTGAGAGCGTACAGCAACATCAAATTCCTGCTGCAGTCTTCGGAACAGACGTTCGAGATGTGGTAGCTGGCCGGCTCTTCGTCGAGCACCGGGATATTACGGTGACCTTCATGCACGCGCGCACCCTATCTGCCGAACACACCGCTACTAACGATAGTTTCACCCGGATGCCGCATCTGCGTGCGCTGCACCCACACCGTTCTGCTATGCTCGCTGGACACGTCAACGCTGAATATATGTCCTGGCGTTTTCAGTCTTCATGAGTCCTGCGTACTGCAGTTGCTAGACTGGGCTTGTTGTGAACAGAAGACGATACAGACGAAGCATCGCCATTAACTGTCAAATGGTGAGCTGTGCTCTCTGGGTACGTTGCGGAACCATGGCCGAGCAGAATCTAAGAGTATTCTAACCCAGAGTAACCGAATCTTCACGTCATCAACGTAATGCACTCCTAAGCTAGTAACTAACCTACAACATCTGCTACGAACTAGAGAGATGCTACGTGTATTAAACTTCGGCATTGTATACCTCATCAACTGAGAAATGGGTTAGGTTGACGACGCTGACCGGTGCACGCATCGATCTTTCCGAGCAAAGAGCACCGGCTACTCTGCCTCGCGGTAAAACCACCTGCCAAAATCGATGCCTCATCTTTTGCCGAATTAACTGTAATCCCTGAGGCGCGAAGGGAGCTCCTATAGTTTTCTTTCTTGCGAGATTGCCCTACGGCATAAGAGGCAGTTTTTAAAGCTACAACACTGCACCTGTTTCACGCAAACGTCCAAGAAGAGACCGGCGCTGGGGTCCCTGTATCCAACGCTTAAGATCTTGGGGTCTCCCAGGATGGAGCCCTGTGCCTCGGAGGTGTTGCATTCGGGCCTTTCTAATGTCTGGGCAAGTCCACAATAGGTGTCTAACGTCAGCTCCTGACTCAGGATAACATGGCGCTATGAGGGTATCTAGAATAAATGGCCAGAAACACTTCCGCCCACGGCAACAGATGCCCGTCCTAATAATCTTCTAAAACAGAAATCACAAGGGGAGACGGCGCTGTTTAGTTCGACGACTCGTGTCAAGCACCAGCACCTCCGATAGACACACAGACCACACTCACCTTACGTGATAACTTCCCGTATCCGCTATAGAGGCTATCGAAGGAAACCAGCGTGGGAAGAATGGACATCTGCTAGTTCGTTGGCGTAAAAATCCCCTATATGAAAGATTGACGAAAATGAAAGCATTGTCCTTCAAGATATGTCCGCAGGACGGACTGAGGTGAGTATTAATATACCGCCGCAACACCCGACAGAAAGACTTAGCAAATGAAACAAGAGCTGAATAACGAGCCTAGTCTGCTTAAGAACAGCAGCTACGGCACTTGTCCCCAAGAAAAGATTCTAAAATCACGAAGACCATTTCACACTATTGCAAACGAGATATTCAAAAAATGCCAGTAAGTAAAATATGAAACTGGAGCACCTCAGAATAGAAACTGAGGGATATCTATTTATTCCTCGAGGAAGTAGCTTTATGCCATGCTTAGAAGCTCCTCAACCCTCATCAATAAGTAGAAGACCACACAGGATTGGGACAGGCTGCTCACAGTGACGGAAGGAGGAGGAGGAGGATAAAACTTTATTGCAGCAAGTGGTCAGAGAAGCGCGGTGGCCACCGGCCTAAGGCTGGTAGCGACTTCGGTGGCTCTTTTGACCAGGACTTCTTGTGCCGCCCGGTCGGAGCTACCCAACGCCTCCCTCCACTGCTCGCTGCTGGTGATTAGAGGGAAGGGGTCTTGGGGGCACTGCCATATGGAATGACTTAGTGAGGCGTGCTCTCCGCACAGGGGGCATGCTGACGAAGGGAATTCTGTCGGATGGATGTGGTGGAGGCGAGCTCTGCTTGGGAAGGTGTCCGTTTGCAAGAGCCGCCAAATACGCGCCTGGCTTATCGTGAGGGATGGATGAGGCGGGGAAAATTGTCGACGCGAGAGGCGGTAGTGCTCTGTTATGTCATTAAATGTGATCAGTCGGTCTCTGGCGGAGCGCGCCCCGTGGTAAGGAACGATACTCACGCCGGCTCGGTGTGTGAGTTCGCGAGCCATAGCGTGTGCAGTTTCATTCCCCTCCATGCCAGTGTGGGCTGGGGTCCATATGAGCTCCACTGAGTCCTCTGGTGGATTTTGCTTGAGAATTTTGAGCGCCGTGGGAGAGATTTGTCCCCGGGCAAAATTTTGAACGGCCATTTTCGAATCTGTGATTATAATTACCGGATGTGGCCTATGTGTGAGGGCTAAGGCAACTGCCGCCTCTTCCGCCACAGTAGGGGAGGTGGTTATGACTGTGAGGGCGTTGAGTGGAGCAGTGCTTTTTTGACCGGTGATCGCTATAGCGTATGCCCCGTGATGCCTGTACTCCGCTGCGTCAGAGTATACTACTTCCGAAATATTTCTGAGCCGCCTGGCGAGAGACCGGGCTCTTGCTTTGCGTCGTGCCGAATTGTGAATAGGATGCATGTGCCTAGGTAGAGGCTTTACGATTATTTGCTGAATTATATCAGCAGGGATAGGTAATGACTCCTGAGTCTGTTGCGAGACCGCAATGTTTTGCCGCGAGAGAATCTGTTGTCCCGGTCGAGTGAGCTCTAAGCGTGTTCTCTGAGAGCACAGGTGAGCTTCAATGAGCTCTTCAGCGGTATTATACACTCCGAGTTTGTTAAGCTTGTCGGTGGACGCGTTGGGGGGAAGTTGTAGGGCAGCCCTGTATGATTTCCTAATGAGGCCATTAATTTTATCCAGTTCACTTTTACTGGCTCTAATGTAAGGTAAAGTGTAGAGAAGTCGGCTAATAAAGAAGGCTTGGATAAGCCGAAGTCGGTCACTTTCGTCCATCCCACGATTTCGATTTGTGATCCTTTTGAGGAGAGCAATGAGCTGGTCCACGTGGGAGCTCAGCTGCTTAATGAGCTCCGAGTTAGACCTGTTCTTCTGCATGGTAAGGCCCAAGACTTTAATTTTGGTGACCTGCGGGACCGTGTGGCCCTGCACCTGGATGGTGATTTGGGGTGTCGTAGCCGTTCTTTTCTTTGGTGGAAGCACCAGTAACTCGGATTTGGTGGGTGAGCACTTAAGGCCAGCCAGGGCTGCCTGTTGTGATACCACATCTGCTCCTGCTTGGAGGGTGCTCTCAATGTGTCCATCGCTTCCCCCAGCCACCCATAGGGTGATGTCGTCCGCGTATATACCAAAACGGAGATGCGGGATCCGCCTTAGTGCATGGGCGACCGGCAGGAGGGCCAAGTTAAAGAGAAGGGGGGAAATGACCGCCCCTTGAGGAGTGCCCCTACTAGCCAAGTCATACGGTCCACCCTCATTTTGGCCCATTCGGATAGTAGCGGTGCGGTCGGTCAGAAACGCCCTTACATAATTGTAGACCCTGCGACCCGGGTTGATGGAGGTTAGACCGATCATAATGGCCGTGTGGTCTACCGTATCAAAGGCCTTTTGTAAGTCTAGTGCAAGCAGTGCTGTGCTATCAACTTGACTGGTTGCCTGTATGACTTCATTCGAGAATTGCAGCAACAGGTCTTGCGTCGACAACTTAGGGCGAAAACCTACCATTTCACATGGTAGTGCATCCGTCTTGTTGATGTGCCGGGTAAGCCGAGCTAGAATGATATGTTCGAGGACTTTGCCAACGCAGGACGTAAGGGATATTGGTCTGAGATGCTCTAGAGCCATGGGCTTACCCGGCTTGGGAATGAACGATATTTTGGCTGTGCGCCACTGCTTAGGTAGGATGCCCATTCGCCAATAGTGATTGTAATACTCAGTTAATTTGGCGACGGATTTATCGTCTAGGTTCCTCAGCATTTTATTAGTGACAGAATCTGGACCGGGGGCCGAGCCTGTTTTGACATTTTGTAGGGCGCTTCTGACTTCCGCTTCGGTTATGTCCGCATCTAGGGCTTCGTTTTCATATCCTTTGTAGTCCGGGAGAACCACTCGTGCACCATCTGGGATGTAGATTGACCTAAGGCGATCCATGAGTTGAGAGATTGTGCCGGGGGTTTGATGGACGAGTTTTTGTATGTTGTGGGTCTGATCTGTTTTATTGTTTTGGGGGTTGAGGAGGTGTCGCAGGAAAGTCCATGTTTTCCTCATACTTAGCGCGCCCTTGAGCTGGTCACAGATGTGGTGCCATTGCTCTCTGGCCAACTGTTTAATGTAATTTTGTATGGTAATTTCCAATTCAGCGATCTTTCGGCGGAGGATTCTGTTGCGTTTGTTTCGCCGCCATCTCTTTTGCATGCTGCGGTAGGCCATCCATAAATGCTGCAGGCGAGAGTCCATTCTTTCTGACGGTACTTCGGGATCAATTTTACTACTGGCTGCTTTAGCATCCTTAATTAACTGTTGCGTCCAGCTCTCTAAATCCATCTGCTCTGAGGGGTCTTCGGATGTTTCCTGATCTCTGATTCTGCGAAATTTGTCCCAGTCCGTGATGTGGGTGTGTCTGATCGGAGCTGTGTACTGTTTAACGGAAAGGATGTCAGACTGGATAATGTAGTGGTCACTACCCAGCGTATGCTCCGTGCACGTCCACTGCATTTGTGAGATTCCGAAAGATAGCGTGAGGTCTGGGGAGGTGTCTCTTTGCACGCTAGTGCCGATTCTGGTGGCCGTGTACGGGTCAGACTCAGGGGTGAGGTGACATTTCTGAATCTGCTCCCATAGTAGCCGTCCCTTTCTGGTCGTATATGTGTAGCCCCAAGACGTGTGAGGAGCGTTGAAGTCCCCAACTATTAGGAGAGGATTTCGCGCTGCTTTCTGTTTAGCCGCCTCGAGCAGGGAGCCGAACCTATGATGCTGAGCTCGGGGGCTGCTGTATACATTCAAGATAAAAATTCTGCTGTCCGCTTTACTGCGGGGTATGACTTCTATGAAGTTGTACGGAATTTCCGTTTCCGCTAGCTCTACAAGATCCGCAGTGAGATTACGTTGAACCAAGACAGCAGTTAGGTCTGAATCGGAGCTTTGAAAGCTTTTGTAACCTGGCAATTTGATTTTTGTGCCTGCCTCTTGGATGGCTATGACATCTGGAATTTTAGATTGGGATTGGACATGAAGCAGAAGGGCGTCCCTTTTCCTTCTGTACCCCCGGCAATTCCACTGCCAAACTCAAAGAGTGCTAGAAATCTTGTTCAGCGCCATCAGGGAGATCAGGGAGAGGTTGCGAGATTGCGTGAGGGGCCATAGGGAGATCAGGGAGAGGTTGCGAGATTGCGTGAGGGGCCATAGGGAGATCAGGGAGAGGTTGCGAGATTGCGTGAGGGGCCATTATTACACCCATGGTAACCGTTAGCTTAGCGACCTCTGTTTTCAAGGCCTCTACCATTGCTTGCATAGAGGCTTGGTTATTCAGGAGTGTTTGATGGAAATGGGTATATTCAGCTTTTTGCTCCTCGAGGGCGCGTTGGCAAGTGCGCTCGACAGTTACGAGTCTGTCTTCGGAGAATGGGATACTCTCACCAGACGGCTCTGACCCCTGTGTTGCACGTCTCTTAGGGGGCGGAGGCGTTGGAGATGATTGTGGAGGAGAGGTAAGGGGGGCTTGATTGACCTGCTCGGCTGGCAATTTGGCAGCACGCTTAAGAGCCTGGTTTTCTTCCCTGAGCCTTTCGTTCTCCATGCGAAGCTGAGTCAGTTCTCTGCGAATCGTTCTCAGCTCATTTAGAAACGTTTCTGGAATTTGCGAGGGAGGGAGGGGAGATTGCAGCGAGCCAGCAAGAGGGAGTCGTTGGGTGCTCACCTTTGCTGTTGAGTTGAGAGAGTGAGACGCCTGGTCGGGCTTGCTCTTCAGGGCTTGTTTGGTTGAGCTTCCTGCGGAAGAGGTCTTTGGGACCTGTTTTGGTTCCTGTTGGGTCCCCACTGTGGAAAGCAGAGTGTTGGCGGCCACTTGCGCGTACGTGGGCGATTGCCTCCGTGGTTGGAAACGGCGGGGGCAGTCAGCGGAGCCTGTGGGGTGGGCTCCTTCACACACTATACACCTCGGAATGCACGGGTGGTTGTCTATAGGATTGGTGAGCCCACACAGTGAGCAGCGTGGCTGTGGCTGATTTTCAGGGCAGACGTCTTGGCGGTGGCCAGTACGCCAGCATGTTGTACAGGCTTCCGTCTTTCGTCTGAATGGCTTGCATCGGTACGTAGCTGCGCGGTACCGAACCCAGAAAGGCACCTTCGTTCCTTCGAAGAGGATTTGGACGATGTTCGAGGTATTGAGCCTTCTTGCCTCCAGAATCCCTATGTCGGGGTTGTAGTGCATAAGGCTATGGAGAATTTGCTCAGCCGTGTCTGTACTGGGGATATTGAAGATGACACCGAGCGCAGTGTTCGCCGGGGCTGAAACGTGCGTTGCGATCGGATACTGCTGCCCGTTGAGTTCGAGGTGAGTGACCCTGGTGTATCTCTTGGCACGTTCTTCATCGGGAGTACTGACGATGATGAAGTTCGCTTTCGGTTGTATCCGGACTTGGTCTGTGTCGTTGGGTGTTAAGCATGCGGCCTTCATTATGAGGTCTGCCAACGTGGCAACGGGTACCGATGTAAGAGCCAGTCCACCTCTAGGCCTGAGAACGATCTTGATATCCGTCTCTGGTAGTGGAATAATGGGAGGATTATTTGCTATCTGTTTGCGGCGCCTTCGCTCCGACGTGCCTCCGGTACCGGCGGTCGTTGCGGGTGAGCCTTTGTCGGGAACTACGACGAGATCTCTGGACGCTTTATTTTGCATTTTGCGCCGGGTGGTGAGCCAGCCTGGCTGTTCCAATTCCGATGGGTCGATATCTTCGCCTTCCACCATGCTTTCCATCTCTGAAGGCTTCGAGAGATTACGGTAGCGCACAGCGGGCGCTCACCTTGTTGGTAGGCTTAGCTGCACGTCGGCGTGGTGGCGGTGACGTTCGGCGGGCTCCCAGGTTGAGCTTAGCCTAACTAGGCTTAGCACAGTGAGTTCCAGGTACGCGTGACTTACAGAGTTCGTGAAGCAAAGATGAGCGATTTCCTTCGCACATGAAGCACACGCGATGATCCGAAGGATGTTAACGACCTCTGGAGAACAAAACCTTGTCAGTCCATGGGCACATTTTGCAGAAATCGAAGCGAAAATACGGAGCCGGTGTGAAGAGCGCTTTCACGCCGTAGCCCCCTAGCGGCCTTCCACAGTGACGGAAGCTACAGCGTTGTCGGGGAAAAACTCCATGACGGCACACGAGTCACTCCAAATGCATAACACACGCACCCACACACCATAAAAAATAACACAGAACTATTTAATTGAAATAAGCCAGATCGAGCTTTGCTTCGCCATGGCTGAAACGATGGTCGCCACGATGTTTCAGGACCAACCCAGGCGTTCGAAACAAAAATTGTTCTGTATTGCAACGGCAAGTTCACGCGTGCGCGACCGCAGTGATATTTATTTTTGCGGTGACAGCTTTATAACGTTTTTCGTTTTTTTGTTTGGATCGGCATTCCCCAAACCCCTTTCCACCCAACCCCCGCTTTCTTTTTTTTTTTTTTTTTGCGCAGTGTCTGGAGTGCCGTCCGACGGCACTGTAGCTGATCGCTGCAGGAATGGCTAGAGTGCCATCCGACGACATTCGAACATTTAAGGCTAGGCTAGCACCGGCCGAAGCAGCTGTCTTTGTTGTGTACAGGATCCGTCTTAGCCTCTTGATCCCAATTGTGGTGGTTCGAGACGGGCTCTTGTCGTGTTTTTTTTTTTTTTTACATCCTAAAATTGAACTATAATTCTTATGTCTTAGGTTGCTTTTGGTGTTAAATTATTTCTGTGTGTACGTAAGGTTATGTTTAGGTTAGGTAGCCTAGCTTTACATTATCTAGAGCGATGTAGTGCCCGACGTCACAAAATTTTGTCACAAAACGCCGGTAGACGTCGATATAGTGGAGCGCTTATAATACCGTGGGACGGCACTCTGGACACGGCCTTTTTTTTTTTTTTTTTGTCAGGCCACGCAAACAGGCAAAAGGTCAGCTTATGCCCATGCATTTGCTGACCCCCTCTTAATGTGTCATTTAGTAACACGTGCTTGGTGTGGGAAGAAATCGCACAAAAAAAGGCTAACCCGGGTACTTTGCACAGGGATATACAGACAGAAGCTTTGATGGAGGATTCCAAGCGCCTCTGACTGCCAACTGAAAAGAAAGAAAATATTTTTCTGACAGCGGAACAAACTAAAACAAAGGGGTCGTATGGGAGGGGGGCTACTTGCGAGGGGAGAAAAAGCCTACGGGTCGTCCATTTATCCACTGATGTTCTCCATCAAGTTGGCCCGACATTTCTTTTCGGCGTTAGTTTTTCCTGGGCCGCTTTGTTTAGTTTTCTCTCGCAATTTTCGTTTCCTTTCGCGTAGCCGTTCCACCATGATGAGAAGGTCAGCACGCAGGCAATGTACTACAAACGAAACAATGCCTTTGAAAGAGACGCGCGAAAATGAAGACACAAGCAACGGGAATCCGGGAAAATGAGGCTGACAAGCTGGACAGAACAGAGTTGCGTTGTTCAGGGTGGCCCCGCTCTCCGAAATGAACTTCTTTCACAGCAGTCCCACCCTGTGTGTGTGCGTGAGTTCACGTACGTGCATTCCCGCGTGTGCGCGTGGCGACACGTGTGGGCTTGCGCAATTGTTTTGTCTAAACCCTATTTGCCGGATATTTCGTTTAAGATATCCACCCACTTTCTAATGATCTCGAGATTACATTTTTGTCGTCAGTCGATGATAAAAAGACACTCGGTTATTGTTTACTGATGTGAGAAATTGCAAATGCGATAATACGGGTATCACCTCCCTGCATTTTTTCCCCGTGCTGCGCCTTTCGTACTGCGTGTTACGAATTGTGAGTGAACCTTGTTTAGGTGCGTTTACTATAAGAACAGTAAGCAACGAACCTGTAGATGTAAAATAAACGAGTCTAGCAGCCACAGGGAATCGTTTCCAGAATAAAAACCTCATGACAGTAAAAAGCATTGCTTACGTGGAAAAGTAGTGCTTTATGCCTGTAATAAGACGTAGTTGCTGGCTTGCTGGTTCATGGTTCTTAAAAAAACAACAAAAAAATACAATTACTTTGGGGCTGAACGACGAGGAAACGGAGGGCACTAAAATCTGGCCTTCAGTTTAACAGTTGAAGGTTGCCTCACGCTTTACCACAAGCTGCCACCTACGCTTGAACAAACAAACTGCGTCGCTTGCGCTGCGCTGAAACCGCTGTCACAAGCGCTAGGACCAAAAAAAAGCCCACGTCATCACGAGAAATTTGCAGGAATTTACAGAATTCTATATTAAAGCATAAATGTTTTTTCTGGTTTTTCTGTTTCACCAACCTTGCGTTTTCTCGAGGCATTGAACGCCTCAATCCAGACAGCTAATCACGTGACTGCGCGGTATCGGAATACACTTCGATTGCTTTGAACAGCTCATTCTGAGTTCTTTTTTCAGACACGCATGAGAGCACGCAGCCTGCGATTAATTAAACCAGCGATTGAATAATCCTTTGCAGCATATTTCTATTTTTGAGTGTTTCCTGCAACTGACGAAGGTTGCCAGATTTGGTTGTCGCTATCCCAGTTTTGTGACTTTTGTTTCGTTTGGTTATATTTTTGTTTTTTCTTTCAAAAATTTACATTTCTCTTATAATGATAAATGTATTGGCAACCCATTACATGCTTTGCGTTGAGGTACTGGGTGGAGAATGCTCACGCATTAAAAAAACAGACGTTGACATCGGCACTGTACCATACTTCTCAATGCCTTGGCTGCAGGCGTTAAACATGCAGGTTGTCAAATGGGGACGTAAAATTTCGCGCAGGTGGTAAAATCGGAAGGGGAGTGAGGGAGGGTTTATAGCTTGGGCTGTTGGGTGGTTGAATTACTTTGTCTCTCGAAAAAATGACCCCTACAAATGCGGCAGTTCCGCTTCAGCTCTCAGGCTCTCATACTCTCACTCATGGAAACAGACATCACAAAGCTTACAGTTACACAAAAAATTGTAAACTGCTGCGACGTTTCCACAGCCACACAGTAAGCACACGTATCCAGGTATCGCATCGTTAAGGTTCGTATCGAAACCGTAGAGATCGAAACTGGTGGAAATGAGTTAAACTGACAGATATAAGCGTACAGCGTAGCAAAAAGGGCCCATATTAGTTAGATCCATACCCGACCTTAGAATCTTCTGGCGAGTTTACGTAGCCGTTAGTGCTTCTAAGAACGTTAGTGCTTTCTAAGAAACGAAGCTTAGGCTTCGTTTCAGTGCATATATTTGCTCAGAACGTCCCCTATACATTAAATGCACCGAAGCAAGCACACACACACAAAAAAAAAAGCCATGAAAGGGTGCGTAGTCCAATGCACCGGTCTATTCCAGAAAAGAGGGGAGCGCCGAGTTGTGGCGCCAGCCATCCGGCTTTGCGGTCCGTAAAGGATTAGAACAAACAAAGCCAATAATTTATCCAATAAGTATATATATATATATATATATATATATATATATATATATATATATATATATATATATATATATACCACACGTAACGGGTCAACTTCATGGGCCATTTCAAAGCCAGGGCTACGCGGAACTCAGAGATTTGTATCAAATAATAAGAAAATAACCAAAAAAAATCGGCAAAGAATCAGCCTTGATTAGTCTTTTTTCCCAAAAAGTGACTGTACCCAAAAGTTATGAACGTGAAAGACGGGCCAAACTTTTCGGTCCGGCGGAGTTCACCTGCGACGGACGATTTGAGGGCGAAGCGACGTGGAGACGGCCCTACAATGGTGGAGGCCGCTCAGGTGCGGTAATGATGGTAGAAATATCTTCGGATTCGGGATCGTCGACAAACTAACAAGAAATGTTTTCTCTTCTTTATCAAACAAGGCACTGCATTAAAAGCCACATCGGGTTTTCCTTTAAAGATGCTTCTGAAGTCTATATATATAGGTTTGCGAAAAGCTCAAATGGACGAGCTTCGCGCGTGCCTAAACGTCTCCCCTTTGCTCACAGACCCCTTGGCGTGCGGAGGCTGTGATGTACCCTCGCAGGATTTATCTCTTCGTGTTCTGTCTACCCTACGAGGTACTCGTTATGGCCACGACTGGCTTAGTTTTCGACTCCACGCCAGCTGAACGGCTGAACGCTGGTGCTGCCGATTTTGGGGTGCCTGGATGTGCGGTCGCCCCAGCGACGGAGGCGAATCCAGGCACCCCACCCTCTTCCACTTGTCGCTGCCACCGAGCAACAGAGCAAAAATAAGGGGGGGGCGGGGGGGGGGGGGGGGGGCAAAGCATTGCTGGCGCCCGCTTTGGGCGGCATTCCAAGAATTCAAATTGTAACAAATTTTCTATTATATGGCGGGCGAGCAGTGGAACGCGGTAAAATTGAATTGAGTTGAGCAATCCTCTACTGTTTATCGTGGGAGGAGGGAGGCGGGAGGGGAAGAGCGTAATAGGTTGGCGAGACGGAGACGGAAGTCATTTACGCGGCAGAGGCGGGATAAGACTATCGTGTTTTCAGCGAGGTGACCAGATACGCGGTCAATCTTTTTGTTAAGCTTTCTTTATCGTTTTCTTGTTTGTTTCTTCCTTTTCTCTTTACCGTAGCGTCTGCTACTCCCTCTTTTTTTTTTTTTTTCGTGAGCCCCACTCATCTGCCCTCCCCCTGAAAATATATCCTATGCGCGTCACTCCACCAGTGTTCTTCATTAAGCGTACGACAAAACTACAAACGAATTTTGCACTGTGAACTTTGTAATGTGAAGCTCCAAGTACTTTCCAGGTCAGTTTTTTTTAGGGGTTTGAGAAGGAATAAACCTTGTAAAACGGATCCTGTATAACTGCGCCAGAATTTTTAATATTGCGCTCATTCATGCAGTTTTTTGGTTCAGCGGGAAAGGGCACCCACCCCAAGGAACATACGGCCACACAACGGGGCGCTCCGACGTCGGTCGTGCGACAAGCACAGGTCAAACCAAATTACACTATCATGAGCTCAGAGACCCTTCCGGAAGTTGGGAAAATTTCCTCTCTAAAGCTCTAGGTGCTAGTTGGTGTTCCACTGCAAATGCTAAAGGCGCCTAACTGACGAACACAGTACGAATAAAGTTACACAGCAGGCAGCTTTTACGCCCTTGCGGGGCAGATTTAGTCTGTTGCTAGTCAAATGCCAGAATATTTGCTGTTTGTCAAGATCAGAAGAGACATTTTAAGCGCGTATTGTGTGCATGCAGTACCATGTCAGTCCCGCATGCGTACACACAGGATCATACTAAACGAAACTTCGTTCTACAGTGTATGTAGTTCTTACGAAGAAACAGAAACATTTGACGAGGCGCTTACTAAAAAAACTAGAACACAAATAAAAATGAGGGCATGGCCACTCAATTTACGAGCATAATCCTACTTTTTTCGCTTGGAAGCAGCTGTTTCGAAAGCAATTTTACTCCAGAATTTGCGTAATGTCCAGACCGGGCTCGCCATGTAAAGCTGGACAGGACCGGCGCAAGAATTAAGGCTCTTTAATCGAAAATAAAGCTGCCGTTCCCAGTTTTTCGCTCTCTGTAATTGCTAACATACCGTTTCTTCGTGCACGGCTGGTTCTCAATCACGCTCGTGGAGGCGCCCGCGGAACTTTAAAGGAAAACGCTTGCCTGGCAAGCCTAATGTGCTTACGACAAGCCGGGGAGACTAGCGGGGACGCAATGTTTCGAAATCTCAGGGATCCATTTTCCTAGATGTCACCATCATTGATTTGCAGGGGCAGTCGTCTAGCGCACGACAGGACTGTTGCGGAGATCCTACTAAGGGCTTTGCTAATGAACGCAACTCTGACCGAAGAAAATTGGGTGCAAAGGTATAGGACTCTTAGCACATCCACGCTTTTGCAGCTATAAATCGCCGTTTTGGAACAGAATTCTGGATGTAGCTGGAGATTTATGAAGGCTTAATACCGCGGGAAACATGTTTCTGACACCGCGCATTGTCACGCACTTGCAGTAATACGTAGTGCGCATGCGTGCATGCGCACTATGGATTGTCCTGCCGGTCCATTCAATGTACTCAGCGGCAACGCGTTGCTGCGGTTATCGCTCATACCTTGTTGGCCATACTCACGCAGCCAGAACAAGACAAGAGGGGAAACGGCGCTTGCTTCGCCGACCACATAACGTTACAAGCGCTTGGCCAAGATTAAGGTAGCGGCCCCTGTGGCTCGAGAAGAAACTGTGTAGCCCGCATTTCCCTGCACATCTCCGGAATGAATTCCGGCCGCTATAATTTCGCCGATCAGAGGCCGCCACCCCCTCCTTCGCCGTCGCGGCTTGCAAGCTTCGTAGTTGGTGTTGGTTCTTAAAGCGAAGCCATAGAGTTCTCACTGATGGTGCCTGTGACGCGGAAATGCCCTGCAGGAAAGCCAACTTTACCGGACGTTGATGATGAATGATCGTGGGTGAAGTGAAATAAAAAAAATGCACGCAACTACCGCGACGGGCACGTGCCCGGCCTCTGTTTGCGCGGCTTAAATGTCTGCGCAGGAGGCCGCCTGGTT
Organism: Haemaphysalis longicornis; assembly: GCF_048455015.1. Classification (NCBI taxonomy): domain Eukaryota; kingdom Metazoa; phylum Arthropoda; class Arachnida; order Ixodida; family Ixodidae; genus Haemaphysalis; species Haemaphysalis longicornis. The sequence goes on along the minus strand of NW_027526295.1, from coordinate 280,643,386 downwards.
CTTGCTGCGGCAGGAAACTAAACATCCCCCTCGCGAGGGGCACGATCAAATGCAGAGCATTTCCGGGGCTCACGACGTTAAGTAGATTGCGTTACGTTAATGTTGTTGCACTTGTTGCTGTTGGTTGTTGTATTGTAATTAAATGAGGAGACATAATTACGTGGTGGTCACGTGACATCATTTATTAGCAGGTGGGTATGACATCATTTATTAGCAGGTGGGTATGATTATTGTGGCGCAGTGGGAAGAGCACCATGTACCTCGCGTTCCGCCCACAGGTAGTGAATGCGTTGTATCAGCAGCTTCTTGACGTAGTTTGAATGAGTCAAGGATATAAGGCGCGTTCGTAGCCCTCCATTCTATGTCGGCTTTGTGGCGCAGTGGGTAGAGCACCATGTACCTTGCGTTCCGCCCGCAGGGTCGTGGGATCGAAACCTGGCGCCGGTAAGTATTATTTTTTTATATAGTGTAGGGGGAGGGGTGCGGACTACGACGGACAACTAGAACGGGTGACATCGTGAGTTAAAGAAATGCTCTGCATTTAAAACGCGTCAGTGGCTGGAATCCAGCATGGGGCTCTCGCATTATCAAGCCGGCGTCTATCCGATTGCTCCGTTTCGACATGGTCGAAGCGGTTATGAAAACTCGGGCGACCAAAGAATCCGTTGCGAGAAAGCTTCGCGTTCAACCATCGTCTTCGTCAAACGGAGGGTTGCACGATTTCATTGTAACGCTATCTGGTCGCTCACCCGCGCCAGCGGCAATGGGCCGTTTCCCCTCCTATATATTCTGCTCCGTGACCATACTGAACGCCAACTGAATCCGTTAATCATTCGCATACCCCTCACGGCCTATTTACGCATCGCATGGCCATGCTACCGAGAGAACTAAGTGAAGAGCCTTGTGATGCATTGGTGCTCTGAATGGAAGGCCCATGCATTCTTCGTGTACAAAATATTATCACTGACCGTAGGTGGAACATTAAACGAGCACCTTTGGGAAGCACAACATGAGTACTACATGTTGCCACGAGCTTTCGCTTTACGAAGCCTACATCAAGCTTCCGACTTTCTTTCCGAATGCAAAAATTATTTGGTCCTCTCGGTTCGCAATTGAGAAACTGGAGTAAATAATTTTGTCACTGCGTCGTACCCAGAAAATACAAAATATTTACACTTTCTCTATGTGAGATATGGTTAGTAGGAGAACGTCGTGTTTGATAGTCAAAGCGTACGTCGTGTTCCTCCAAAAAAGCCTCCCCGGAAATCATGGCCGCAGTCTTATCTTCCTTGTCGGCTTTAGTTACTTCGAGCCAAATCCTTATATACTTGCAATACATTCGTACCAAAATCCTTCTTGTAGTCATGCCTTCTACGGGCAGGTCCTGTGCAGTATATTGTCTTTCCATTGATTGGTTGTAGGGCTTAACGCGCCGACGCAACGAGGGCGATGAGACGCGCCGTAGGGGAGGGCTCCGGATTAATTTCGACCACCTGGGGATCTTTGACGTGCGCTGAAATCTCGTACACACGGGCGTTTTTGCTTTTCGCCTCCATCAGAAAAGCGGCCGCCGCGGCCGGGAATCGAACCCGCGACCTCGTAGTATATTGTATTTCTTCAATAAATATATGCAGTTAGGATCTAATGTTAATGTGTACCGCTTTTCCTTATTACCAACACAGCTCTCGCCTTCCTTTACGGAGGCAGGCTCTTACTTAGCCCGAGGCTGTTTATCTTGCCTCGCCTCATCTTAACTTGCCTCGATTCATCCTGTGGTGTTTGATTCGTAAAGCATCAAAGCAGCCGTCTTGACGCGCAAGCATTTCTTTTTTATCCCTTGACTAATTAGCCTCCCCATTCATTTTGCTACCACTGATCTTCCGACACTATGCCCTTTATTCCTTTCTCGTGCAGGTCTAGTGTGCGTGTGAGCAGGCATGTGTGTGTTTGTACGTCCACATTCCCTCGGTAATGTCCTGCCGTGGTCGTTATTCATTGCTGTCGGAAACGCTGCCCATTTTGGGGTGTAGCTACACGTCGCAAGCCCATTTGTCAGCGCGATATCAAAGCGGCGAGTCCTGATTTCGCCCGAAGCGTTTCGTCTTTCTGAAAGCTGCCAACGTAGTAGTATACACATCTACAGCCTTCCAATATGTAACTGAGTGGTCTATAACCCGATCCGACTCACTACCTCGCCGACTGTAGAGCTGGCCTGCACCCTTGCGATCTCGCCAAGGGGCATGATTTCGCAACCGGGAGAGGGGGGAGTTGGGACGTGTGCATTTATATCTTGCGGCAGGTGGGATATCACTCGCACAGTCAGTAGCAGCCATGATGCTCACCCTTGATTTCAGTGCATTGAATCATCATCTGAGCTTCATCAACATTTACATTTTTGCTGAAATACATCGCAACTATATCCGCTTAAGCCGTTATTTTGAATGAGGCACAGCCATGCCAAACCTAAGCTCAGCATTCCCAACGTTCTTATCAGCCGGCTAAGTTTTACTACGGTTTTGTACGTGGTATTTTTCTCTTCCCGGTAAGTACGCTTTGGCTAATTTCTCCTTTTTCGGTTACGAATGAGCCTTCCAACCATGTCCAGGTTACAATTGTCATTCAGAGCTGTGAAGAGGTCAGTCGGGGTTTTGAACATGTGTACGTATAACGCCTCACGTGAGCTCCACCAGTGACCACTGCTCAATATTTGCTGATTGGCAATCAGAAAGGTTCACCTGGACCGTCCTCAGACTACAACATATCTGTTTGACTGAAGTGAAGGCATGAACTTACGTATCGGGCATACACATGGGAACCCTTTGGAAACCATAAAGTATCACAACGCCCTTATAGGGGCCATGAACACCCCATACAACTTGCCTCCACCAGAGAGTATGTCTCATCGAAATAACACTCACATAAATCCTGACATAAACTTCAATTGGGTGAATTTTATTGTAAGAAAACAACAGGAGCACCTAAACGTTACCTTGGAATTTGGGAATTTTCAGAAATTCTAGGGTTTACGTGCCGTGCCGGAGCTGCACCTGGGCTGTGAGTCACGCCATAGTAAAAGGCTCCGGATTAATTTCGACCCCCTAGAGATCTTTAACGTGCGCCGAAATGTCGACACACACACGTCTTCGCTCGTCGCCTCCATCAGAAAAGCGAGCGCCATGGCCGGGATCGAACCTGCGTTCTTGGTCATAGTAGCACAACGCCTTAGCCACTTGGCCATCGCGGCGGGTGCTATGCAGTAAACAAGCTTGACAACGAGCCTTTTGAAAAGCACAGCTGTTTAAGCTTGAGGTTGGTCCGTTGGCGTTAGCCAATAAAAAAAACAAGAAAAAACGCGGCCCACTTTGGGACAGATGTGAAAGCCAGCGGAAAGGATCCGGGCCCGTCAATCATGCAGGACTTTCGGCGGCAAGTTGGGCAATCTATGTGAGGTGCAGCAGCCGGCTCTCCTAAGAAGGGAGAGATGGGGCGACACAAGAAGATCGTCACTCCCGAAGAGCCGCTATACTCGAGAACGGATGCGACGAGTGGTACTGAAAATAAAAAAATTCCCCCGCATTTCCCCGAGGGGGAGAATGTGAAAGTGCGAATGCACGGTTGTCGGCCCGCTTGCGGCGCTTGCGCTCGGCCCCCGCAGCCAACCGCCTCGCCGTCTTCTCTTCCATCTCTTCCATCGGGTTTGTAGTATCACGTGTACACCACGCAGTTATCAAGCCGCTATAACGCCGCTGAGTCGCCAACGCACGCCGCTGACGACGTAGTTTGAATGCGTTAAAGATATAAGGCGCGTCACTAACACTGATATCACCGTCGCGTCCGTGGCTTGGTCGGTAGAGCGTCGCGCTGCGGCCGCAAAGTCCTCGGATCGAAACCTGGCGCCGGATGCTGTTTCTTTTTTAAATATAGAGGAGCACTGCGGACGCCGCCGCCGCCGCCGGCGGTGGATGGTTTGGGGTCGCTTATAAAGTGCATTCGCACTTAAAACAATACATTGTGCATGCTTTAATCGTTACCCGCCGCGGTGGCTCAGTGGCTAAGGCGTTGCCATGCTAAGAACGAGGTCGCGGTTTCGATCCCCGGCCGCGGCAGCCGCTTTTCTCATGGAGGCGAAAAGCAAAAACGCTCGTGTGTGCGAGATTTCGGCGCACGTTAAAGATCCCCAGGTGATCAAAATTAATCCAGAGCCATCCAGTTCGGCGCGCCTCATCGCCTGCGTTGCGTCGGCGCGTTAAACCCTTCAATCAATCAATACTTAAATCACCCAGTGTTCATTTCTTTATTTTTGGGGGGGAAGAGGGGGGGGACTAACGACGACAACACGCAGAGAACTTGACCGAGTCTCCAAGCATAATCACGCATAAACGTAGTCGTAGGTGTGGCCGCAAGCCCTTCTGTTTCTTCAGCCTTGCACTACTAGTGCGAGCAGCCCCAATTTTTTGACGATGCCTTCAATACCTGGGACAAATTCATTGCTCGGAAGACATTTTTAAGGACAATATAGGCAGTCATATTAAGACACGAAGACCCTAGGGCACCATTATTTAGTTTTGTTTGGAGTTCCGTTTGCAGCCAACGGCAATTTTGACGATAGATTCCTGGCTTCACTCTGTGGTTACGCGAATCTGGGTATGGCGTGTTTTAAGGCGAACGCATTAGTCAACTCTGTTGGTCAAAATGTAGTGCTATGGCAGGAAGACAGCCCCCAAATTAACCTCGGGTTGGCACACAGAAGGGCAGGTGGATGACGCACAAAATGACCGATGACTAAAAAAACGACAAACACTACTAGTGAAGAGAGAGAGAGAGATATCAATAATTGGAACTGGTAAGGTCATTTCAGCCAGTGACAAGGCTTGCTACGCAGATGGGAGGTGACTACAATGATGAATGGCGAATGCTGAACATTAGAGGTACAGCAGGGGGAAGACAAACAAGAAACGGTAAAAACGAGAAACAAGGTAATGCTGCTAGCAGAGTCCTGACATAAAAAAAAATATAAGGAAATAATTAGGGTAAACTCTGAATCAACACACAAAGTAAACGGTGCAAAAGAAGGAAGTACACCAATTCAAGAAAAAGAAATAGATAAACACTGAGGCGCGAATGAGTACATATATTGAGACATTGAGACACTGGGACTGTCTATGATCTAAAGAGATTTGTCCAGTTTATAGTCTCGTCGGAACCGGAGCAGAACTTTAGTTCCCAAGGTACTCTCAGGACTATTGGCGCAGGGACCAAGAAAATGACAAAGTTCGAGCCCACTTCCATGACGTGCACGAGAGCAGGAGCTCGCTGTATTTTCTCGCGCAGCCGCAAATCGAGGGCAGATGCACAACAAGCAACTTACAGTCGCACACACGGCGCAAGGGCACACGGGTGAATCGTTCCAACCTATCTTGAACTTGAAACATTATTATTGGAAGCTCCAAGAAACAAGATAATGTCATTGGACTTTACGGAAGATGACGTAAATTTGGGTCCGTGGATTGAACACGGGCCTTCGGAATGCTAGCCTAGCTCGCACTAAAACACCATGGTAGATTTATGGCTCTAATTGACTAAACGTGTACCTAATAATGTCGCGCACAAGGGTGCAGGCCGATATTCGCATGATTTTCGAAAAACGGTGATTTCCATGGCAGAACGGGAGAGGGGATTTGCATGGGAGCGATTTGCAGGGCAGAAAGGCGATTTGCAGGGGTAAGCATATCGATATCGTGGTGAGTTGCAGTAACCAGAACACGCTAATCATTTTTACGCCCTTTTTGGCTGAAAAGGGTGTAAAATTCTTGTCCCATGGTACACACCTTTAGAAGGTGTTTAGGCTAAAAGTTAAAAATGGTGTACGGATTAAAAAAGGGTGTTCTTGTGAACACCATAAAAGAGAGAGTAAGGTTGCTTAAAACTCCAAAAAATGAAAGTGGCCTAGCTCAGCTAACCTTGGATAGGCAAAGCAAATGCTTGGCTTAGTCTGGTTGAGTCTTGGTTTCGCTTGGTTAACCTTTCATTTAGCTGTATTGCCGCCCACGGCCAAAAGCCGTTCAGTCCAGTGCAACGCTCACAGGAGGCGGCCCGACCTCGCTTTCATTCTCGGCGAACGCGGCGCAAGATGAGTCACATCGCCCGAGACACCCCAGCGGCGCATGCGTGGGAGTCTGCGGGTTTGGTCGGCTGTCGATCAGCTCAGCGGCCGCTGCATCGCCGCTGCGACAGGAGCGGCCGAGATGTGAGCAGAACGACTTAGAATGGGGCCTCGTGCGCAGCGCCGGCAGCCGGCCCGGTGAATCACGTGATGCGCTTCGAGGGGTGCGTCCCCAGGGGTGTGTCTCCGGTCAAAAGGTTACCTTGCGCATCCTTCGCGAAACCGCTGGACGAAAGTAGCAACGCTTTGCTTTAAAAAAGCGTGTGGGCAGCGCAGCTACGCGTGAAAGTGCGGATTGGCTGAGCACGCAGCATGACATACAGGCACATTCAACACGCACAAGTCACGCTTGTACCACAAATGAATTGAGCAAGAAAACCAACGAGATGTATGATGAGGGCGAGTGCATACTTACAAATACGTCTGCTCTTCTTGCTTCTATAGCCGGCAGAGAAAAGTCCTCCGATAGAGTCAATAGGCTTGTCGCGAAAATCAGATATTTTGGCGTTAATTCTATAATTATGCATTTTAATTTGAGGCTGTACAAGTCAGCATGCGCATCTGTAAAAACGTTTTAATCGTGAGGTGGTTATTATGTTCAAGAAGTCAGAATTTTATGAAATACCAAACACTTGTTCCACACCGTTTCAACACCTATCAAGAAGGGTGTTCGTAATTTCAACACACTTTTTACTACAAGGATGTAAAGCTGCTACAATTTACGGCGTTGGAAAATGAGAAAAGGCGTGTGAAAGACCGACAACTAACAAAAAGGCCGTAAAAAACCTCCATATTTGGAGGTATGTTATACCCGTTTACACGAGTGGACTGAACATTTTCTGTAAGCGGGGCGATGTTTTGTACTTCACAATGTTTACTACCATAATTTACTACCAGCGGACCTGTTTATGCTTGAGCTAGGTTCGATGGCGTTAGCAAAAAAAAATACCAAGGAAAGGAATAGCGCCACCTCTAAAGGTGCCCCACCGCAAATATGGTATTACAACAGTGAAGCCGCCTTTCGAGCCTGTTGGAGTGGGAGCACAAGGGGTGCACGCGTATTCGCAACTCTTACTGTACCCTTTTAAGGGCACTAGTGTTTTTTTTTTTTTTGGATACTAAAACGCAGCAAAATTGGCGCAGCCAGCAGTAGTCGTGCAAGGCTGAAGAAACAGTGGAGGTGGGGGTTGACCTAGCTTGTTGCCCTAATTGGATCCGCTGTCAGTGTTAGGGACACACTGCGACAGCCTTGTAAAATCCGGCTAAACTTGGCCCCACCCCTCAGCACTTAGCCTAGCCTAGCAAGGACATCGCAAAGCCTAACAAAACTTAGCAGAGCCTAGCAAAAATTGCAGACACCTGAAGAAGCTAGGTCGAACCCCAGCTCCACTGTCTTTCTTTTTTTTTTTTTTCAGCCGTAAACCTATTTGACACCCTTTCAACACCCTACAGAAAACCAAGGCTGTAACAGTCGGTCAACACCCTTTTCGCCACCCAAAAAGAGCGTAAAACTACAAATTAGGGTGTTGGAACCTTAAAAAAAGAGTGTAATGACTTCCCAAAAACGTTATTCCACTTATACTACACCTTTTTTAAAGTAATAATGGTGTACAAAAGTTTAGTGTGAACGATTGTTTCAATTTCACGGCGAAATATCTTAGCCAGATTTTCTGACGCAGATCCTGAAACAGCCGAACTGGTCTGTTTGGTGGAAGAGGTCTTCACAAAAGGACGTTGCAGCCGTGTTGGGAAGCCCCGAGAGTTACTGGGCAGTGCGACGACTTTTAGCTTGTTTAGAGCAAGGACATTCCGTGATAATAGAGTCGATGGTGGAGTACCTCTTAAACACTAGCAGATTGAAGGCGTCACCTGCTATCCCCTACAATCACATGACCGGCCCTGTCGGTTTCCGACATGTGATTTTTCCCCATTTTGGCAATGTCCTCAATGTGCGTGAGGTATGATTCAGTGACAGTCCCAGCATGACTCGAAAGTTTACATTGGCGACCAACGGATCAATGGCGAAGTTCATGAATGGGTCTTTTCATATCTACCGTATTTACACATGTCCCAGCTAGTCAAGGCGGCTTTGTCAGTCTCATAACACACTTTTCCGGTACATTTAAAATGCGAGATTACGTGCGCCAGCATAAAAGTGGGATCCTATAATTTTTTTGCGGCTGACACGCCCGTACGTTTTGTATCCAACACAACCGGTGCCGCAGAATGTTCCGATATCGCGCGCTGGGGAGCGAGGCCAATGATCGAGGGTTAATTATGTGACCGGTTTAGCTCTTGAACTGTGGGGCATCAAGATTTCGTCGACCGGGACTTGACGGCCTGTTCAAAGTTCCGTCGTCGTCGATGTCGTCTTCACAACACCCTACCACAAGGTGCACTGAGGCAGGAATGACAAAATGATGCATCCGCACAATCTACAGGAATGGACACATCGTGATAGCCTGCATCGGTGCGGTTTATGTGCAAGTGGACACATTCTTTATGTGCAAGTGGACACATTCGGTTGGAGAGGTGGTAATGTGCGGTGACTTATTGAGAAGATGGTGTACACACATTGCTCAATCTTTTCACCCCCCATAGTATGTAATTATTCGCAGAAATCATGCCAAATGCAATTCTATGCGCTTGTATAGTATATTCACAAACAAAAACGTATTAGATAGAGTAGTCTTGCTGATAGCTACGATTCAGTGAAAAAGAAAAAAATTCTTTCCCTCATTTTCACCTCGATTAGTTCAAAGTTTGCAATTTACTCTGGGAACCATCGGGAAGCATTTAAAATCTATAATATATTCGATATTTCTACGTGCCACAAAAGCGTTGGGACATTTGTAAAAAAAAATTCTCAAGCATTCTCCCTTCGTAAGTAGTGCAATTTCTTAAAATGTCACGTTCATCACTGAACAAATGTGCTCGCCAAATTTCAAGTCTTTGTAACAAGTGTTCTGTGCCGGGTCTCAATAACTCAGTGAATCAGCGCGTTTGCCTTTGTATGTTAGAGTATAGACAAAATCTTGATCGCCAGAAATTCTCTTACGCAAGCGCAATAAACAAAGTGTTAAAGTGTTGCGCAGGTACTTACAATTTTTTCAAGTGAATTATGCCATTTGTCTTCACATTCAGCTAAAAATATAAAATCGGTAGTCGTACCCACCTTATAACGACAAAAAGGCCCAATCTTCCGCCGCAGCAACTTTGTCATCTTTCCTCGGCGCAGTAAGGCTGGCAGTGGAAGGTCGCAATGACAGCTCGTGACGGTCGTTAGCCTCCGTGTCACCGCAACGTGCGCCCTCCGTCCTGGCAGACGTGCGTGAACCCCTGTTCTTGGCAGCCACAAAACAAATGTTAGGCAAACACCCTTTAGTCGAAGGAGCCTGCGTAACGTGTCCCAATCAAAAGGGTCGGGGTCTGTATCAGCAGTTGTTATTGTGTTATTCAAAAGAAAGGGGAAAAAGGAAAATCTAAAAACGGAAAATCCTAGACTAAGGAAATCAGGCGAAGAAAAGGCGAAATGTTCCACCAAAGCCTAATAACGTTGCTAGTGAACCCTAGACGCCCTTCCTCGTCACGCGATCACTGAAAGGGTTCTTTGACGCCGGCTGTGCTCCAGGAGCTGCTGTTGCTGCTTCTTCCCACACACGTGCGGTCAGCGAAAACGTCATTATTGAGCAACGCTACAAACAAAACACCTGCGAATTGGACGAGTCACGAATGGGCAACAAATATCTGCAGACGTCGATGCGGCGTCGGCCTAATCTCCCCTCGCCTATCGGCAACCTGCTCTCTGCCGGCCCGTGGGCCCTCGCGGCACTTTCACCTATTTTCGCTAGAGCAACCATTAATTCCCCGCCGTCTCTGTCGCAAAGGCTACGAAGCACGTGTTACCCCAGTCGTACTGGGCACCAGCGCGTCCCGGGTTATGAGGAGCATAAAAGGAGGCGGTCCAGTGAAGCTGAAGCAGCACAGGAGCTGACACCAGGCATAGAGACTGCGCGTTCGGACACCTCTCTCTCTGTCTCTCTCTCTCTCTCTTTCTCTCTCTCTCTCTCTCTCTCTCTCTCTCTCTCTATATATATATATATATATATATATATATATATATATATATATATATATATATATATATATATATATATATATATATATATATATAGTGAATCAGAATAGGAAATAAGGGACTCGTTGAAAATAACACAGAAATAAGAGTTGGCAGTCAAGAAAACCTCGGAAAGCAAAGGGGAGGATGTGGAAGTTCATTGAAACATATAAATAATTTGGAAAGAAAGAAAGAAAGTGGAGAAAAAATGCCCGCCAGGTGGGATCCGAACCATCCGTGCCATGGGAAGCTTAAGAGGGTTCAACGCTGGTCGACCACTCTCGACATGTCGTAGACACTCGAGTCACGGCCCGGGGGTTAAAAAGAAGGTCCCCTTCACCCCGAGTAGTCCGAGTGGCGCTGGCTACCACCCCCAAGCACAAGAAACAAAAATACCTAAACATAAATACCCCAGAAAGTGGAGGGAAAAATAGCCCCGTCAGTAGCGTAGTGGTTATCGCCCCAGACCGGTATTCTGGAGGTCGTGGGTTCGGATCCCACCTGGCGGGCATTTTTTCTCCACTGTCTTTCTTTCCAAATTCTTTATCTGTTTCAATGAACTACCACATCCTCCCCTTTGCTTTCCGAGGTTTCCTTGACTGCCAACTCTTATTTCTGTGTTATATATATATATATATATATATATATATATATATATATATATATATATATATATATATATATATATATATATGTGTGTGTGTGTAGCGAATAAGAATAGGAAATGAGGGGCTCGTAGAAATAACACAGAAATAAGGGTTGGCACTCAAGAAAGCCTCGGAAAGCAAAGAGGAGGTCGTGGTAGGTCTTTGAAACAGATAAAGAATTTGGAAAGAAAGAAAGAAAGCGGAGAAAAAATGCCCGCCAGGTGGGATCCGAACCCACGACCTCCAGAATACCGGTCTGGTGCGATAACCACTACGCTACCGGCGGGGCTATTTTTTTCTTCCACTTTCTGGGGTATTTATGTCAATGTAATTTTTTCCTGTGCTTGGGGGTGGTAGCCAGCGCCACTCCGACTTCTCGGGGTGAAGGGGACCTTCTTTTTAACCCCCGGGCCGTGACACGAGTGTCTACGACATGTCGAGAGTGGTCGACCAGCGTTTAACCCACTTAAGCTTCCTATGGCACCAAGACTGCCAGAACAGAGGCCCTCGCTATGCATGTAGTGAATCAGAATAGGAAATGAGGGGCTCGTTGAAAATAAGACAGAAATAAAGTTTGGCAGTCAAGAAAACCTCGGAAAGCAAAGGGGAGGATATGGTAAAGGGGAAGATACGCACGCAGCTTCTGAAGTGAACTATAGAGAAAAATCTATGTTTCGGTTTTGTCAATACAGCGAAATAAACTAGACACTGTTCGTTTTCGATGCCCACGTCAATCATCTTCAAGCCACGTAGATAGTCTTTTTCTTTTATTTTTTTGCCACAGAAACACGGTACAAGTATTTGCGCTTTGGAAGTGTGCAGCCCTATTTATGCGACTTTTGTAATGTAACCAGATGGCTATGGTGCTGGCCCTCCTCGGTGAGCAGTGTACCAAGCTTGTGGTCTGCTTGACCCTGCACTAGACGCAGAGAGAGAGAGAGAGAATGCTCTTTAATGTGAACTGGTGAGGTCAGCCCTGCTAGGGACAAGGCTTGCTACACCAGATGGGGGGTGACTACGTTGATGAGTGGTGCATATCAGACATCAGGGTTACAGCAGGAAGAAGACAAACATGAAGCGATAAAAAAAAGAAAAAAAAAAGGACAAGAAAAACAAGAGATTGCTGCCAACAGAGTCCGGACAAAAAATACAATTGGAAAGAAAATCGTTAATGGAAACGCTCAAACAAAATGAAAAGTAAACGACGGGAAAAAAAGTAACAACACCATCCCAAGAAAAATAAATAGATGAACGCCACAGTGCGAAAGAGAAGATATCATGACACACTTGCTCTGTCTCTGATCTAGAGAGATTTGTCCAGTTCAGTCTCTCGTAGGAACTGGAGCAGAACTTTTGTACCTAAGGTACTGTCAGCACTATTGGCCCAGGGCCCAAGAAAATGAAAAAGTTCGAGGCTGCCTCCATGACGTACACCAGAGAGGGAGCTCGCTGCAGTTTTTCGCGAAGCAGCGTATCGAGGGCAGACGCAGAGCAAGTGATTTACAGTCTCGCGCACACCGCACGTCCGGCACAGGGGGGAATCTTCCCAACCAATCTTAAATTTAAAACTCCGAGTAAACGCCACATTCAGGCGCAGTCGGTGCATAACTCCTTCACACCGCTTGTTGAGGCCGCGTGGAAAACGGAAGTCACAATGCGGGTCAATAGCGTGCAGCGGTAGATACCTGCGGTGAAGGTCCTGCCACTCCGACCTTTGTGCAGCCCATCCACTTGCGAGGATAAGGGCGTTGCTGTCCTCTCGGGAGAAAGGAAGCTGGGTTGTGTTGCTCAGCAAGTGGCCTGCGCTGGCGGCTGCGTCGGGTCTAATATTGCCTTGTATGTCCGAGTGACCAGGTACCCACTGAAGAATGATTTCATGGCCTTCGCGCACTGCCATTGTGTGAATTTCGGCAATTTCACATACAAGCTGACTGCGGTTGTTGTTAAGCTTTCGGAGCGCTTGTAAGGCACTGCGCGAGTCGAGGAATATTACCCATTGCTGGGCATGATGGCCGCTGATGTAATGAAGTGCAGCTCTCACAGCTGCCAGCTCGGTAGCAGTCGAGGATGTTTCATGGCTAAGTTTTCTTTCGATAGTGCACCGGGCTGATGGGATCCACACGCCGATGGCAGATGAGCCCGGGCGAACCGAGCCATCCGCATAAACATGTGTGTAGCCTTTGTAAGTGCTGGAAATATACTCGAGTGTGAAGAACTTGAGCGTGGCCGCAGGCATGGCAGACTTTTTGCTAATTCCGGGTATCGTCGTGCAAATTTTCCATGGCGCCAGTACCCACGGGGCTACTATCGACTTTTGAGGCTGTTGAAAATTCGCCGGGAGCAAGTGTCTTGCATACTGTGTGGAGAGGTCTGCCAAAGGATGCGTATGACACCGAGTCAAATGGCGCAAAGACGTTCGAAGCACCTCTTGGCGTTGTAGCACTGTGGCGGAAAAGCACCGAGCTTCGCAAAGAGTTCCAACCGTCGATGTGCATTTAGGTAGACCCAGGCAGGTGCGCATAGCTTTTGCCAGCACTGAGTCTATTACCTTCAGGCTTGTAGGCGATAGCTGATGTAGGGCCGGCAAGCTGTAACGCAAGAGGCCGACAAAAAGGGCTTTATATAGGCAAAAGAGTGAGGATACAGGGCAGCCCCACGAACTCCCACCGAGCATACGCAGAATGCGCACAAAGCACTAGACGCAGTCGCCCCTACGCCTCGATAGGCAATGACAATGTTTTACACCGCCAATGGCTGATAGTTTTTTTCCCGCTCGCTTTTACTCTGCGCTCTTGACCAGAGGGGACGTTCACGGTCAACATCCCTGTGCATACCTTCCTCTATGCTGTGGCAGAGTAGTGTGTAGAGTTCCATCATTGTCACTGATCGGAAAGGCAAATGCGGGAGCGATTATGAGGTTTATTCTGCTGAGGTTGAAGATGAGGTTGATGAGGTGAAGTTTTAGATGTGACTGCATCTAATTCACTCGCCTTGTCCATGCAGCGTCGTCGGCGTTGTTGTCGTCCGCCCCTCCCCATTCTCCTCGCCGCGCGAGCTGCGCTCCGCCGCTCACCCCCTCTCCTCTCCGATGCCCCTCTCTCGCGAGGGGCATTGGATTGGATTCGAATGGATTGGCTTGGCTTGGCTTGGATTGGATTGGATTGGATTTGGATTGGGTTGGATTAAAGTGGATTGTGTCACGTCATAGCCGCGGCAGACACTGGCGCCGGCGCACGTGCAGTACTCTCTCTTCCGCGGTCTCCTCTCCTTCGGGCGCGCTACGTATATAACCGGTGTGCCGCTCTCCCGCGGCCTTTCGGTCGACGGTTGCTCTCCGCTTGCGCTTGAACCCCCCTCAGCGTCGCATCACACCAGGGTTCCCGCGAGGGGAGGTGGGCGTAATTTTTTTTTTCGCTTCAGTTATTTCTCGTGCGGGTTCAATTCCAGCAAAAAATACAAGAAATACCGGTTCGGTTCCGATTCGTTTCCAGGTGTTAATAAAGACATTTGTTAAATAATTCAACGACGCAATGTAGCGAACTCATTTTTAGTAGCAGGTACCTGAAGCTAGCCTGTTGTTTCACTTGCTGTGGTCGACGTCAGAATATTTTTTTTTTAAATTTCGAACCTGCCAGGCATATGTGTGTGCGAAGACATCTTGCAAACATCAATTTCAGGCTGCTTACACAGGGCAATAAAAGGAAATGTAGTCCTGCGGATGGTTCCATTTACCGAGAATAAATGCAGAATATTTATATCCAAAGTATGTCAGACAACTCATTTCGGCAATTCCCACCACTACCGCGAAAAACTCACAAATAACATTGATATTTTGTTTTTTAATCGCCGGTGTGACGACGAAGGTGGATATTGTACTTTTACGGCCCAAAATTTTTGGCATGTAGGAGGCCCGAAGAGAAACATGAGAGGAAAAAGAACCAAAAAATACACAAAACCTGATTTCCTGCGGATGGCCGGCGACACATGCAGCATACGCCGACACAGCTTGTGCACAAAAAGCTGAAGAGCGGATTTGTGATATTTGGCTTCATGAGTGTTAGTCTTCATTCCCATCAACGCCGCCGCGAGAAATGGCTGGGCTAAAAGCTTCGGCGAACGGAAAATGCACTGTAGCCAGACACACGGAATACTGCACGGAGGAGGAAAAAGTGAAAACGAAAAGCGTTTTCATTTTCTCCTGTTCTTCTTTACTTCTCTCTTACATTCATTTACGGCTTCCACACAGGCTTCGATCGGGGGTGCCAAAAGAAATACATTAAGCGCGTCGAGCGAAAAATGTTCCCATCGTGTGGCTCGAGTATGCGGAACAGTGAATGATGTATGTTTCGACGTTGGTGTTCATAGATGCCTGGAACGTGCTGTCAGGTGCATTAAAAGTGGAAAATAAATAAACAAATGATGTAGCGTCAGGCTAGGTGAAACACGTGCCTTTCCAATATGCATGGCGTGTTTCGGCTGAGAAGACGTCATTAAAAAACACCGCCACCCGATAGTCCAGTGCTGGTTGCGCCGCCACGGCCATGCCGCTGTTTATGGCCGCCCGTTTGAAGTAAAATGACAGAAAGTTTAGACCACGCAAAATCCTCCTTGTGAAGCGTTGGCACCATCTTCTTACCATTTCCTCTCCCGGGCCTATCAGATTTCTCGGCCAAAAAAGCGCTCAAATTACGCACAGCGCCGTTACTCCTTTTTTCTGCTTGGTTTACAACCAGCGCGTTTTATTAAAGGAGCGTAAATTCAGTTTTACCATCCCTGAAAAATCTACTCTGCGGCCGCTCTTAGAAATACATGCATATAAAACCAGCAAACAACTCGCAGAAGCCAGCGATGTTTCCTGTCAGTATCGAGTTTGGTTGAGCTACCGGATTACCTCTACGGCGAAAATTTCTGTGGCCAAGGCACGACCGTACTTTGCGACATCATAATGCGGCCCCGAACGGGATGCTCAGTTGCCCGTCGTAGGGAAGGGGTGCTGTGTCACGAGATGATGGTAAAGGAGGCAGTGGTGTATGGTGCCATGGCTCGCCTTCGGAAAAAACGAAGCCGCGTGTGCATGCGGGATCAAACCACTGTCTGTTCCTCTAATCTTATCATTCGGGGTGAAGGCGTTGGGTTTTATCCGCGCAGGTACTTGCTCCGCCGTGCACTTGTTCATATCGGAACCTGGCTTCTCCCGTGCTGGCCCCCAGATGGTCATGCCGGGCTTCCCTCAAAAAGATCCCAGCGTTTATGATCACTGCTATCAGTACCTTCCCGCCTACTGCCTCTCCTTCCCCAGCTTCTTGTTTTATTTCTTTACATACTTTTAATGGTTCTTTTCTCTTTAACTTTTCCAAGTTTTGGTTTTACATTGCTTTCAACACTTCCTGGTGCTACGTCTCATGTTCGGGCAGTATTTTTTTCTGTTTATATTTCCCCCTAAACGCCTATTTTAAATGCATTCGTTAAATGCATTTCTCTAATAGCAGAGTATGTGGTTTCTCTCGGTGAGCGCCCCTTTCCTGGCCAATCCCCCTGAGGGGGTATGAGCCATATCTTCTGACACCACGACCACCTGGTTTGGGGCTGTCATGGCTGACAGGCAAATGCATCGCTTCGCCTTCCACCATTTTTCGCCTCACTTGTCCTGCCGCCATGTAAAAGTATGTTACGGCGATTGAAAACTTGACAAAGACAAGTAATAAATCATGTGCAAAATACTGATGTGTTAAATTGACGGTGCGTTTTTTTTTTGTTTGATGAACTGTTTTATGCGTTTGAGGTTGCCCTGCAGTTCTTGTGGTCAAACAATCAACGTGACTTATTTCACCATGGCTACCGGTTATATGAAATCTGTCAACTGGCATTTTACTGTATACCTGTCATGTGTTTGTAGATTGTACGACGTCCACAAAGGTCCATTGTACGTCCACAACGCGTCTCTTCTTCATTCTATTGCTAACTATTTTCTTTCCCTCATCTTATGTTAACATTTTATACGATTCAATTGGAAGAAAAGCGTGCAGAATGAGATTTCGCCCCTCTTCAGGCACTTACTAAACTACCAGGCTAAGAAGAATACGAGCGATCACTAGTTACTAAAACCGCCTTAACAAGCTTTTGCCCTTTTGAACTCATCACCAAGGGCGATACTACGAACCAAGGAAAAGTTTGTAAAGGTGAATTTTATTTAATTTTTCTTTGTAACAAAGATAGGAGAAGTGTGCTTGTTCGACCCGCCTCATGCGCCAGACAATCGGGGTATGCGAGAAACGTTAGGTGACTTCAGAGGGGACCGCGAAGCGTAACGCAACATCCAACTTTAAAAGATTAACAAAACGTCAACTGTGCAGTTAACTATTCACGCTGACAGAGTGTTGAAACCTGCAACACGGCGTTTATTACTGCAGTTCAGTAAATGCAGTTGCATTAATAAACCAACGGAGCGAGATTCTGCAATAGGGCAGCTTATCTCTTTATTACATTTTCAAAACTATTGAATATGAAATAGAAAGTGGAAGTAACCTAGAAAGCTTTGTCACTGCGCAACCAAATACGCACAAATATAATGCAACCGTTTCATTGTTTCAAAAGCAAAAAACAGCTGCTTTTTTAGGTATTCACCCAGTCACATCAACTGGAGTCCACAGACACATTACATACCGTGTGCATACACAACCCGAGCCCGCCCCGAAGCAGCACATGTGCGCTTCAGATGAGGACACAAAGAAAGCTGCCGCTTCATCGAGGAGCACCCACGACTGCGAGTCGTAGTGCACCCGATTGCTGCACCAAACTCGCAGCATACCAGACTCCAACTCTGCCCGCGGCAATCGGCGCCAACACGATCGAACTCTCGTCTGCCCTGACGCACGTGGGTGCAGCCTTTAGACGACCTTGAAGCCACGTTTCTCAGCCTGGACAGCTGGGCGGCGCGCATGCTCCGTGCGGCAAGCGGTAATACCACGGTGTAAGATAAACTTTTAGGTGTGAAGTCTGTGGACACAGCGGCCCAAAATGTTGTCAAATCAAAAGTTGGTGCCGCCGCGCGTAGACCTTCGATTGAAAGGTCATCTGGCGGCAGAACTCGTAACTTCGCAGCGCCGTAGGCTTCACGTGGACTCACCAACGACTATCCGGAGCAAGGTGCTTTCCATGCACCAGCGGCATGCGTACAAAACAATGTTGTTTGTGTAAGCTCACCGTGTGTGCTCAGACAACGCGATCTTAACACGTGATTTTACCGTATTATTAAACATCTGCGAGAGTGCTGGCGTCCTAAGTTCGTTTAGATCTACGCCGGTGCTCCTCTAAACCAGAGTTGTACGTAACGCGTTACAAGTAATTGACTCCTTCTAATCAACTACATTTTTTTTTTGTAGTTTTGTAATATAATCGATTACTTTTCGAAACTATAACGTTCTAGATAATTAAATTACATTTTTCTTGTAATTGATTACCGGTAATCAATAACGTTGTAAAAATAAAGTTGTAACCAATCTTCTACGGCAGTTCTTGTCCTTGAAAATACGTTCCGCTATGTAGGGACCACCCATCCTGTCGAATGACGCCGCAAGTCAGCTCCCACTGCACCCAACTCGGCAGCTGTCACACAGAGCACGTAGGCGCGACCGCACCTAGCTGCCCGGTGCGTCGATGTTTCAGCGATTTCCGTCACAATCTATGGAGGGTTGTTGAACAGGACTTCAGCAGCGAGTTCGTTCTAATCAAGAGAGCTGTTTTGAAAGCAAAGTTCCCTACTTCTACCAGCCAACGGTTTTGTCGCGTGCGCCACCAGAAACTCTCAAGTAGGCTAAGTACAAACACTGGCACCGCCAGGGATCGAACCTGGCCTGACGAGAAGCGGAACGGGGACCCGTCGTTTCAGAGATTAAGCTACGCCCACACGTGGAGACGGTGTCACAGACACTGGTTTCGATTCAGCGGCTGGGGAGGGGGAGGGTGCTTTGGAGGCGACACATGAAACAAGAGTGACGGAGAAGCAATGAGAGAGAGGACGCAGTAGCCACGCGTGCCACCCTCCTCCTCCCTGTTCGAAAGACGCTCCTCTCCGTTTTCTTTCTGCCGACGCACGGGCGGCAGCGTCCGCCGCTGTAGCCTGGCCGTGGCCGATGCTGCTGCGCTCGGGAGGCCGCCCCCGCGAATCCCAGATAACGGCTGAAACGGAACCCCTCTAGCGTCGCCTTCAGTTCATCGCACGCTGCCAAGAGGAGATCACGCAGAGTGAAAATTGCAGAATAAGAGCGGGAATACAAAGCTCGACTAAAACAAGGGTACCGTCCCTCTCGAGAGTGCCGTAAGCAGGGTGAGACACATGCTGCTAGAGCCACGCGCGTGAATTCAAGTGACGTCGCATGGCCAGCTGTTGTGGGTGTCGTTTACTGCTTTGCTTCCCAACCGCCTTCACGGCGTGGAATGGAGCCAATTTTTTTCTTTGGATTTTTAAAGTATACAGTTTACAGGTGTGTCCCAAATATGACTTTAATTGCTAATATGGACTATTCATTTATTTATGACGCTATATGTATTACTTATTTATGATGTATAATTTATTATAAAACGTATTATTTAAATAATACGTTTTCAGAGAGAGGTAACTGCAATAAGCGGTGACTATATTCTACTGCTTATAGAGAGAGGGAGTGCGTGTTTCGGTTGCATAGTTCCCGCTGTATTTCCGCACAAGTTGTGGCGGAGTGTAGTGAGTTTCGTCATTGTTCTGTGCATTGTCTGTAGCTTACCTCGATTTTGAGGCAATAAGTGCTATACCTTGTCTTGATGCTGTACCTGGAATTGTCTGTACTTAACCTTTACTTTTGCGGCCATAAAGGACACACCAAAGGACGCATCTGATTTACTGGAGGATTCACCTACCGACGATGCTTCAACTTTTTCCATGGCCTAACCTGCAAGGCCTTACCCAAGCGCCGGCAATAGCAAACCGCCACGTTTCATAGTAGACATGGACAACTTCCATTACGATGTCATGTTAAAAATTAGGTCTATTTGCGATATTTGCAAGTATTTACAGCAGTAGGCAAAGCCGTAGCACATAGGCAACCGTTCGCAAGCCAGTAGACCAACGTGCTCCTCTTCTTCCTCGATCTAAGGAGCGACCAACGTCCCGCGGTGCTGCCACTTCGTCATTTTCAGGTGCGTCTTGAAGCGTCACGTGACATCTAGCACGAGAGCACTGCGCAACTACAAGCTGGTGCGCAAGGTGCTCCTACGTTAAATGCCGCTTTTCCCTCCAGCGCATGCATTGAGGGAGTGTTCAGTGTAGCAGCTGACCTCTTAACGAGGAAACGTGGAAGAGCCAGCGACAATTTTGAAAAACAAATCCTGTTGAAAGTTAACAACGTGTAACACTGTATCACAGATGCCACAGTAAGCTTCCCGCCCTCCACAGAAGCCTCCAGCCTTCCCTCTCTAGCATGCAATCCCCACTAGTTCGTTGTAGTCTGAGTAAACTGGCTATTGTCTTACGACAATAAAATTTTGAAGGCAAGTAACGCAAAAGTAATCGATTACTTTTTTGTAATTGTTCAGTTACTTTTCTGGAGCTGCAATTGACCACTGTGATGAATTACATTTTAAGGAAGTAATTGTAATTGGTAACTTATTTTATGTAACGTGTGCAATTCTGCTCTGAACATTGACATTGGGTACCGCCTGTGACTTCGACAACGTCGCTTTGTCTCCGCTGCTTAGTGCGTGAACTTACCCAAATTGTGCAATGTCAGTCACGACGAAGAAAAACCACCGTAATCGCCGCTAGTGTAATCTTTACCAGCGATTCAGCTGCCTTCCTTGTATTTCGAGACGCTGTTCCGGCCGACGTTTAATTACGCTAATTCCGGCAGCAGACGCTTCCGTTTTGCTGCTGCTGGCACTGAGTAACTGAGGCGCTGCAGCCAACTATAAAATCGACGGCACAGCATCGTTTGCGAGCGCGCACCTCTTCGACGTTTAGTAGTAGTTCCCCTCCAAGCTCTTAAAGTACCGTTTCGCACACCGGCACTCTCAGAAAAATACCAGCCGCAAGTAGCATCTTTGTATGCGGGGAATTGCTGCAGAGCACACATTCATTCTTTTACGATCGCAGGGAACATTAAATAATGTCACATTTTCTTACCAGCTGCGTGTATCGGGGTTTCAGTCCTCTATTGAGCATTTTGCCCCCATTTTTTCGTTGTGCAAGCATGGAATCCCACTTGCGTGAGTGTTCAATGGGTACCGCGGCGCACATTCTCCACGGTTTAGCGTTTTATATATTCTTTTGATTGTTGCCGACACCAAACACCTGCCCAGAACACATTGAAACACGGCGTCTAGCGCTAATGCTTTCGCAAGGCTTCTTACAAATTATCGTCTGCCCCGTCAGCCAGCGGAATCGGCTGCGAGAAGTCGTTACGAAAGCTGCCGAGAAGGCTCGATGGGGATCCGAAAAGATCCGAACACCTCCGAGCGGCTGGCGCTCGGGCAGCTTCCTTTCTCTCGCGCTGGAGGACACTGAAGTCAACGTCTCAGCAGTGTCTCTTTGGCGACATTATTAGAACGACAAGCAAACGCTTGTTTCGCAAGCTGTGTTCTCACCTAAAAGTATATCTCACACCGTGGGTAATACCGGTGTGAGCTTTGCACGTCCTTTACAACAACCTATTATTAGCTATGCACAGTGATGTGAGAGTATGCTACTGTGGCTACCGCAGCCCTATAAAAGCCGCATCTCGCTGTTATTTGCATAGCTGAATTTTTTGCAATACGTTGAGATTTTTCGCTGAAAATAAGGGTAACCCTGAACTTGAGTTTCCGCTGGTGATTCGGCACTTACTTTCTGCATACCTGATTTCGTTTTCGGCTAAATGACAATCAAATATTCGACATCGATTTTTGTGGCATTGAGCATGTTTTTCAATTTAATTTCGATGTTTAAACCTTGGGTTAAACGTGTTCCTCAGTGGAGTGTGCATGCACGAGACCATATAACGGCACACCTGATCATTCAGATGTCGAGGCGCGATTTGGGAGAGGACACCTAACACCGACATTCTGGGGTTTTTCTGCGTGCTGGGAAATCTCGTACATCAATAATGCACAGAATGCTTGTGCCAGAGAGTTGGATTCTGGAGGTTTCACACTAAATTTTTGCCCGCGCTTTCCTCGTCCGTAAAATCAATAGCGACATCAAAACCTTCCATAATACCGTGTGAGGACGAGATATGTATAGAAAAATCATTTCCAAACTACTAGCGCTGGTGAAACAATTCATACGTGTCAAAATCCCCTAGCGCACAGGTATACCCTCGGGGAGATTTATGGCTAAACGCAAGCACATAAATGCAAATTAAAGTGGCCAGTTGAAAATTTGTCAGACCAAGAATCGTAAAATCTAACAGCTTTACAAGCAAGACCAAATCTCCTTTAAGGCCGCAAACTTGAGGTGGCCAAATACAGCGTTGGTAAAGACTTTCCCATCTTGCTTCCAAATGCTCGAAAGCACCTTGTCGCTTTCGCAAAGGCTCGATACTCTTCAACGAATGAACGAAAAAGGAAGCATAAATTCCAAAGCAGAATTTCGCAATCCACATGTGTCTCGCCGTTCCAGATACGCCGGACACCCGCAACTTTGGTTCTCATATATTTTTACTTCATAGGTACTGATATACCAAAATGTGACATCCTTCATAAGCTAGTTTTGCCGTCCAGCCGCAACTTACTCGGTTTAACGGAGTAAGTCAGTGAGAGAAACACGTATTTGCGCTGAAGGAAATAAAACTAAAAAGGAAAATCGGGCGGGCATTGCTAAATACTGACCACCGAGCTCTGGCTAACGGCCCAATTTCGCAACTCCTTCAAAAGGACTCTGAAGACGCACGAGGCGAAGGCTTGGCTTTTTCCATTACCCAAGATATTTTTGTACTGCCCTTAACATTCACACTGAGCACGAACTTTCTCGGCTTCTTGGCCCCACTAGACCAGAAACAGCTTTGTTTAGGGTCTGGTATAGGCCTGAGCATTGCATTTGGGATTTTTTTCGTAAATTTATTATGTTAAAAATTTTTACTACTAATTACTTCAACAAGCACATTCTCCATTTTCGGAGGTTTTATTTATTCTCACATTAGTTTCGTACATTTAACTATTGTGAAATTATTACAGCCTGAAACCAAGAATTCTTCGTCGTTTGTGTAAACGGTAACCTTACCCAAACTGTATCAAACCAATTCACGTAACAAACGGTGGCGCCAACAACGTTGAT
This sequence comes from Haemaphysalis longicornis, assembly GCF_048455015.1. Taxonomy (NCBI): domain Eukaryota; kingdom Metazoa; phylum Arthropoda; class Arachnida; order Ixodida; family Ixodidae; genus Haemaphysalis; species Haemaphysalis longicornis. Next base: position 280,620,176 of record NW_027526295.1, on the reverse strand, counting down.
AAACGAGTCACGCTGAAAGTCATTTGTCCATTCTAACCATTCAATATTACTGTTGAAATTCCCAAACTTCGTATTTATGACAACAAAATTACAGGGCGATAATTAGAGCACTTAGCCCTTTCTTGCCACCTTTTCTAGCATTCTTCGATAGTGAACCGAAAGAACTGGATAATCCTTGCGAACAAAGTTTTCCTGGCAAACAAAACATAGTAGCTAACTTTAATTTCCACAAAAACACTCAAAAGCTGAAATTGCCATGGCGTTGAAGCGCCTCGAAAATATCCAGAAACGGATCATAGGTTCATCCAAACAGAAAAGAAGCCAAGCTGCGTGGTAAAAATACCACGCAGTAGAATATGAATACATAAAAGCTTTACGTGACGCGAAACACCCTTTCCTTAAATTGTGTCATACCCAGCATTCCTTGACGGTTTCTGTGAGTATCTACTGCTGTAATCACCGCTCATACTTTACAGCCCACCACTTTCACCTCTGTTGCTGGCACACCAGTTCGCAATGTTCACTGTACCAACATTTCACTGCGATGAGAAACTGTCCTTCGTTACTTACGCCGAATTCAAATATTGAACTCTTAATAGCGTCTATCATACTATCTATATATTGTAAGTAAGGAGGGGAAGTAAACGTCTGTTCAGTTCCAGATAAAGAGCAGCTCTGTGGCCTTCTTAGTCATTGTAACCCGGGCGCTTTCGTTGCTCGGGCGTCCCGCGTGATCGAGTTTCTCTGGTCCGGCAGGTCCGAGCTCCTCACTGCGCATGCCCACTGCCCGGCCATGAGAAGAGGGGTTAGAAGTGGTGTGGGCTGAAAAATACTGATCATTAATTTGGAGCTGTCCCCACCTGCCGCAGTAGGTAGCATTATTTGAAAGTTATTATGAAATACTCAATTTATATGTCATGTGTGTATGTTTTTGTTTTTACAGTCAGTGACTGAAAAATGGGGATCGTCATTCCAGTATCCAAACCGGAAACATGAACTCAATTTCAAATTATCCTCCTATCTCTCTGATTTCGCTGCCTTGAAAAATCACTGAACACGGCATCTACACGCACATTTTGTCTTCTCAACGTGGATAGTTTTTTAATTATGTTCAATTTAACTTCTAGAAAGGGTTTTCATTTGAAACCCAACAAGAGCTTTTTTCTCCCATGACCTTTGTAGTTTTGATACTAACCATCAAGCCGATGTCGCACTTCTGCGTTTTACCAAATCATTGGATATGATATCTCATAAACGCTACTACAAAAACTATCATATTTAAACTTGTGCCCGTAGGTTTATTACGGTACAACGAATTTATGACGAACAATGCTCCATCGGCCTTTGTAAACGACCCTCTCTTTAATGATATTATAGTAACATCAGGTGCCCCTCTGGGCTCTGTACATAACCTTCTTTTTAACGACTTAACGACTTGCCTATTACATATTAACGACTTACCTATTTCATTTACCTTGCAATGTACGCACGTTCACCGATGAGTGTGTTTTTTATTGCACACCAACTCGATTTTTCTGTAATATCAGCCTTTCTTTATAGGGACAAATCAGGTAAAACCACGCAAGAGACGTCTAGATACAAATACACCTGCTGTCGATGGTCATGATTAGCTCCTCGGGGAGGCGTGGGAGGTGAAGACACAATACATAAACTTGTAAACCAAATATGCAGCTAAATAAATATATTTCCTAGTAAAACGATCTTGCTCGAAGGTCTGCCACGCGTGATGGTGAAAGCTGCTGACTCTCTAAGGATGAATCTGTTAGTGAAAATAAATAGGAACATAATTCGCCGTTTCTTGCACAACATGACTCATCACCGAAGAAATGTATTTTTGCACAGTCGCCACATTTACCATTTATTTCTGAAACATTTTACTTTATAACAACAGAGCTGTTTTTAGTTTTTCCTAAAGAGAGATGCCCTTATTCAAAAATGACAAGTGTTTACGTAACAGCTAGGGATGTTTTTTTTTCTTGGCTCCATTTTTCGTGCTTCATACCCCGCGAGTTACGAACACTACAATAGCGTGACGGGTCGTTAAACTGGTAAGAACGGCAAACCTATCAGTGAACATAAAAGAACAGCTTCCTAAGGATAAAGGCTAGCTGCTCAGATACGCTCAACAGGCTCGCGGTGACAGCTAAGGCCTTGTCGTGTCACGGCAGCCTGCGTAGGTGATGTGTCAGCCGGTTCAGTAAGCAGTAGGATGGTCTTGGAAAACGTCATTGAGTAGGCGCTGGGGAGCGTTGACCTTGACATTACACGGTGCCGTTCGCGGAAAGTGGCAATGTGCGTTAAGAGCACCGACGCGTCTCTGAGGGAGCCCGGTGCTCTTGAACGCTTGTCACGTTGGGACAGCGAGAAACTCGCACCACAGCGAATTGGGTTCCTCTTTTTTCAATGTTTATTAACTCCTTTTATGTTTCCAACGTCAAAAGAAAAAGGATCGCGTGGGGCCGCGGGTGATACCGTCCTTATGCTGATGATTGTTCTTGCTCCTTTTTCTTTCCGCCGCATTTCGCAACTCGGAAGGTGACATCTTCCTGCCTTGATGGGAATTTAAAAATTCTGAGACCGCATTGCGCATTCTGGGTCCCAGCGAATTGCCCTTTACTTTTCTATGCATGTGGATGTGTGTGGACGGGTTGGTAGGAGCGTGCGTATTTGTTCCACTGCACACCCGCCTGCTTGTTTGTATGCGACTGCGCGGCAAATTTGAATTCGTGCATTTGGGCATTAGTGTGTAAGTGTATTCTTACGGCATGCGAGCGCCGCGAGTGCAACAAAAATATTTAGAAAAGTCTGTTTAATCAACACTTCTTAGGAAAGCTTAGAAGCACCGCACTGCGACAATCTAGTGTAGTGAATAAAAGACTTTTGGCGCTTCGCAAGGCAAAGCATAATACAAAGGAAAACACCGTTCGAGTTAGATGAGGCTCCCCAGTGACTTAAAGAAAACGGAAAGACATAAATGAAGCGAAGGCTTTCCTGTAATTCGGAAGGCGTTGATCTAACGTGCTGAGGCAACTTCTGGTCATGAACTGATCTGCAGTCCAGGGCTAGGAATCTACTTATCTACCTGGCACGGTGTAATGGGTGCGTCAATGTGTAATTCCCGTTTTTTTTTTTAACTTTCATCAAAAAAGAGCCAGCGCGTCCTGCGGACCTGCTTCGTAGCACTCTACTCGATAGCATGAATGTGGCAGTGCAATATGGGGCCGAGGATTCCAAACGCCGGCATCCTTATACAACTACAAAAGCCAGAACACGCCCTGCGTAAGTGTCGCAGGCCAGACCTCTTCGTAGCACCTCTATTAGCATGCTGTGTGTTACTCCTTTCTCAGTGATAAGCTGTAGTTACTTTCATTCAGCTACTTTCTTTCAGTTTAGCGTTTAAGCAACCCATTCACAGTCGACATCGCCAACTTCCTTCACCATCTCTCGCTCGAGTTCCGTATGTTCTATTAGGTACTTTATATTAACTAGCATAATGTAAATTCTGTGCCTGCCCTGTGAGCTGCTTTCCCTTCTTGCTCAGCTAGTAATTTGTACCATCGCTCATATTCAAATCTCCCAAATTCCAGCTTTCGCCAGACCGCGCTGCGGGTTAGTGCCACTTATAGAATGAAAACGGTAATTTTATAAAACAGCGAATAAACTTCTTGAATTTCCCACTACTTGCGTGTGTAGACATTTATATTCAATATGTTTAACGACATTTGGCCATCCGGGCGCTGCTACGACCTGCTTCATTCTCGTGCGCTTATAGCTAACAGTCAGTTTCGTTCCACTTTCAAGAACGGAATACAATATATGAAATTTCCAGTTCTATTACTACTTTTCCAAGGGGACCTCGAAAACAGCAAATACAGCACTTCTCCTTTGTGCTGTTGGAAGGCCTTTGAAGCTGTGCAGTTATGAGTTTGGCAAAGTTCGTTAAGGGTTCCTCCCACTGGTCACACACTGTGATGCGTCGACAATTCAGAAAGAGAGTAGAAAATTCGGTGGAGTTGTGCAATTTAGGTCGATCTTCGCTTCGGAGGCAACCTCTGCCGCTATTGCCAATAAGTACGATTACACGCAGTCACGCGATGCTTCGCCGCAGAAGTAGGCTCTCTGCAGTGGTGCACCCTCTACAGGAGCGCTTGTACTTGCACTACACAAAAGGCCAACCCAATTTTACCTTAGACAACTTTATTTGGAACATACAGTTCGTACCACCAAACCTACAGAGACATGACACCGACATCCCCGTAAAATGCCTTGTTAATCAGTTAGAAACGTTTAGAATAGCTTCCCTGCAAACAACGCCGGACCTGCTGGTGGATCGCGCGAACAGCCATGGAGCGGAAGTCACATGGCGGACGGCCGCAGGCTTGTTCCTCCGGCCAGCAAGGAGAACCAGTCGAGCTCCACTGGGCGGGCTTTTCCTAGTGCTGCTACGTGCGCGAAGCGTTGCGCGCAGGTTTTCTCCGGCCGGCCGGCCGCTCGGGCCGCTCGCTCGCCAGCTGCAACGTCACTTCAACCTGAGCGTTTCGGCTTCAAAATCACCAAGTTTTAACTGTTGTTTACGCCGGGTATACGCGTATTTCAGCGATGATGTTTTGTATCTTGCAGACATTTTAGGAGGACTATAGAGAAATAAGGTTTTCATGAGGTCGAAGTTTTGAGTGCAGTTGGCCTCTAAGTGCGCCAAAGGCTGAGAACCTTAGAGGACAGCTCATCACTTCTTATGAGATGGGAACGGGAAAACATTAATGTCCATTGAATGTTCTGGGAATGACATGGCGCCAAACGAATATGCTTGTATTGCCGGTGCCGCCATAGAGCAGGGGCGGCCGCAGCGCCTCCAGTGGGTGAGGCGTGCTGAGCGCCATGGCTCACTAGTGATGTCAGGTGAGGCCGGCGCGTACACACCTACAGCCTCCCACCGCACCGCCATAGTTCGGCTTACTACCCACGCTCACAGCAAAGGCGTACCGTGCTGGCAGACATACGTTTCACCGAACAGGGACGACAGATCATCGCATACCATCAGTCGCAGCGGCATGGGAACGTCGGGCCAGCTCATACTCGCGTTGGCAGCCAATGGGAGTTAAGGTGCCCTTTCATCACTTCAGACAACACCAACGCCAGACTTTTCGATCAATGGTTTTTTAAATTACTTCCGTAATAATAATCTCATTTACTCCGCAGCTTGGGTGAGCTTTGTCGTATCCCCTCCGCTGGCTGACCGACGCCTTGCTGCTGTTCGTAGTACACCATCAAGCGCGCTCCGCCATAATTTTTGATCAACAATACCCTCGCCAGTGCTGCACACACCCGACACCACGTTCCAATGACCCTGCCCTTCAAAATCACCCCACCCCCGTACCCGCACTATTGAGCGAACTGTATTCCGCACTTATATTGTTTAATGTAGAATTGGGCTGCAATTGCGGAAAATCGGTTTTTAAACACGCAAAACACGTGGTTCGGTTTGAGGAGATACTCCTATTCCCAATCCCTCGCCGCGCGAACTAGTATAAGAATAGGGGATCGCGTCATGTTTGAGTGAACCAGTACAGTTTTATACCAATTGATGGCCCAGCCTCCGTAACAAGTGACGTTTATGATGTCCCTATAGCCACCGCAGTACTGTAGGGGCGAAGGCATCCCGTTATACGAACAAGGTCCGGGGTCGGTTCCGTGCCACGTCGTCCGCAATCCGAAAAATTGAAAGAGCTAAAATGTGTCCAAGTGCAAACTTTCGGTGCACGCTTTAAACTCCAGAAGGCCGAACTAAGTACGTAGGCTTCAAACTACGGCGCGTCACAGCCCGGTTTCAAAGATTTCAAAGGTTTTATTTCCTCAGAAGTACGAGGAGGCAGGCTGGGACTCAAATCTACAAAGCCTGACAGAGGCCCCAGCCCCCTTTGGTACAGTACAATGAAGAAGCAAAAGGAAACAAGCTGGAAATTCTAATGTTTTAGTAATAAAAAATACGAGCAACTTGTAGAGCCCCAGACATTAAAGAGCAATATGGAAAAGGTACACTAAAGTACATTAGAGTACATAGAAGTAAAGTAAAACAAAGTACAAGAGGACAATCAGGGTAGAACTATGATGCCGTTTTAATGATGGACACAACTACAAAACCTGCGCATTAAGCAAGTCTAAACAACATCCACAGTTCTAGCCATTAAAGGAGATATTCTTATTTAAGAGGTATTGTTTCGCCTATGCTTTAACTATAATTCTACAGCATTGGAATCAATGTCGTCTCCAACTTTGTAGAGTATGTCGGTGCGTTGAAACAGAAAAGACTGCCTGCCGTAGTTTGCTCGCAAGTTCGGTGTATGTATTTTGACACATCTGAAAGAGTATATACTGCTAGTGTCGTTGTATTTGCCATGAAGCTTTTTTTTTGTTTATATTTTTATAAGCTTCATATAACAAATTTGTGTATTTTTATGCATTCTGTACCGAAAAAAATAGTGGACCCGTTCTCATGTCGGCACAGTGTCTGTGAAAATTGGCAAATATACGGAGAACACTTTGTTGTAAGACGATTAGCCGTTTGTCATTTGTTTTATTTGTTGTTCCGCACGCTAATATTCGTCAGAAAAGCCTAGAATAGACAAGAGTGTTGTAAAGCTGTGTAAAGCGGTATCTAACCCCTTGTTGCGGATTGACCACCTCGTTGTGGGTGCGCCGCCAGGAAACGAAGCCGTGGGACCCCTGATCGAACGTCTCTTTAATGGCGATGACTGACTAATTTACAATGATAATGATAGTAGTGCACGCTCCGTTCGAGCGCACGGTCTCCTCTTCTTCGTCGCCTGCTAGTCTCCAACATCCTCCGGGGCCTCAAGTGTGGCGGAATCCAGTCCTAGAAGACGTAGCTTCTGTACTGGCCTCTTGATGAGCTTGCCTCCTGGCAACCGCATCGAACAGGCTCGAACCAATCCGTCAGTGCCTGGGTACACTTCTTGAAGCCGGGCTAGTGGCCAGAATAACTTGGGCGTCTTAGGAATGTCCACTAGTACAATGTCGCCGACCTATAAATTTGTTGAGTGATGCGTGGGCGAGTGATGCGCTGATGGTAGTCGAAAAAAAATATTCATGTTTCAATCGCTTCCAAAAATCTTCCATCGTTTTCTGTCGATGTTAAAAGCGCCGGCGACAATCATTTCCATCGTGCGTACTCATCTCGTTCGACTTCGTCATCATCATTACTTCAGGTAACGTAGATAGTTGTCGACCAACTAAGAAGTGTGCCGGCGTGATGGCTACAGGATCGCTTGCGTTATTTTCACTGTATGTGAGCGGCCGTGAATTAAGTACAGCTTCAATCTCGGTCAGAATAGTTGAAAGTTCTTCCGAGCACCGGCAGCTTCGTCGTAAAACTTTGCGGAGTGCTGTTTTCACGGTTCCGATTAACCGCTCCCACCAGCCTCCCCACCATGGCGCCGCTTCAAGTATGAACTTCCAACTAATTCTCTGATTTGCAATAAAGTCCTGGAAGTCGTCTTGTTTCATCACTTTCCACATTCTTTGTAGCTCCCGAGACGTTATCTTGATGGTTAGGGCATTATCGGAATAAATTGTACTTGGGAGCCCCCTTCTCGCAATGAAGCGCCGAAAGGCTAACAGAAATGCAGGTGAGGACATATCCGAGACCAGTTCCAAATGCAACGCTCTTGTTACAGCACGCGTGAAAGGTGCGATGTACACCTTTCTGTCGGAGCCCTCTGACGACCTCGCATACAACGGTCCCGCGAAATCAAGTCCTGTAGTGTCGAATGGTTTCGCCTTCCCCACCCTGCAGGTGGGATACGGCGACACGATAGGTTTAATGCGAAACCGGGCGCATAGCACGCATCGATTGATAACTATCTTCGCCGCTTGTCGTGCTCCTGGGACCCAAAATTGCTCTCGCACGTTGTTTATCATTGCCGTCACTCCTCCGTGCATCACTCGACGATGGGCATCCGCAAACACTAGTTCGGTAAAGCGATGTCTACTTGGGAGTAGTATTGGATGCTTCACATCCCAGCTGTCGGTGAGGTTTTGTAGCCTTCCCCCGACGCGCAGAATACCATGCTCATCAAAAAATGGGTGTAGTTTGGCTACCCACGACTTGGTGAATCCAATATCCCTCGGCTGCCAATATTTCTTCTGCAGAGAGGACTCCAGCTTGCTTCGTCTGGCATTTAACGTTGGAAACAAAGCGCAATATCCATGCGGTAACTCGGAAAGTTCGCGCATCAAGCCAGACCTGGCGGGGTCCATAAGTCGGGCTAAATGCACTGTGTTTCCCGTAGCGTGAAGTGTTTTTGGGGTTGCGGCTATGCAAGAGGTTTTGCTGCTTTGGGGCTGTAGATGCGTGATGTCTGGCCATTCTGATGAGCTCTTGCTCAGCCAAGCTGGTCCCTGCCACCAGTTCACGTCGGTAGCCAGTGCCTCTAAGGAGACCCCTCGGGTCAGTACATCTGCAGGGTTGGTTTCCCCTGGTTTCCCCTTGGTTTCCCTGGTTTCACCACCTACAGCCTGATGTGTTAGACAGGATTTCCTTGACAGGGTTTTTGCAAAGACGTCTAGGGTCGAAGTTGCTCGATGCACGGCCTCCGCGGTCGGCTTCCGGCGGCGCGCCGTGAGCAACGGTGCGCCGCCGGCAGCCGATCACGGAGGCCATGCTCGATGTAACCAGCCAAGCACTATGGTTGAGTCCGTCCATGTGAAATATTGCGTTCTTGTCATTAGGTCGCTCCAGGACTCTGCTATATACTTTAAGAACCTACTTCCTGTCAATGCGTCCATTAGCTCTAGTCGTGGCAATGATAGAGCTTTCAGAGGGGCTATCCTTGACTTGGCTACTTTTAGAGTGCTAGTCACTTTGCCACTTGCATCTTCTACCCGCAGGTACGCACAAGCTCCGTAAGCTTTCAGGCTCGCATCGACGAAAACATGCAGCTGCATATCACGTGGTTCCGTAACTCTGTGCTTGATGCTCCGGGTAACTTGGATCTTTGGCATGTGTATCAATTAGTTTCTTTAGTCACGCCACTTATCTTCAATATCAACAGAAAGCTCTTCGTCCCAGTCCACCTTTATAAGCCATAACTGCTGAAACAGCAGTTTTCCTCGGCCTACAAACGCTGCGAGAAACCCGGACGGATCGTAGACCCGCGATACGGTCTGAAGCCCAAATCGCTTGGTGTCCTTTGCGTTCTCCAAGAAAGTAAAAAATGTTCTCCGGGTTGTAGATGAAGGTGTCTGCTTCATTTGACCAACCTAATCCCAGAACTTTCGACTGGGATCCAGCTCTCTCAATGCTTAGGGAGGCATGAGCTCCGTTGGAATCGAACACCTTTTCTAGTTCGCACACCAACACCCCTCAATTAGTATAGGACACCAATATTTTTGAAATTCCATTGCCTAAAGGTTCTATATGAGGATGCCACGATATATCTTCATGAAACCATGCTCCTAAGTACTTCGCTGTTCTTATTGCCCCGATATTCAATATGAATGCCTTGATCTATCATAGGTAGCCTTCGGCATGATCTGATCATAGTCTTCGATATGATCTATCATAGGTAATCTTCGGAAATGATATACGTAGTCTTCAATGCGCTTAGTTGTAAGTTATTGTCATGCAACTATTTTGACAACATTTTAAAATATTAATTTACTTCACATTGGAGTTCGCATACTGCTACTGGAGAAAAATATGTTCGTGTCATCTGCATACATGGCTACCTGGGGTGTACACGGTATGTTTGGAATATTAGCTCAAATTCACGAAGCTGACCCTTTTCCTCACACGAAAGGGAAAGTTAAAATATCCTTTAAAACATTCGAACTTTCCTAGCTGAAGCAAGCTAGAAAAGTTGAAATGTTCTAACCGAGATGAAACGGAGCACCAAGGTGATATGCGACGAGCTAATTATCTTCTGAGGCTGACAGACAATAATTCTACCGGTCAAGTTTCAATATCAATGTCAAATAGCACTGGGGGCAGTATCTAAAGGGCACTGGTCATCCCGTTCTATGGTAGCCAAGTGACCGCTGATCTGTTTACGTTCCTGAAGGCCCATCAAAAACCATAATCACTGCCCTATGGTGCAGTAAACCAACAGTCATTAGGCTGGAAAATTGTCCCTCGTATACCATGACGTGAAGTTAAAGCCATGAAAATGCCACGTATATATACGGACCTCCCACCCCTCCACATGGACAGCGGAACTTCCGAAGATGTAGACACGTAAAGTGAGCAAGTAGAGTATCCAAATGCTCAAATGTAAAAGCTAACCAATATAACTACTATTGAATGTTATGCTAATGCTCTTCTAGACGGAAGCCGACAGCCAATAATTTAAATACACATTACTTGACGAGAAAATTTCAGCTTGCCTCCTGTGGCAGTCCTGTCCCCGTGCGAGAAGACAACATGGGTCAAGCAATGGGGTGCACGTTAGGTGTCTACACCCGTGACGTCTGCCTGGCATTTCCAAAACGAGGACAAACGAAAAACGTATGGTATCATGTTGTTACATTTGTGAATGCATGAAATGCTCAAACCTTTGCTCACTGAACTTCTGGCGATAATGGAAGAATCCAAGGTGACAAGTGATGGAAGAGAGGGCGGTTAGAGGAGAGGCAGCATATTATCAATAAGTACTAGTGTTCCTCACTTTCAAACCTTTTGCTTTCTGTAAAGGTAATTATTGGCGCGCACATTTTAACAACAGTATGTCGAAAATTCGGCAGCTGAAAATCACCGAAATGAAAGCCTATTTTATTCTCTGCCCCCCGTACCTGCGTCCTTTATTGTTTTTTTTTTATTCACCAACAAGTTATACAAAATACATAACACAAACTGTTGGGCCAATAGCCGAAGCTAGTTTAGGCCCATTACATAAATACATAATACAGCAGCAAACAAACAGGTGAGTGAAAAGATACTGATTACAAAACACTGCAGGAAAACCAAAGAATAAAAAAAATTGAACATAACAAAAGGAACCGGGGTTCATGCGATGTTGGATAGGTAGTACCTTTTTAGTGTAAATACAAAGCTATTAGCTGCTTTTATTTCTATAGGTAAAGTGTTCCAAACTTTTGCTCCGTAATATTGTAGTAGCCGTTGACCGTAGGTATTTCGGGTTACAGGCAAGTTAAAATTCACGTTACTTGCATTCCTAGTGTTCCTTGTATGTAACACAAACAAATTTATTGAAAAAGGATTATTGAAAAAGGAAAAGGGATTGTAGTGCAATAATATTGTTTCATTACTTCCTATTGTCATCATACTAGTCATTGTTTTAATATTCGTTCCTCGAGTCATCGCTGAGTGGCCAGCTTAGTTTTTGCTAGCCTACTGATTTTTGCTTGCCTTCTTGCTAGCTCTATCGCCAACGAAAGTGGCGATTTTGTATTTACACAATAACATCATTGTGCTCATTAAGCGATTTGGCGTGGGCACAAGGCGTCCGCATCGGTCATGCCAACCAGGCATTCTTAGAATCGATGTCATCACCGCTAATCAGAAGCGACGACGGCTGCATCGCGAAGTGAGCGCCCGTGCAGATGTAAAAGTGACAATGGGAGTGTGCAAAGGAAACAGGACGGCGGAAAAGAGGAAGATGATATGTGATTTAGGCACGCGCCGCGCTGCGCAGTGTGGCCCGATCACTGATCGCGCCGATGAATCATTTTTTCCGTTCGCCGCGGCTTTTCAAAACGTTGCTCTACTGACACACCTTCAGCGTTTCGAGAGCATGGCTCACTCCTTAACCCTCTTCCGACGACGAAGCATCGTTAACGCGCCTCCCATCTTAGGGCCCAACATAGAGTCGGTAAAATTCTTGTCTACAGCCATTTCAACTACTATAGTAACAGCTGAAAACCGCCAAAACATACTGTTTATATACATGTTGAAGATAAAGGCCTTAGCTTAGACTTCAGAACTCCGCAGCAGTTTTCTCATAATCCCGCTCGGGCGACGCAGGATAAGGCTGAAAGTAGGAAACCTGTGCCATATAGAATCGTTTCGCGGACTGAACATGTCCGCTGCAACTTCCTATGCTGTGTTACCTTGTTACAGAAGGATGCACCGAATAACCTGGCGCGCTCTACTTTGGTTTTCACCTGCCATCGGTTTTTTCTGGTGCTATTATGCCATTCTAATACCATAACTATCTCTGTAGAAAGGTTGACCATACTTCACGCACTGAATGTAATGTATGCGTAGCTAGAGGGTAAAATTTGTCCACATTCCTGTCCGTCTGTAACTGCATGCACATGTTTCTCTGACTGATGAGCCCTCTCCGGTGTTGTAGTGGCCAGTTTATTAGTTTTTGGTATATCAAATATCTAACTGTGAGGAGCGTCCACTTTTCAAAAATATAATTCCCCTTACAAATTGTTTTTGCTGATGAAGATGTACTTAAAAATGTATTTGTCTTACATTCGTACGCCATCAATCCCTTTGTATATAATCTGTATAATCTCTGTTCAAACACTAGAGCAGGGGTAAATGAATGAACTCTCTATCGCAAGGCACCGCAACACTCCACATCCCTTTTACTGCTTGGTAGGCGTCCTTGCCCTCCGACATCTCCCGCCTTTAGGCACTTTTAAGTAAAGTCGCATTTCTTAATCGGAGGCCGGTGCGTTACCGCCTGCGTATTATCCTCGGATAGTTTACCGAGCGGCCCTGTTCGCCGCTATCCGCATAACGGTACCGGAGGCAAGTAACAAACACAGCAAAACAGCGGGCGCTGGAATGAGGATAAAAAAGCAAAGTTTCATCGAGCGAGTGCAGTGTCGGGGATTTCCTGGCACGAGGAGCCCCTTATTTTCCCCGATCGGGAAACTGGACCCCGGAGAGCCTAATGGAATAAAGCCCCCGCCGCAAATGGCCACGGTGGCCCTCCCAAAGCTCTCATAATCATCACTACACAGGACGAGTGCGGCTTCCGCGGCCAGTGTGAACGAGGGGAGAGGCATGGAGAGGAAAGACGGGAGAATAGGAGAAGGCGCTGCCACGGCAGTCGCCACCACCGAAACGAAGGAAGGCCGCGCGGTTGTGTCGTCAACCGGATTAAAATAGCATCACCCTGCCCATTGCAAATGAGCAAATGTAAGCAAGGCGCGTCAGTAAGCGCAGTTGTATGTAGCCATGGCTTGCTGACGGGCATAATGAAAGCCTAATCTAGATCAACCAAAGGTCACATGTCTAGGCGCGTTGATGGCGGCCATGCGCCTCGCGAAATGTAACGCGGCTTGGGAGAAAAAAGTGACCTAACCACGACATGACAGCAAGCATTAATTGGGCTTTCACAAGCTAGTTTATTAATTGGGCTTTGACAATCCAGTTGATTAATTGAGCTTTGACAAGCCATGCGTACTCGATGTTCATTGCGGTGCATGTATTGCAGACTTCACTGTCAAGATGCCATTTGCCGCGGCTCTGGCTTCTCAAAACAGACCCTGAGATACCGCTGATGTTCGAAGGCGGCAACAGCGACACGGGCGAAGAACTAGAAAGAAACCAGTCGAGGCATCGTTGATGCAAAGATGCGTCCTCCTCACCAAGCAGAAAGATCTGCACGGTGAGGCTACGCTTCCATATTTCCGGACCCGCGACGCCGAACGAGCGACGCGCATGGCCTGCTCGCACAAGATAAAAAGAACTGAAAACGAGCCCCTACGCAGCGGGCGTTCTCGGTTCCGAGCGAAAACTTTCCACTTCGAACTCATTGCGAAGCAGCGTGTCGTCTCTTTATGCCGGCTGTGTTGTCTTCAACAACGCGACCGGAATTGAGAGCGCCAGCCAGATCGCCCAGAATGCCCCGAGCTGTAGGAAGCGCTGGGTACGTATGGCGCGTACACACTGTCGCTTTGTATGTGTGTGTGTGAGTGCGAACGTGTGCTCGGTTCTCCGCGCTTTCTCCGCTGGCCAATTTAGCACCTTCGCGGGACTTTTCCATTTCTTCTTTTCTTCCTTGCGCCTTACTCCGGGGTTCTTTCGGTAGAGAAAAATGAGCTACACGCTTATCGCTTCGAATGCTCTCCGTCGAGCTACTGATCGTGACCGAGTTATTGAAAGGCGTTTGTGTAAGTTAACCGAAGCTGTATCACTCCGTGCGCTCTTCTCTGAGTTGAGAAACCGCCTTCGCTGGCTTTACAGCGTCAGGGTCGAAATGTATGAGCGCGCACGTAGGGCAGAAAGGACAGGCTGGGGCGCCGGCTGTCGCGTTTGCGGGGCGCAGAGATTTGGAACTTAACGAGACTGGCGAGGACGAAACAAAAATGATAAATGAAGCGCAGCCTCAGGGATTTTCTTATTTTTGTTGTGAACGCTAATCTATATTTACAAAGGCTTCGCATTGGCAGCGATGCAGCAATCTGATGTCCACACGTAGCTTTCTCTGTTTCTTTTGTTGCTCCCAGCATTTATTTCTCCATAATAAGGGACCGGAGCTGAAAGCAAACAAGATGTCAACTAACTCGTTTTTATTGTTTAGAATAACTATACTGGGAAGTTATTAGAAATTGATTTGTTTCATGGCGATAAAAATACAACCTGTGATGCTGTGCGCACAGGGAATGTGAAAACATGCTAACGAAACAAAACCAATACAGTAGATGCTCAGTACTTCGAAGCAACAAAACCAACTCACTCGCAGCTGCTATGGCGTTGTGCTGCTCAGCCCCAGGACGCGGGTTCGATTCCGGGTCGCTGCGGCCGCTTTTCTGATTGAAGCGAAAAGCAAAAACACCCGTGTGTTCGAGATTTCGGCCCACGTAAAAGATCCCCAGGTGGCCAAAATTAATCCGGAAACCCCACTACAGCGCGCCTCATCGCCTGTGTAGCGCCGGCGTGTTAAACCTCATTACAAATCAAAACCAACTCACTACAGTCGCCCCATACACATTTATGCCCTGGCAGCTAACCGGTAGATTTTGTTGATCTAAGCCATAAAAGTAAATTAACCACCGCACAATTAATGAGAGCCGACTGTGTGACTTTTCATCGCTTCGGGTCGATAACGTAATAATATGAATCGCTGAGCAACAGGTCGGGGTGAATTAGCCTCTTTTCGCTGCTGAACACGAGATCCAGGGTTCTATTCGTGACCACGGAGGCTATTTGTGTGATTGGAGTGAAAAAATTAGCAGTGGCTTAGCTCGGTTATGCCAGGATATACGTAGCGTGAGCTAAGGTTCAGCCGGTTTTTGTTGGGTTTCCTGGTTGTCTAGGATTATCTACTTATCATGCTTACTGCTGCAAAAACAATTTACAATCCAATCAAATCCTATCATATCCTATCCTATCCTATCCTATCCTATCGCGGCGGCGGTGGCGATGGCTCCGGCGCGCCAGCTTTGCACCGTGAGACGTCACTGCTCCGCGCGCATGCCCAGCACGGCTTTCCAGGAGCCACGCAAAACTGTTCAACCTCGGCCAGTGTAGCGCACGCTACAAAATGAAAATGCCCGAAGCCCGTGTATTGAGAGTCGGGAACCCGGTGAAGATCCCAACTCGGTTTAAATTAATTGTCACCCCTCCACAGCCAAGTGTAAAGGGGGTGAACAACAGCACAGGTTACAAAAGAAGGGCTGTGCTAGAGCTGCATAATTAGCTCAGAGCGTGTTGAATGCCACTGGACAGATACATCATGATAGGGCCAACACCGTGGAGGCCCTATTCGTAACGGCAGAGAGAGAGATTAACGCGTAATGTGGGGTGGGGTCCTCAGTCCAGGACTCCATCGTAACGATTCATGATGCCTAATGGTTTCGTGGGCTAAAAACACCTAGAATTTTAGACTGTTTGATGACAGCGTACAGAAAAATGGGCTGACAAAAATTGTCATTTCATCTATACACCGACCTTACAATCAAGCCGGTAAGCTCCGCCCATTAATGAACTCGAAAACGCGTTAGCCAGCACATATATCTATGCAAAATTCTAGAGACGATTGCATTATTACGCGATAAATTAGCATTAATTAGAGATCATAGGATTATATGGACGCATTAAAAAAATAAACAGACAAAAGAAGCATTCAAAAAATAGGCAGGTATCGATCGCATGCGGATTGTTGTGCAGTCCCGTTCTTTAGATAATCAATCTATGAAAGGAACTACCGAGTACCGTTCAATAGCCAGGCAATACGGATCGTAGGGAGTCTGAACAAGTTTATATAGACTCTTCAAACTGATATTTCTGCACGGGGTCACAAGTAGTCCCCGTCGAAGAGCACCTCACAATAGGATCGACTATCTCGTAGTGAATGCACTACCGTAAAAATGGATGACTTTCTTGCGTTTGGTGTTATGCTATTTTAACGACTCCACCTAGCCTCGTTTAGCGAAACCGGATGATTCTCCCGTGTTGGCTTTTTTGACCGACATACTTTTGTGGAGGGTGGCCCAAGCACGTATATAGATAAATAGAAGCAACATTATATAGTCGTCCGCAGGGCGACACCACGATTAAATGGCGTCGCGACGCGGGCCCTACGTCTTCTCAGCGGGTGGTTTTTACTCCGAAACGACAAGAGGACTTTTTGTTTTCGCATCAGCTAAAGTTGTGATTGATTGATTGATTGATTGATTGATTGATTGATTGATTGATTGATTGATTGATTGATTGATTGATTGATTGATTGATTGATTGATTGATTGATTGATTGATTGATTGATCGCGGTGGCTCAGTGGCTAAGGCGTTGCGCTGCTGAGCACGAGGTCGCGGGTTCGATTCCCGGCCGCGACGGCCGCTTTTCTGATGGAGGCGAAAAGCAAAAACGCCCGTGTGTGCGAGATTTCGGCGCACGTTAAAGATCCCCTGGTGGTCAAAATTAATCCGGAGCCCTCCACTACGGTGCGCCTCATCGCCTACGTTGCGTCGGCACGTTAAACCCCACAATCACGATCGATCAATCGATTGATTGATTGATTGATTGATTGATTGATTGATTGATTGATTGATTGATTGATTGATTGATTGATTGATTGATTGATTGATTGATTGATTGATTGATTGATTGATTGATTGATTGATTGATTGATATGTATTTATTCCCTTTAAGATCAATCCGCACTTTGACCATCGCCGAAGAAGGGATGGGGAAAGGGGAAGGGTGCTCAGAAATAACGTTGTCGTGTGTGCCGCCATCTTGTATATAACACACCTAAGAGTGGAGGATCATTTTTCTGTGCTCTCTGTGGACTCTTTGGGATGGGGCCACTTTCGCAGCATTATTAGCCTAACGTTATATGTAATTTGAGCGTGGCTCTGGGTTCATTAGTCGTTCGAGGCACGGCACTTCCACAGCGAGTTCTCGAGGTCAGTGACTTGTTGGCTGTCTCGTGATCCACATAGCTTGCAGGTGCCGTCGTCCGGCTGCAATTAAAATGGGGCCATGATGTGCGGCATTATGGCAGTGTTCGTCCGATTAGTTAAAGTGTGACCTATGCCTACCGATGATTAGCAGATGAGATAGGGTCGTCCTCTTGGGTTGGTTGAAGACGAAACGCTGCACGTCGCTTAGCACGTGCTTTGGCAATGGCTTCCCGGTAATCATAGTCGAGGTCACTTCCATCCCCTTCGAACCCGTCAGGCAGAAGTTCCAAAAAGAAGGCGCCGACTTTCGCAGAGCGGGTAAAATTTCTTCGGTAACGAGGGGGACTTTAGCCAATTATCGGGGTCTGAGAAAACCTCTCGGGGTTTTTTGTGTGCCTCCTTGTTGCCCGGTATCTTGTTACTGCCAGGAGCCAATGGCCAGTAACTGTGCGTCCAATATGCCGAAGATCTGTAGCAACTGCTCGAATTCTTGCGACCTTGCGGCTGCACATGTTATGCTTACCCTGTTCTCTTACGGCTACCTTGCCGTCGCTATAAAGCTCAATATGTGTTGGTGCCTTGCTGGAGTTTTTGACAGCTATTCTGCACGCTTCCTAGGTCGCCAGTAGTAAAGCCCAAAGCTCGGATTCCTTCACAGATGCGTTACCGCGAAGTGCCTTGGCTCCTTCAGTTTTAGCCTTGTCGCACTACCACGCCTTACCGGCTTAAATCTTCTAAAGGGCTGCGTGATGTAAGGGCAAACGTGGGTTATAACCAGACAACCGACAATTTCCGACTACCAGAACTGATGGACAAGTGTTAGACAACCTTATTAGGGGAAACACCAAAGCGGAGTAAGTTTCTGCGAGGGAAAATTTCGCATCCACCCGAGATGCAGCCGTACTGCTACAAAGAAAAGGTATGCAGCTTTTCCAAAACTTCGGGGTTGAAAAAAAATCCACCTTTAGACAGAATGACGACCAGTTATCGGACGAATTTTCCACCAACTTCGAAGTCTTTGAGAAATTTCAAAAAGCTATGCAGCTTTCTTATTTTTTTTTATGCAACTTTCCTTTGTAACCGTAGGGCTGCCTCTCGGGTGGAGGTAAAATTTTTCCTTAGCAAAAGAGACTTGCTGTACTTGGCGGATACTTTTAAACTGGTCTTTTCATACATGTATAATCTCATTACACTTAACTTTCGCCCATCTTCGCAAGGACAGTAAAGTATCAAACTTCCCCCCTTTTATTGTCAATCAAAGAATGGAATGCGTTGCCTGAATGCATTGTGGCAATAAGGGAACCTGCTTCATTTCAGAAAGCCCTTTTTGCCTATCTCGACCAAAGAACTGTGCATTTATTGTAAGCGATTGTACAATGTTGAAAGTGACTGTTGAATACACGCGACTTTGACCCGATTTTTTAACCCGCCATGTTACCGTTCAAGTTCGCCCCGATGTTTTGCTTCCTGCGCATGCCTTTTCTCCCTTATATCTGTTTTCAATATTGATTGTGTTAATCCCCCCCCCCCTATGTAATGCCCCTCGGGGCCTTTAGGGTATATAAATAAATAAATAAATAAATAAATAAACTAGTACGAGCCAGTTTTAATTTGCTTTCGTCGCGTCTACCTATATTCGGCAGCACCTTTCATTTGATACCATGTTTTGCCCGTGTGACAATTTCCGGCTTTAGGTACTACAAACGCTCCTTATAACTATCCCATGAACGCGGTATTAGCGAAAGAGCAGTTCGTTATTACGTAGCATGCTGCTCTGTGCAGCATGAGAGCCGCCCTCCTATCGTCCTGCCCCCCTACAAAAAATTACACCATCTTCCCGTGGGGGAACCCTGAGCAGTACGCGAAGCAGCCATGGGGTCGATTCAAGTGCCCATTAGTTTTCAGTTCGTCGTCTCCGTTAGGTTGAGGTACGTAGCTACCGTTATATTTACCGTTTGGTTTCCATGTTAACTACCAAACTTTTCACTTACCGGAACTACGAAATGGGAAATTGCGGGGACCCCATGGCTGCTTCATATTCTAATCAGGGTTCCCCTACGGGAAGATGGTGTAATTTTATTGGGGGGGGGGGGGGGGGGGGGTGCGTGTGTGTGTGTGTGTGTGTGTGTGTGAGAGAGAGAGAGAGAGAGAGAGAGAGAGAGAGAGAGAGAGAGAGAGAGAGAGAGAGAGAGAGAGAGAGAGACGTACGTGGTATGAGTTTGTTTTTATTTAGGCATTATCATCATCATGTTCAACGTAGGTGACGTCGAGCTGTGGTCGGCGTTCCGCTTTGATTATGACGGCCTTATGATTTTCAAGATGTAAAGTCAAGTGCTGTTGTAGTGGATGAACCCTAAAGTTGCTGAAAATGAGGTCGATGCACGTTCCCTGGATGGTTGTGGGCTGCTTGTAATCACGGCCCGCCGAGACTCGCCGACGACGATGAAATGTCGAAGGCGCGTGAAGCGTGCTCGTCTCGTGCCGGCCCAGGAAGACACCGGCAATACTGTCGCTCCAGGGGCCCTTAAAGGGGAAGCGTGCTCGTCTCGTGCCGGCCCAGGGAAACACCGGCAACACTGTCGCTCCAGGAGCCATTAAAGGGACACTGAAGTGAATTTGTCAAGCTCCCGTTTTTGCTTGCACTGCGTAGACTGGCTCAAATTAGCACACTTTTCATCGTTTATCTGGTTGACAAATCGGTAATTATTTTACAAAGCGCGAAAGAAGAAAAACTACCATGCGCGGTTTGCGGCGGCCGCACCAACTAAAGCTGTGACGTTAGGAGGAGCCGCACCGTGATTGGACGATGCCCAAGGTTAGCAATCAAACAAGTTTCGGTTTCGGTTTCCGTTCTGTAAAACACAACCAATGGCGTTGTTGGATGGGCATTCTCAATATCTCAGTAATCATCGTACCGCGCTTCTGCCATGTTGTCGGCGGTAAAATGCACAAGATAAGCCTCCCAGGACGGCTTGTAGTCGTAGCATTCACTAACAGAGACCTACGCAGTGCATGAACGCCCTCCGCGTACCCGCAGACGCCCAAATGTCGCGCGCTTTTCCCCCATATTTGGAGCTTGCCTCCCTCATGCCTGTATCGTAAAAAGCGTGTTCGCACCAGGCCAAGGGTCTGTTCATTCTGGCATGTGCCCACTGCCTGCAAGCAGTCGGTGCTTATGGCAACAGCACGCCAACGAGAACTCGCTAGCGCGCCAGTGCCAGCCAGCGCGCGTTTTGTGAACTAGTTCGTGTTGCCATGAACGTTGCGGCCCAAAAAAAGGTGAACTCAATATAGAAAACATCGGCGGAAAACATAAAAGTTAACTTAAAAAAAAAAGCACGTACCCGCGGGGATTTGAACTCGTGACTTGCAAAACACTTGCGGTGACATACTAGCGCCTCAGACAACTGAGCCACGGAGCAGGATGCGATGGCCTGGCTAATATAGGGTATATATTGTACAACCGGTGTACACTTTTATTTAGTTTTGGCATTTCAAGCAGCTTAGGTGACTATTTGTTGTACTGCGCTCGTGCAGTAAGCGTCGCCCGAGTTTCCACAGTAGCTCACGTCTAGCAATTGCATTTCGTAGACGGAAAAGCGTTCGCAGATGCGTAGTCGTGCTGCTGACCGCTGTGCTTGTTCGCCCAGCGCGAAAAAGTGCTTCCCGCACCCTAGTTTTACGCTGTACGGTAAAAATATCAGTTGATTTATTTCCTTAGTACCTATATTGACTTCGCTCACTCTTCTCCACCCTCAAGAGGCCTTATATTTTCCTACTGGCGTACCAGCTGCGAAGCGTCGCATGTGCGCTTGTGCAGCGCTTGTGTGAAGCGACCTTGACTTGGAGCTAGATACAGTGTACAAACAAACCAAGTAAAGAAAGGCACATTCTTGCATTCACAAACGTGTCCTGGCTTCGTTTCAACTAAGCGAACGAATTGCGACCAAGCAATTTTTTTAACCTCCTGGACTGCGACGACCCGCCGGCGGCCGGCGGACGAAACGCTGGGCCGACTGACTCTGTTGGCCGGGGAGCCGTGCAGTAGCGCCGCAGCCAATTGCCAGCTCATCCCCTCCTGACGTCACACGAAAACGCCACAGAAAATGGGCGAGCGTAAAGAGAGGAGGACAGCATTTTCGAATTAGTTTTTCTACTAAATAAAATCGCGTAAACGCGTCTAGAGTGGTCGAAACATGGCCTGGGGACTCCGGACTACAATTTGCGCTAGTAATCCCGCAATATTTACATATCACTTCAGTGTCCCTTTAAAGGGTAAGACACCACCGGGCGTTCAGCAAGCCGAGCATGTGCTGTGGCGGTGTGGACGCCCGCACGGCGTATGGAGGGACATAGCCCGGACCATGATATGCTTCGCATCTAAAAGAAACGTTTGCGAAATAGTTTTAGGGCATTGAAAAGGCATAGACCACGAATAATTAAATATCAATACCCCACCTTCCCGCGAGGGGAACCCTGTGGAGATGCGACGCATCTTGAGGGTTCACTTGGTGTTTCCGTTGGGTTGATTCTCTAATTGCGTGAAACGTGTGAGGAACGCGTATGATGTATTCTTTATTTAACACGCTGCGTAACGTTAGCGATGACGGCCTTGTGGTCGCTGAAGTGTACGTGTAGTGGATGGTGAAGTAACGGGACCACCGTGCAATTTGCAGCGAAGATCAAGTCTATGCACGTGCCCAAAATCGGAACGGCGGTGCTGGAACGACCGCGTCTATGACGCAACGTGGCGCGGCTATGACGCAACACAATCCAACACAATCCACTTTAATCCAATCCAATCCAAAGCCAAGCCAAGCCAAGCCAAGCCAACCCAATCTAATCCAATCCAATGCCCCTCGCGAGAGAGTGTTCGCTATCGGAGAGGAGAGGGGGTGAGCGGCGGAGGGGTGTGGACGGAGGGGGAGGAGGAGGGGTGTGGACGGACAACAACATGGGGGAGGGGGGTGGACGGACAACAACAGCGCCGTATGGAGGGACAAGGCGAGTGAATGAGATGCAGTCGCATCTAAAATGATAATTTTTGCCTCGTTACCAATGGTTCGACTATTGCTTCCTAGTGCAGTTTGGTGCAAGTAACGCTACACTTTCAAGCTGCACTGTATTTTCAAGCCGTAGGGCGCGGTGCTGTACTCATGAAAATATATCAGTAACTACCGTTCAAATTAATTTTACCTGTGATCAATTAAAAAACAGCGCAGAGAGGAGAACAGAAGAAGTGACCAACTAGAGCTCTGGGTACACAAATACCCCAACGTGAAGCCTCGGTACCTGTAGCGTCCGCGTAATCGAGCCGGATGAGCCCAATCAGAAGGCGGCGTTGGGGGCCATCGTTTGGGAACAATACTGTGTTGAACGGCTCTCTTTGGTTTACGCCTTACTGAGGATTAATGAATCCAAATTCGCCTGCAAGCAACTTTTTAATGATTTAAGGGAGAGAAAAACTTTTCTGGTCATTTGACTCATTTCAGTACATTTTTTTTTCTTTTCTTCTTCGGAGCTATTCCTGATGGCCATTCCGCGAACACTCCAGTTTTTTTCGTACAAAATGTCATACGACACGTGTCGATCGTCTTGCCCGGTTCATATGCTCAGTTACAAAATAAATCCGGTGGTACTAGTTATTTTTACGCAGATGCTATCAAGTACATAAGCCTGAATGATATGCAACACGGTTTAGAATGGACAATGAGCCTAAGTCACGTAATTATTCAAGAGATGACGTATATAAAAAAATACCAGTAGACGAAACAAACAGAGCGGGCTCGCCACTTTTTATCATATTCATTCATACTCATTACCATTGCAGTTTATCGCTGTCCAATCAATGCTTTGCAAAAATCGTGGAGTACTCCTTTCAGAACAAAACAATTCCATTTGATCGTAACACGTGGCGCGTCATATTGTCGGGAGTTGTAGCCTGACTCTGGTCATATGTCGTTGATTTCTGACAAGCCAGACCCACCACGAGCACAACAATTCATACATATAATAGAATATCTCTCGAATATTCACATGACACAAGTACTGATTTTCATGGCTTTAGTAAAACAACTGGATCCAGCGGGAAGCGAAGTTTTCTTAGATTAGTGTAGAATCGGGCCTACTCCGGTCGTGAAAATCCCCTAGTGGTAGATCTACACCTTAGCCTGACCTCCGCGGTCTGAAGGGAACCCCTGTGCCGTCTTCATGGACGCATCATCTTTTTAACTGGGCTACTCCTCCCTTCCCCTCCTTCCCCTACCCCTATTTTGGCCGCATGGCTTCCCTCGCCTAATAAAGGACTACAACAACAACAATCCTGGAGCGCGCGATACGAGCACGTGGCTTCGCTTCACGACGTGGACATGCACAAATGCACCCGGCGAGAGGCTTGTCTGACAAGCCCCAGGCATCTCGAGGCCAACGTGTGGTCGCGTCACATTTGTAACGCCCATTTGCAAATGAGGATCGAATGGAAACCGGCGAGCTCCGCTCGAAACCGCTCTCAGCTTCTTTCTCGATCGCTCTGAACATCGACCGTAACGGTCGTGGTCGAACCCGAACTGGGCGACCAATTGGTGCGTTGCAGAGCTCTGCCATTCGAATGAATAGGGCGCCCTCATGTCAACATTTCACTTGCAAATCTAATGCACGCTGTGCGCAACTTTAACTTTCTCTAACATGCTATACTCCTCTCGATGGACGTAACCCGCGTTGCGAATGAACTAGTACATGGTAGAAGCGCAGCGCCGGTAGCGCACGAAATAAGAGTGCAGGTCGGTGTCTCGACTTCTACACTGGTAAAAATGTTGTTTTTCGCTCATTACATGAGAGTTGCTCTCTTCAACGCAATAAATAACCGAGTTTACTAAGGATAGGATTACGAATTGCTATGTAGCGATTGCCATCGTTGCTGAACCAAGTCCTTATCAATTTCGCTCCACATAATAATATCGATGCAAAGGCCAGCTTGTGTAATTTGTGGCTAAGGGGACCCAGCAAATGAAAATGAGCGTAGTGTCGGGCCCCTAATATAAAATATCCTACCCGCCAAGTTTCTACTCAGCGTGTTTTGGCTTTAGACTGGAACATGCTTTGCTTACTATCTCTCTGTCTGACTAAAAGTATTTTTCAAGACCCTCAATCGGGCATCCTAGCTCGCCCCATGGGCCTTCCTATCATACATAAGTTTCACGTCATCGCACCATGCACTGGCCGGGGCCGATGGTTCCGTGCTTGGCACCTTCCTTTCCACAGATAACTGACCGGTCCCTCCATTTATTGACATTTATGAGAGGCCTTGCATCCTTTCGAGTACACGACGAACTTCAGTTATTTCGATCAATTAACTTAAAATTACATTATCAAGTAGGATTTCTCTGAGTTGTGGAAATCGTGGAGAACCGCGGCTCGCGATCCCGAGCCCGGCGCGAGCTTCGGGAGAGACGCGTTGCGCTGAAACCGGTCCGGCGCTCCAATGGTTCGTCGGCAGCCCCCGAGAGATGGCACCACCTGTCCGTGCGGGGTACAGGCACGCGGGCGGCGCGAACGTGTGCGCGCGGAAGGTGGAGGAAAGTCTCGCCGGAGTTCCGGTCGAGGCGAAATCGGCGGAACAGCACGGCGCTGGCGGATACCCTGTATCTCAGGTGGGAACTGATGTTTGTCGCACGCCGTGAGTGCTTGCCTCCCGTTCGCGGTCAGGACCCGGACGGCCTGATTCGTGAGCGCCGTCGAGCCTTGTGCTCGCATGCTTAGGGATTCCCCAAATAAACGGCTGTGCTTCGGCACTACTGTCCACTGTGTTCTCGTATCAGCGAACCTCGCTGGGCTGCTGTAGGCTCGGGAGTCCGCGTGGTTGACACGCCGGGAGGCCTACGCTGGAGTACTGGCTAGGTCGCCCCGAAGACCCCTACGATATCCCACATGGCGCCCAACGTGGGGCTTGTCTTCAGACGAATTCGAGGTTGCTAGCTCCCCGAGAACAATGCCGAGCCTTCGGTGCCGATGTTGCCCGCGGACATTTGCGGTGAGGACGGAAGGCCCTGATCTTTACTGCGTCTGCTACATCGACCACAGGCGTGGTTGGCTACCTGCTCGGCGGTGTATGCGTTGCTGCAGTCGCAGCCCGCTACGCTCGGTCCGCAAGATTTCGGAAGTAACGCCTCGCGCCAGTCGGTTGCAGGCAGTCAGTTTATGGTGCCCGATACAGCCATGACGTTGTATACAACCATGACGCTGTGTACAGCCATGACGCTGTATCCCAAAAAGGCGTCATCGAAGCCGTGAAGGAATGTATTGACACCTACGAAAATGTCCGCTTCCAAAACCATTGCGGGATGGCTGCCAGTGACTTTCTAGGGCTGCTTCAACTTTACCTGAATGCTTTTCGGGTGCGCTTCGACGAAAGTGTCTTCGCGCAGAAGGACGGCATATCTATAGGATCGTGCATTGCTTCAGTACTCTGCGATATATACCTGGCAAAGGGTGACCTCATGTTGCAGCCTGTTTTGAAGCAGATGGGCGTCACGTGCTGCTTCTGATACGTGGACGACTTCTTCGTATGCTTCCCTTGGGGAGAACTGGGGGAAGACACAGTAGAGAAGGTTTTGAAAGCCTTTAGCAATGCCCATGCAGGCCTCGAATTCACGCACAAGCTACCAGAAGACGGGCGCCTCCAGTTTTGTACGTCAGCCTCACATTGCAAGAGGGGACCACGCGTGTTGGAAGTTGGAAGTACAGCGTGCATAACGCAGGCTTTGTCAAAATCTTTCCACCATGCCGTAAAAGAAAGCCTGAATGTGCACATCAGGCGGCTCAAAGAAAGCGGCTTTCCAGAACCACTCCTTTTAGATGCGACTGCATCTCATTCACTCGCCTTGTCCCTCCATACGGCGTTGTTGTTGTCCGTCCACACCCCTCCCCCATTCTCCTCGCCGCGCGAGCTGCGCTCTCCGCCGCTCACCCCCTCTCCTCTCCGATAGCGAACACTCTCTCGCGAGGAGCATTGGATTGGATTCGATTGGATTGGCTTGGCTTGGATTTGGATTTGGATTGGATTGGATTAAGGTGGATTGTGTTGAATTGTGTTGCGTCATAGCCGCGCCACGTTGCGTCACAGCCGCAGCAGGGGGTTCACGGCACGTTTCACGCGATGGGAGAATCGATTGATTGATTGTAGGGTTTAACGCGCCGACGCAACGCAGACGATGAGGCGCGCCGTAGTGGAGGGCTCCGGATTAATTTTGACCACCTGGGGATCTTTATCGTGCGCCGAAATCTCGTACACACGGGCGTTTTTGCTTTTCGCCTCCATCAGAAAAGCGGCCGCCGCGCGATGGGAGAATCAACCTAACGGAAACAACAACGGAACCCCCTATGCGTCGCATCTACACAGGGGTTCCCGCGAGGGGAGGTGGGAGTAATTTTTTAGGAGTGGCAGAGAATTGCCTGAAATAGTTAAACGCGGCGTTGGGCGTCAGAAAGAGAAGAAGGATGACAGAAGACCACAGGCAGTCATTCCGTACATCCACAACGTCTCACACAGGCTGAAAAAGGTTGCCGAAATGTATGATGTTAAAGTTGTTTTTTTTTTCGCCCCACACAAGCTGAAGGGACTGTGCAAGAGGGTGAACAAGGATGACGCTGAACGCCTACGCTGTGAGGTGAAACACAGAAACCCCTTCGTTAGATGCGAGTCAGAAGTCGTCTACAAATTCCGTTGGACTGTGGGAGGTCCTATATAGGACAAGCAGGAAGGTGTCTCAACGAGCGGCTGCGGGAGCATAAGAACGCGTGCGCCGAGCTACAAGCGCCCGGCCATGGGGCCGATCACTGCAAAAAATGCAAATGCGAACCACAGTTCAATGAAACAACAATATTGGCACGCTCCCACAGCAGGACGACCAGGGAAATTATAGAAGCCTTCAGTATGGCATCGGGGAGCCATGGCGCATGCGTCAGCCAGCCATCGGGGCTCCTAAAAAAGAAGGAAATTCACCTTCTGCAGAAAGACGTCCTCCGTGTAACAGTGAGCGAGAGAGAGGGGAAGACGGGCGCATGTGGTCAGCTCTGAGTGAGACCACGCAAAAAAGAGGTGACGATAACAACTATCAAGAACTTAACACAGATAGGGTTTTGTGTGGTGGTTTTGAATGTTTCTGTTTCTATGTTTATGTTTCCAATGTTTTCCGGTAGGGTCGGAAAATAAAGGCCAGTTGATAGTTGCGTTTTCGTAAGCCTGCATCTTGTGATCCGCCGTCCTTCGACTCCGTTAATTTCAATTTAGCGCAGTGTTTTTACAAGAAATAATGTACCAGCGAGCCCAGAAGCAAGCTCTCAATGACGGCAAATGTTTAAAACTTCCTACACGCACCAGGCGGTACGTCCGACGGACCGTGGCCCGCTTGCGAGACGGGAGGTACGTAAGCCTTTTTCCAGCATGGCGGCGGGTCGCCTACCTCGTAGCGCCGTCCCCGCGCAGTTTCGCCGGTGCTGCCGGTTAAGTGTCCCGAAGGCGCGGGGGACACAACCGAGCGAGGGTGCGGTGTTTGGGAGTTCGCAAACCGCACGGTGAGCCCGCCGCTACTGCGCTTCGAGTTCAAGGCGGAGTGTTTGCCGATTTGACGCCTGACGAAGAGCGAGGGGGATCGCTGAAGAATCGCGGGGGGAAGCGTGAGCAATGGGACCGTTGTCTCCGCCCTTCCGGAGTGCGTGTGTCTCGATGCCGTGAAGTTTCATCTCGAGATTGCGTTCAGGCAGTAAGAGCTTCGCGCGGCTCGGCAGCGGGCTCGTTGGTAGCGAGAGATCGCCAGTCTTAGGAAGAGACGGACTCTCAGGCGACGTATACCGGTGATGTATAAGCCTATAAGCCGCTGGTATTGCGGGTGGCGCTGGCTCTACGGCAGCTTGTATTGCTGTGAGCGATTTGCAGGAGTCCCGCCTGCTTGATGCTGACGCAGCTTTGCCGACCAACGCACCAGGCCGAAATAACTCGGATGGGTATTTCGATGCCGACAACCCGTAATAGTCAGGCGAGCTGCCTCCTGGCGGGGGTGGCTGCTGGAGCACAGTTGCCGGACTCAGGTTCTGCGAGCAAGCGAACGTGCAAGGGTGAGAACCCTCGGAAATGCAGCTTTGTTACCCTATTTGGCGAGGTCGTCGACAAGGTTTCCGGCCAGTCACAGGAGATTTCGGAGTACCGCTGCTCCCAACTTCAAGTATGGGAATCGTTTGCACCCGTCGGTGAGAGCGAGACCTGCAAACGGATACCACCGGGAGCCACGTCAGTCACCACTGCCAGGGACAGCGAGGATGGCCTGCTGAACCATCGGCAGGCCCGAGCGCGGTCCGCTGAGCTGCCGCCAGTTGCTGCTCCGGCCCGCCGGGCCACCGACCTTCCGGCAGCCAACCGTTCGAGAGGACCTGCGGTCGAAACGGCCACGGAACCCAGAAGGTGGCGGGATCTGGCGCCTACGCGAGCGGCGCGAGCCTTCGGGCAGCCGCAGTGGGTGCGGCCGTTCCTGTTACCGCCTCGAGCTGGGAGTGGGGGTCGCATCATGGCGCGACCCCGGAATTCGTCGGCTGTGGCTGCAGGCTGCCCCCGGCCCTGCCAACCTGCTGTGCTGCCCAACCGAAGAGACTCGGAACCGGTGCAATATGTTTGCGGGTTTGTGAGGCCAGCATCGCGACGACGGCATCGTGTGGCGAACCTTGGCTTGGATTTTTCTTCAACTGCGAAGTCTCTGCGAAAGCTGTATATCTTTCCTTTGTAGCCGTATGGTTGCTTTTAGGTGGATGTCAAACTTTCCTTCCAAGAATCTTACTCCACCTTGGGGATTTCCCCTAAAATCTGGTTGGTCTTAACTGGACTACGTATATCGATACTCTCGGCAAATTCTCTTCGAAAACGCTTCTGTTTAGGACGTGCTTTAAAGTTCGCGACCCCCTCTGTGCGCCTCCTAGGCTAGCTTACAACACAATTATTCGTCTCAATAGAGTATCTGCCAATTATTTGGGATCCTTACACTCAAACCAATATTCAAAAACTAGAAAACATTCAAAAGAAGGCGGTCAGGTCTGTTTACAATTCTTACGGGTGCAAATCGATAACGGCACTTCTTCATAAGAGCAAACTGTCTATAGTGTATGAAAGGAATGAAATCCCACGTCTTAAATTTTTATATCAGATAGTTACTCGACAGTATGCTATTGAAAGCTCCAACTTCCTTAGCTTTTCAACAGTTACAGTACAAGCCACCAACACGCGCTATCAATCTCATCGCTTAATCCTCGCAACAACTGCTTCGTATACTCTTGCTTCACAAGAGCCACTGTCGAGTGGAACACTCTCTTACGAGGCGGTAACCAAAAAATCGGTATCTGCTTTAGAGTCACATCTGCCTACATGATGCTTTTTTTTTACTCTATATTATGTGTGTGTTTGCCGTGAAGGTGACTTCTGTAAATTAGGTTTCTCCCATCCTGCTGAGTTAGTGTACCAAGATTGCAGTATTAATAAATACATAAAATAAAAAATTCTAACTCACCAGCATTCTGAAGGAAATTATACTTGACACCGATCACAAATTAAAACTTTACAACGGAATTTTGTTTATCTCTTTTAAGCCTCTGATATTGTTCCAACCTATTACAGAAGTAAAGCACGATGCCAAATAAATATATGGCTTGAAAATAGCGTATTTCAGATAGAACCTGACTGACACTGTGTATCACCATTTTGACCCCTTTTGTAATAATAAATGCAATAAGAACCCGAATACGCGGAAGCAATCACCTTTGCTTGTTCGGCACGCCTTCGCGAAGGTAAAATGCCTTGTTCAGCAGTACTAGGAAAAAGGTGGTGGCATGTTACAGTAAGTCGTGCGCAAGCGAGAACCCATTTCATTGCACATTTATTTCATTGCAGATATTTATATCGCATTTTTATATCCTTTGAAGTAATTTCCCTGCCCGTAATGTTACAGTAAGTCGTGCGCAATCGAGAACCCATTTCATTGCACATTTATTTCATTGCAGATATTTATATCGCATTTTTATATCCTTTGAAGTAATTTCCCTGCCCGTAAGCTAGATCCTCGAAAGGATGGCATACCGTGGCGCTGTGCATATGGCGCCTTTGAATGGCGTCGTTTTTATACCCCGGTCTTGCAAGACGTATTTGTTTTTTTCATGCAGCGTGGTCTGCTAAAATCAAGCGTACGGGAATTGTATGTGAAACATAGCGGTTCATTTGGATGGTGCACTCTGCCTTCTGTAGAATGGTGGCTGGCCTTCTGCAAAAAAAAAAAAAAAAAAAAAAAACGTACCACAGCATTTCAAGACGTTTTGCCGGATACCTCTTTCCACTACTGTCCACAATGTGCCCCAATCGACCCATTTTGTTCGACTAGCTTATTTAACCAGATTAGGCGATCACCGTCGTGTATGCGGGTGGGAGATAGTGCAGCTCGCACTATGCATGCACCACTCACAACCTGTCAATGGGACTAAGAGAATTAATATGTGCTTTCAGTTTCAGGCCCCTGCTGTAAGGTAGTCCGCACAATTTGGTGAGCTTGAGTATATTAATAAGTTGTGTTGCACTTCCCCGCACCTAGATGCAAGTTGTATTGCAAGGCTATCGCGTAACAACGACCATCGCCTCCTGCAGTTTTTCAATGCCAAACGCATCAGCCCGGAGCGGCCAACCAAACCATTTCCTGATGCTCATGGACAGTTTGTGCCCAATTTTTCGCCTTCCTAGTGCTTATCACGTGACGAGTTACTCTTGGGGAGGCGTGTGGTCGTAATCGGCCACTTAGGCATAACGCGCTCCAGCGCGGCGCTTCGTTTTCTATCGCCGGATCACTTGCCAGAGTGCCACTACTTCGACGGTCTCGAGCATCACTTGCCTTCACAACCAGGCAGAAGCCGCTCTCGAATTACGGTTGGTCGGGTGAGCACGCTTAAGCTTGGCGCCTCATTTTATGGCATATGGCTAAAATGTGGGCGATGCGACTGGAATTGAAAAAAATACAGGGAGCGATGCTGCAACAATAGCGTATGAAAGGGCTGTGAGCCAGAATTTAATTGCAGTGGAGCGCGTTTAGAACTGTATGACCCGGAGTTCACATGCTCGTCCTCGTGGCAGTTCATATTAAAATATAATTCACCATCTTCCCGTAGGGGAACCCTGAGTAGTATGCCAAGCAGCCATGGGGTCGACTCAAGTTCCCATTAGTTTTCAGTTCGATCGCGGCGTTGCGAGAGCAGAATGGGGGGAGCGAAGCACGCGCGCGCGCCGTTTATACCACGGAGCTATACAGTGGCGCCCGCAGCGGAGTATGCAGCGGCTACCGTCGCGTCTCTAACCCTAAGCTGCTTCACATCATCGGTTGGCCAATCCCTAGGGGCATCCTGCCAGAATCATCATCAGCGGTGCCTGGCCAGGCATGCGCAGTGGGGGTGCGGTACTCAGAGTTCCCCTACGGGAAGATGACGACGGTGGTTGAACGCGAAGCTATCTCGTGATGGATTCTTTGGTTGGCCAATCCCTAGGGGCATCCTGCCACAATCATCATCAGCTGTGCCTGGCCAGGCATGCGCAGTGGGGGTGCGGTACTCAGAGTTCCCCTACGGGAAGATGACGACGGTGGTTGAACGCGAAGCTATCTCGTGATGGATTCTTTGGTTGGCCAATCCCTAGGGGCATCCTGCCACAATCATCATCAGCTGTGCCTGGCCAGGCATGCGCAGTGGGGGTGCGGTACTCAGAGTTCCCCTACGGGAAGATGACGACGGTGGTTGAACGCGAAGCTATCTCGTGATGGATTCTTTGGTTGGCCAATCCCTAGGGGCATCCTGCCAGAATCATCATCAGCGGTGCCTGGCCAGGGATGCGCAGTGGGGGTGCGGTACTCAGAGTTCCCCTACGGGAAGATGACGACGGTGGTTGAACGCGAAGCTATCTCGTGATGGATTCTTTGGTTGGCCAATCCCTAGGGGCATCCTGCCAGAATCATCATCAGCGGTGCCTGACCAGGCATGCGCAGTGGTTGTGCGGACGGCGGAAAACAACGACAAGGGAGGGAGGGACACAGCCCCAAGCATGAAATGCTTCGCATCTAAAAAATCACGCACCCCTCCACCCAACAACGACGATGGTGGAAACCGAAGCTTTCTCGTGACGGATTCATTGATTGGCCAATCCCACACTCCGAGTATAGGCTACTTTGGAGGTACGCACCACTGTTCTAGAATACCCACAGCAAATCTCAAGTGTGCAGTCCGGAGGCCTAACGTTTGGGCTTGGGGGTGTACGGCGCGAATCGGTACCTGCTGCTTCGCGTTCACTTCGACCATGTCGAAATGGAGCAATCGGATAGACGCCAACTTCATAACGCGAGACACCCAAGTTTGATTCCGGCCACGGGAACCGTTTTTTTTTTTTTTCTTTCATTTCAGCCGCGATCATTCATCATCATCTTCAGAGAAAGTTGGCTTTCCTGCCGGGCGTATTGGCGTACAACGGCATCAGGGAGGACACTAAAGCTTCGCTTTAAAACGCAGCCACCGGGTATAATAAGGTAGGATAGAGAGATGAGCTAGAATGGCGAATAAAATACGCCTAGCTAAGAAAGTTATTACGGAAAGGCAAGAGGGTGTGTATTAATTTATTTGGTTTGTGCGGAGCCATCCACGTAGAACTGACACTGTGAAAGATCCAGCCATGCTGTAGGCTGAAGCAACCGATTGTATTTTAACGAAAGTTTCTTCGCGAAAACCGCAGCTGCCTGCAGTTCTGGAGCTCTATAGTTATGACAGCGGCTTTACTACTAATTCGCCGCCATGCCTTTTTGTAGCATTGATATTTGGACGTTCTGTTGTTTTGTTGCTGTGTTGATACGACTCGTGTCGTTTAGCCGGTACTTTTTTAACGCACGCTATTTTGTTGCGCGTGGTTCTGTCCCGTGCCGTTCTAGCCCCGTAGTGTTTTATGGACCTATCGAGCAATTTCAATGCCATATAAATCCGCAGTGGAAATGTAACCATTTGTAAGATTTTCTTTTTGTGTGCATTCAAGAATCCGTGCCGCTTTGAGCTTGGCTTTTTTTTTTTCGTGAAATGCAATCTTGATGCTCATGCACGCTTGAGGAAATTAGAATGTTCCTTGACGTTTTAATTGAAGTTGGCTTTTAATTACGGGGCAGCCTGAGCGACTCAAACGAAAGTCGTAAGCGCGCTTCCGCTGCAGTCGCCGGGAGCGCCACCACGCGCCTCCGCCCCTTTTGAAACAAGGGTGATAACGTTCCCTGAAGCTCCAATTTTTAGCGACTCATAATACTCTTGTAAAACAGATCAGTCTTTCGGCGGCCAATGACCGATCGTATCTTCAAGAGTGCCGGCAGAAAAAGAGCAACGCGAAAGATTAAAAATTCTTATCCCTACTCCCTCTTACACGTTTGCATCGTGCTCACTTTTGGCTATCGTATCTCGACAGCATCGCAGCTTCATCTTTGCCACGAGTTCAGAAGCCGCTGCGGAATAATTCAGCGCGTTCGTCGCGGCAATGCTCTGAATAATTGAGTTTGAGAACGCGCGAGACACTTCGTGTTCGCCATCGCTCAAACAGTTCAGTGTTGTTTGCCGAGCTGTTAGGGTCCTCATACGTCCCCTTCCCTTTTTGGGTTTCCTGCGCCTTGCTGCTCTGGCAGGGCTGTCTGTTTTATTCGAAGCGGAAGCGGGAGATTCAAAAGCGTTTACGCGGCATTTAGCTCGTGACCGGGCCTGTATTTTTGATCCAAGAACAACGGATTTGATCACACACGCATTTCTTTAGTTTTACAGGTTTGATCTGTTGCAGCGCGGAAGCTAGAATTGTGTTTCATATTCAAGTGTAAGCTAGTGCTTTTCGTGTACCTTCGCTTATTGTACAAATTGGGCTCAGAGAGAGAGAGAGAGAGATCTTTAATGAAGTCTGGCGATGTTAGCCGGGCTAAAATGCCTAACTTGCTATGCCAGTCGATTACGTGATGAAGATGATGGCGATGATGTTCAGGAACTTGATGCGCACACAGGCGTGAAGTTATTAACAGAGACTGGTCTGGACCTTTGTGCTGCAGGTACCCTATCAGAGCTTTTGTAGCCCGCAAAGCACGTTTGGGACGAGCCCACTGTCCTAAAACGTCCTTTAGTTGAATGTCCACGGAAAGCGGCAATCCCAAAGACCCTGTGGGGTACACTCTTTGTGCGCTAAATCGAGCACATCGACAGAGCAGGTGCTGGAGGGTTTCTAGCACACCGTAGTGGGGACAGAGTGGCGACGTAATTCGTTTCATCTCATAGGTGGTATTCACTGAAAACTTGAGCGCGCGATTTCTCCGCTTGACAACACTGAAAACCGCCATGTCGGTAGCCACTGTGCCAGCGCATGCACTTTGCGCCCGCATATCGCAGGAAATAAAACACACACCAGCGTACATCGTCTGCTGCGTTTCAACCCGATTATCGGTAGTGCCGTCAACAGATATATTATTAATCGAACCCACATTATGTGGTCGCTCTACCCGCCCTCGAGCACTGCGCATCACCGGAGGATGAAACCGCGGCTGCGAATGGCGCTGCAGTCGTCTGCGAACGGCGTGTACAGTCCGACGCTGCAGTTGGCTGCCACCGCGGATGTCGAAGCAAGTGCACCCGCACCTTATCCACGACTTTACTTCTGGTAAGTGCCGTCTAATACGTCGTTGAGTAGAAAAACGGAATAATTTATTTGGAGAAATGGTTCACGCGTACGCCGATTTAGCGCTGGCTTTCTCATGCGCTAAATGTTTCACACTCCGCAAAAGAACTCACCTCTGACATTAGAGCATGGCGGCTGGAAATCAGCTGAGCTGCGGCGGCGACTTCATACGCGTCTGGCGATAGGTAGATCGTACTGTACTGCACTCAACAGTACTTGGCGTCGAGGTATTACTTTGGATTCAGTGGGCAACAATTAGGGAATGATGTAGTTTCTGCTGTCAAACGGACCACTGCACTCACGTTGCAACCTTTGTGCCACGACCGACTCGCACTCGCTAATAGGCGTGCGCCGAGGCTGGGATTCAATTGCAGGTAAGGTTGTCACACTCATGAGCGGAACAATGACTTTTTCGCGTAACCAACGCCATCGCTGAACAACTAACTATAGAATCATTCGCACACGCCTTGCACGGAAACACAAGGTCACGTCGCGGCCCGCGACCTGCCTTGCCGCCATGAAGGCATGGAGAAGAGGGGTGCCTGATCTGGGGGCCGTGCGCACAACTTCGCCTTAGCAACAGACGCTTGGCCAAGGATATAGCGGAGCACTCACATGGTTGCCGGCATGCATTCCACGCCAATGAATACCTCCTAAAGAGGAAGTTGCGCATGTCTACTACACTCAACAGCATTCGATGTAGAATTGCTTCTACCCGCTTGGAGAGTCCTGGTGGCATTTTGAACTTGCAGTTTGGATCAATGGAAAATAATGGCGCGTAATGACGTGATACGTCATCCCAGGTTGCTCGCTAAATGTTCCATGCCACGTTAGATGCAAAAAGACGTGCATCTTTCCTTGAGAATAGTATGGATATTGCCGATACACGATGGTTATGCGCAAATGATGCAGCAATGTCCGCCTTCACATTGCCAGTTATCCCACAATGGGCTGGACTGCGGTGTGATGGTGCGCTTGTAGCGCTTGGAGATGTAGGGCATGTATGTCAGACACAAGCCAGTCTTTTGGAAATGACGCTAGGCATTTAAGGACAGCCCCGGAGTCTGTGAAGATAGCCCACTCCCACGCGGGCTGCTTGATGATGTGAGCGAAAGCCACCCTCAGAACTTGAAGTTTTGTAGCCGTAGTTGAAATTTTGTGACTGAGCATGGCACTGATGGTGGTGCGTGATGACGCTATCCACACCCCGATACTGGATGATGTAGATGACACCGACCCATCAGTCTGCACATGAGTGTGGTCTTTACATATCCGCGGAATGTAGACCAGAGCGAAGAACTTTAGTGCGGGAACCGGAATGCGCTCCTTCCTCGTAATGCCGGGCGCAGTTGTCGTGACTGGTATGGCGAGGAACATCCAGGGCGGGTGCTCGGGAGGAGCATCTGTGAGCCTTTGGGGCAAATAAGGGCGTGAATGTCTGCCAAAGGCTAATAAATCAATACAAGGAAAGCAATTATGATAATAAAAGCTTGCTTACCCTTTCCCCGGCGAACAAACTGAGGGAGGCACTTAAGACACCTTGCGTGTGTCATAGGCGAAATACTTTTGCTTGTTTCACTTTATGAGTCCATCCGTATGAATCAACCAAGAGCTCCTGAAGGCAGTCTTCATGACCACTGGCCAATTCTATAAGTATGTATATGTTTCCATGGCAGCAAAATGTAATTTGGTGAATTTGAGCTAACGGGATGCGAGTTGTGGGAGGGGTGTTGACATCAAATGCCAATGGGATTTTTTATGCCCCCGCCAAAATGCCGGAGGCACAGACGCGGAGTTCCGCCGCATTGCCGACGCGCTGGTCGCGTAAAACTCAGCAAAAAACGCTTTCAACACTGTTATCATATTATTCATGGTACCCATAATGTTACCTCTTCCGTCTCTGACTACATTTATCCTATATTTGCCATTATCTAGCTTCTTCCTTGTTGCTCCTAAGCTTCCTCTCTTCCTTAACGTTTCTGTAACATTTAACATGTTAAGTACGAATGCCACTAAGCCCGTTACTGGTAATGAATTTAGACGGCTCAGTTAATACAATTCCATTTCCCGTCTTTGACACTTTCATATTGCTGCTTTTGCCAATACGTTTATTCATTTTGTGGCATAGTTCCTTGATGATTCTTTCCTAGATTTTCCTTCTCTTACAGCGTCTACAGGCTCTGTGATTACCGTCGTTGGGTTTGCATTTATATGCCTGTATTATCTTCGATCTATCCTATTAAGACCACGAGTTTAGTCTGCATGGTTTTTCTCAACTCTTGCACCGTCTCTCATTCTGACTGCAATTTGTATTTTCTACTTTTTCCCAGTTTCATCCTCTTCCTTTTGAGGTCTATCCTTACCAGACACCACTCCGACCTGTGATCGCTGCTTTTGACCTTGCCTCTTATTCAACGTCTTCCGAAATAACTAGATTGTCACTTTGGAGTGGAGTCGGTTCCCTTTTTAGGTATAATTTTTGGGGCCTTTCCATTCCCGTTTCCTACTTCTTCGTTTGTGAAAGAATATATTTATCACCCCATAGTTATTTCTCTCCCCAAATCTAACCAGTCTATAGCCTCGCCTATTCTTACTCCCGATTCCAAAGTTACCGGCTTCTCGCCTACTTTTTAATGAAATCGTATCTCAACCATCGTGTATCCCGCTGTTCCCTTATTCGTTGCTTTTTCAGAATCCCAAATAGGTCAAATTTTTATCCCCATCAGCGGTTTACTCCAAAACCTGAATACGTTCCCGCTTTCGGGACGCGCCGCCCGATGGCGGGAAAAGCGCTCTCGCTCGCGATCGCTCCTCCTCGCCCCGGGAAACGGGAAGCCAGCGCGCGAACTCCAGTTTCCGAGCATAACGGCTCAAGCCCTTCGTCCCACCGCGCGCCGTCGCTAACGCCCCCGCTGCCGCGCGGCAGGAAGCGGCCGCCACTGCCGCGGCGAGCTTTCCTGTGCCGAGCTGACAAGCTGTCCGTAATGACCCCTCGCCTGCTAACTGTTGACCCACCAGCACGTACGTCCGTCCGTTCGGGTTTTCTTGAAGCCGGGTGGAAAATATGTTTGTACTCCTCTGTGAAATACGCGCAGCCTTTCTGTCTGCTTCCGACTCGAGGCGAGTTCCTTGCGCCCTTGTAATCGTCCGCTGAAAACACGCAGTGCTTTGCCTATTTTTTTTTCTTTTTATTTGTATCTGGAGAAGTAATTCACTTTATAAATCCTCCGATTGACTCGAACGATGGGTTGCTTTGCTAGAACGATGTCGGGCGAAGAACTACGAGCACCTTTGACGTCCCTTCTCTTCTTCATCTGCCTCGCAGGCAAGTGCAATTTCTTTGTGTCCTTTTCACTGCAATTGTTTTTTTTTTTTTGTAACGAAAATATTTTTTGTGCCAGATCGCCCCAAAATCTTCTCATGGAGAATACCTCGATTGAAAAGCGAGTGTTGTCCAATACTATTAGTTTCTCACACGAGCGTCTTCTACCGCAGCAACTTAGACCTGTTGCACAAGTAATAAAGCGCGTTCCATTAAACTCGGCCTGTGACTTTCAACACTGCATGATGTTCGAGAAAATTGCTAATTATGTACCCTCTCTTCTTTTGCCCCCGTGAAAACCGGTAAGGCGTAAGTGCAGAACAATCTCCGAAGTGCAAAGATGCAACACTCTGAAGAATGGCGAACACTGCGGACGGGCGTGATTATGAATGGCAAGAGCGTTGCAAGCGCCTACAAATTCAGCGAGAAAACGTCTATTAGCGAGAAACGATCCCTTCCTCCGGGATAAAATTGGGTGCACTCTTTTCACAACGAGGTAAAATGGACCGTCGGTTCGAGCGAACAGATTTAACAACAAATATTGACACTCTGTGACTTAGCTATGCGTAGAAGCCTATGATGTAACATTTAGATGTTTTCTTACGACTTATTGCTGGACTTGCACGGCGACTAAATTTGTTTGACATGCAGCCGATTGTTCTGTCGATCTGAGCGTGGCGGCTCAGCGGCTTCATGTGTGCAGCTAAGGTCCAGTCGCATATTTCCAAAGCACACTGCACACACCACTTCTCTGTGCTATCTCTCTATTTTAATTTTTCGAATAACTGCGGACATCCCCGAAGTTTCTGTAGATCCAGCGCTTTTTTCAGCTGTATGATGCAATAGTAGAGGACCATCCTTTTGGTCTACAACCACGTCACTTGTGAGTTTTCTTTTTCTGCCTTTTTTAGGATTCATTCTAGTGCCAGACTTGCAAAGTGCAATGGCTATGTTATTCCAGGCCATTAATAGCTGCCTGGTACTGTCCAGATCACTGCAAAATTATGCGAAAGTCGGAAGAGAATACTGGACCAATGTGAGCCGAAGGTTAAAATTACACTTACCGCACAAGTAGCGCAGCACATCAAAAGATCAAGTGTAGAACGAACGTCAAGAATTGAGTGCCCAGTAACCACAGGAGAAATAGAATGAAAAAACAAACAGTAGTAACTTACGATTTCATTTATCTTGGCGAATCTGGATGTCAATAATGAATTCCAGCTCAACCGGAAGGATCACCAGGCTCTACTGTGGGCGTTATATGTCTGCATTCGCTTTTTTCCACTCGTTTATTTTTAACGTTCGAGTGAGCAGTGGGTGCCAGAACAAGCAGAAAGATGGAATAATGCACCCTTGTTCAGCGTGAAACGGCCGGCAGCGGGCTTCACGAATTACGGCCGGCAAACGCGACTACCTGCCCGCCCGGTACGTGACAACACGGTTGGCTACTACTGTTAATCAAAGAGGCCACGTGATTCGTCAAGGTTACGCTCCGTTTGAGTGGCTATCTCAAAACAGCTCATCAATTACAGAGGAAAAACTAGGGCGGATCGATCATTTCATCCAAGGGCGTGTCTTTGTACACGGCGTTCATGATTCTGGCGGGAAATGGGTCTTTAATCGCAGGCGCGGAACCGCTGAAGAACATGGTCAACAATGCCCGGATCCGCGAGGTCCTGAGTGCTGGTGAAAGCACCCCGTATTTCCTGAAAAATCTGTCGAGCTTGTTGAATTTCAGAGCTGGTGATGCTCTGCATTCTCGGCAAAGCCGATGATCTTTTCAAGGGGATATAAGCCCACAGGCAGCAGCGACCCTCACATGTTTCCAGCTTGTAAGATTGTTGAGAATTGGCTCCATTTGCGCATGTTTGCTGTGCAAAAATTGGCCAGAAAACCGCTAAGCAGAGAGACTCGTTGTTGTTGTTCCACGGTAGAGGGCGCATACCTAATGACGCAATCGCCTCATCATCGGGGTAAACGAAAATTGAGTGGCCTTCCACTCTGTTTGGGAGGATGACAAACGAAGCTGGGCGTAGTCCAAGGAATGCACGAAACAAAGCACGTTTTCTTGTAATTTATGACTGAGTACGCTTCCTAGCTGATTGTTTGAGTGAAACTTGGAAGGACAAGAATTTTATTCTAGCGGACAAACATGGGGGTGTCCGTTTCGCTCCCGTAGAACTCCATGTATTGGCAACATACGGGAATTCCACAAGATCTACAACTTCACTGTGTAATACCTAATTGGAAAAGGTAAACGAAACTCGGCGTGAAGATAGAGTCGTGCTAACGACTAGTCCTAATATAATTAGTTTCAGAATAGTGCCGATAAAACAAAAGTCACAGCCGGTTTTTGTAACCATACTCCCTCCATACACGACTGTGTATTGGCAGCAGACGGGAATTTTCTCATGTTTACAACTTCACTCTAAATTAACCAATTATGACAGGTAAATAAAACTGGTTAGCCTGATAGAGACGTCTTAGTTGCCTGTTCAAGTATAATATTTTTTCAAGGTGTCCACATTGTATTGAGAGCATTTTACGCTATCTCTGGAGCGAGGGCATGCGTTTCTTTGTCGACGTTACTTCCGTTGACGTACGCTATACCAGAAAACCCAGGAATATACAACTTCGCTGCAAAAATAAGAGTATTATATACCAGCAGAGTAAATATTAATGAGTATTAGAATGCCATGTTGAAGACATAAAGCAAGTATAGCTAAAGTTAAAAAAAGAGGACACTAGGTGGGTTAACCAGCGTCAAGGCAATTCCTGCCTTGGTATACCTTACTTTCATTTCTTTATATTATACCTTTCACAAAATTGAGCGTCAAGATCGTTCAGAAACTAATGCGATTGGAAAGCATTTACTGGCGAACAGCTGTCCTGCGTAACATTTTACCAGTACCGAACCTACCTGACATCTAAGTATAGAGCAATTTCGGAATGTGTTCATCTGCGCTGGTAATAACTTCGTAGAACGCAGGGACAAACAACCTCCTTCTATAGATATGCTTGCTGGCACTGCCTATGTTCAGTCCTTTTAGTATTATGGTATCATCAAAAACGCCGCCTTTTTTCTCCATGGTCGGAAGTATTACAGCATTGTGAGCGAATTATGTTGGAGTTGGAGGTACACTGTTGAATCCGGAGAATTTGATCTATGAACAAATGAGAAAATCAGCTGTCTCCCGTGTGGACCACCTGCCTCCGGTTCTCCTCCACGAAAAATTAAAAAGTAGAATCGCCTCTCAGCTGTGACCGTTTCGTGATTCTAGAAAAATATTAAATTGGTCGCCAAATTCGTTTACTAACTGGGTAGCCCACGATGACGAAGAGAGAGAAAACTTTTTTATTTGGCAGCTAGAGCTGTACTAGGTCATTGTTCCGCAATGTAGCATTGATGAAACCGAGAAAATCTGAATGGTACAGTGCTGC
Organism: Haemaphysalis longicornis; assembly: GCF_048455015.1. Classification (NCBI taxonomy): domain Eukaryota; kingdom Metazoa; phylum Arthropoda; class Arachnida; order Ixodida; family Ixodidae; genus Haemaphysalis; species Haemaphysalis longicornis. The sequence continues at coordinate 280,578,304 of NW_027526295.1, read as the reverse complement.
GTTTTAAGGTCGGTCATTGGAATACTTTATTGGTAAAAGCGAATTCGTCATAGTTAGAACTTAACATTGGCAATTACGATTTTAGCACCTATTGAGCAGCTATTCAGTCATAACTACCGTAGTTAGAACGAATTGTTTAGATCCGTACACTATAATTAAGGTAACAAGTACTCATTAGTTATTTGTGAATTCATTGTATGGCTTAATGAGTAATTTCGTGCTTACTGAGTAATAACCAGTCTTTTTTTTTATTTGAGGAACTCTGGATACCTCAATACTGCGTGTTTAGTTGGCCTGAGCACTATTCAATGCACGTTAACACAATACAAAGTAATGAAGTACGAACACCTCCTGGGTACTCATTCGTTGTCTCTTTCTCCTCTTTCATACACCCCCAAATATCCTCATCACCACATCTTTTGAAGCCTACCAAAATGTTCCTAATAAAGTGCACTGAGATTCTCTAGCGTTTAGAGAAAAAGATAATCAGTTGCGAGCAACATAATAATTACCAAGCTCCAGAGTATCTATTAAATAGCGTTTTCATGCGAATTCTGGCATGGCGAGTGAAATAATTAGCGCACAAAGGGACCAATAAAAATAACGCGGTTGGTGCACAGCGAAAGAAGGAGGCAGCAATTCAAGTCTCCCTCGTGTCCCCTACCGCTAGTTTAAATTCTTGTGAAAACAGCAACTAATACTCGGTTCACTGACCACACTCCACCTAGATAGAAGGAACGTTTTTCTTTGGCTTATGGGACAGTCTCGCTTAAATTTAGGAAAGCAAGGAGACGCCCGTACACGCGTGAAACATTTCACACTCTGTCGTGCACATCCTGCCTGCAGGTGAAAAGGTGGCGGCCACAAAGCCACCCTCCTTGATCCGCTGATCAGATGGCACACGTACGCCGATGAAGGGCAGATGCACAAGCTAGATGCTGGCCTTGTTTCAATTTCCGCTCGCGTTTCTAGGCGTAAAATAAGTGCCTTAGGGATTGTGTAAAGGTGCACCGAAGTAAGTGATAAACATTGTTAATTACTGTGTTACCTTAAATTCGGGAGTCTGCAGGCCATCCTCCGAGTTTTCCTCAACAGTATACACGATTCTTGTTTTATTTTGTTTTGTTTTGTTTCGTTTTGTTCCGTGTTCTTTCTATGAATAGAGCGTTTCAGACACGTATTTTCCTCTGAGGATGCGACTCGCTGATTCGGCAACGTTGAGTGTGTGTTCGGAATTTAGCTGATTGCGATCTGCTTTAAACTATGCAAACTGAGCTTCGATCGACAGATTGTACATTTTAACGATAAACTAGGTGAAAATATGCATATAGAAAACTGGGATAGCATCAAGGCACAGTTTAGGCCATTACGATGTCATTGCGTTAGTTGATAAGGCTGCTGCCATGGGAACTTATACAGTCATTCTTCCTCTGACCTTTACGAATACACGTAGGCACCAAATTTCCTCTGAATAAGAAAACGGGTGATTGCTCGAGCTGCAGCTTGAACTGGGGCCAAAAATAAAGAGAAATGGTGAATTTACTTCAGTGCCACTTGGCAGGCGACGAGTTTGCTTACACTTTTGAGGACGAAGCTGTTATTGGCAATTCGCCGTCATTCACCGTGGAGTTCTTAAACTACAAAATTTGCGCATACCGCCTGTAAAGGGTGCTTTTCTGTAAGAAGGAGGCGTGTATGTAAGCAGCCGACATACTGGCTTGCGAAGTCGCAGAGCCTGCCGCAGTGGCTCAGTGGCTAAGGTGTTGTGCGGATGGGCCCGAAGACGCGGGATCGATCCCGGCAGTGGCAGCCTTTTTTGACGGCGACGAAAAACAAAAACGCCCATGTGCCTAAACGAGCCGCAAGTTATGTCACCCTCCACTACGGCGCGCCTCGTAGCCCAGGTGCACCTTCGACGTGCACACCTCCCTATATTTGAAGGATTCCTCATTTTCCTAATTTTCGCCAACTTGCAGAAACAAGTACCGGAATTTATGCACACACCATTGCTTGGAGCCAAATGTTTAGTTAATCACTTACAATGTAGCATCATCAAAGCTTGTCTCCTAAGCGCATACGCAGGAATTCAAACCGTATATATGAAAAACGATGCCTTTTGACGAGATTGATAAAGACGCCGCTTTATCGTCGGTGAACCTTTAACAGAGGCGTCGTATCCAGGAAAGCCTGGCGGAATCAGCTGGGGGTGCTGAACTAAACGAACAGGCTCGTCAGGATCCGGAATATCAGGCCTGAGAAGCGGAAGGGCAGCGACGAGCTAAGGAACAAAAATCCATAGAAATCAAGAGAATTAAGAGAAATTGTAAAAGCTGTAGAAATGCTGTAGAAGTACTCCCATTTAGGAATACTTCTTTCCTGTGAACAATAAACTTTATTTACACTGCTAGAATTATTGAATGTGTAACTTCACCGATTATGTATTTCGTATAGTTACAGGCGTTAGACGTTTGGTGCTTTTTGGCATTTCTTGTTTTGGCCTTTTATTTGCTTTCTATATCTGCATTTGTCTGCCTCAGCTAGCACTCGATGGGCGCGGCTGTAGATCTTCGGGAGAATCATTCGCCCTTTACTGGACAAAACCAGGCTGATGATGATGAGGTATATGATGATGGTGATGATTAGGAGGATTTGCCGTGCACAGGCCACGTATAAGACAGGCATTTTCCATTTCGTTACATCATTTAAATGGTATTTTCGCCTTTGGGTTTATATTTTTGTGTTACCTTTTTCATTTCCTTCGACCAACAGTCACCATTTACACTAGTATTACAATAGACTATTGTTACGAGGCATGTGATGCATTCGCCATAAAGCGGGCACTAGATGCGCTGTGCCGAAGTGGGATCATCATCAAGGGGCGAAGATGAAGCCTTGAAGGGGGCGCTTAAAAATAGTTGCAAGTGCCACGTTTTGATCAAAAGAGAACAAGACAAGAGCTTCGGAATCGAACAGGCCTGTTTCGCATTTCGATATGTTTATTGTTATTGTTATTTTTGAGCCCAACATAATTCAAAACGAAGGAATCAGCGCTCTGCGAAGCACTGCGCTTTCTTCCGGTTCATCTCCGAAAACAGCCTCAGGTGGGCTTCAGGGGCAGCTCGAATCGATTGCGAAAACGTAGTTTTCGAGGACGAGGAGCGATCGCATTGTGCGGAACATGAGCAGCGCATGCTTCCGGATACAGCCGCGCTCGTTCAAGCTATCGCTCGCTTCATTAGCGGGGCCCATTTACGCTCCCACACGCCTTATCCGTTGAAGGCACAGCGACTGCGATCGACACGCCAGATACCGCGAAACCTGAATGGCGCCCGGTTGTTCTGCACGAAAAATCATTAGTGCACTCCTGCCTAGGCGCTTCTGAATCTTTAATTAAGCAGACTCGCCCGTAATCGTCTCGATGCATGGGTCGGCAACTACCAACACTGGGTTGATAAGAAGGCCATGTAACTCAGTGAGCCACTGGCTCGTAGACACGTTTTAGCGGTGCATCTCATTTTATTTGTTACTCGACGACTCCTATTCATACCAGGCACACATTGCATCTGTGAGTACAGTACTAAAACATTTTTTTCACCTTGTAACCTTTTTAAGAACGCTACATTTACTGCTGATAAGGCTCACCATGACAAGTGACTCCTAAGGGCCACTGTGAACGACCATATCTGTATCGCTCGACCGGCCTATCGCCAACTAGCTACCTCCTGCAAACTCCTGCACGGCCAGCTGTGTCTACAGCGTTCGTGCCTGCTTTCTTTCCTTCCTTGCCATTCGCTAGTGATGCTCGCGTACGTCGTTCCTATTCGATAAGCAGCCGCGCAAAAGCGGCAGTGTGGCATATGCGGATACAAAACGAGGGAAAGTGTGGCTGCGCCGGCCATAGGATAATCAATGAAAGCCAAGTAAATTCCTGTTTATAAAGCGCTGTCCAAAACACCGCTGCGATTACATGCTACTACGTGGGTACAACCTAGTTTGCTATCCTGCACGTCGCGAAAGGGAAGGTTACTAAAAAAATCAGAATTACGACTGTGAAATTTAAGATGTTCGCTAATGACGGTGAAGGCCAGTGATTGGGCTGCCGGGTCTCCAGGCCTCAAATCTAACACTGCCGCCCGAAAAGTTTTCCAATAAGGAATATTTTGATAGACTTAGCCCAGATAACACTCAGCTTATACATCATTGGAAGGATACAACATTAACGTGTCTACAGCAAAACACTGCTTTCTCAAAAATAATTGATGTATTTAATCTTATCAGAGAGACCTACCTTAAATACTTGCTTGCTGTCAAGAACCGCAGCATAAAATTTAACTGTTGGCGGGTGATAATTTTAAGGGCCGAGTAACAATATATGGGCAATTTCGAACGGCCTGGAATGCGCCCCACTTCACATGTAAACCATTACAGCCATGTCACAAGAACACCACAAAATTGTAGTTGACAAATCTAGAATACAACAAGAAAACGAAGCGCCGAAATATACCAGCGACGTCAAGCGACCATACCGATGGTTGCACAGGCTTCTGTGAAGCTTACCCTAAATAAAATAGTGTTGGAAGCCCGCCATGACAGAATTTTGGTTCATTTGACTACCTTCAATGCGGCGCGTTCGGCATTCGGAACTCAACTTGTTAGTAGACGCATGAAACTTTAATAGGATGCTAACACCTCGAATGAGCCGCACCAGCTTATTACACGATCACCGTTAAAATAAAGCACATCTATTGCTTTCTACAACGTGCGTTTTCTTTCCTTCTCGATGCTCGCAAGTGTAAGCGCACGCAGAACCGTCTGTCTGTTGGATTCATTTGTTCTAGTGAAGCTCACGCGAGCCGAGCCCATCGTGGCGTCCCACCAAGAGCCGGAGTTCGCGGAGCCCATCGTGAACCACACGGTACCTGTTGGTAGGAAAGTTACCATGTCGTGTGTCGTCGACCATCTGAACAACTACAGGGTGAGCGGACTGGTCAATGCATGCGTACAGTAAGCGAACGTTGTTTTCCTTACTCTGTCTTCGAAGGGGACGCTTAACAAGGGGGAGAGACGCTTGGCTTATCAGGTGCGCTGTAGTGGTGGGATATCGAATAATACGAAACAGCCAGGGTTCATTAGCGTACGCCATTGTCTTGTATACACCGGCGTCTTCACTAGCTGCATTTACCATAAAAAGACCACTCCGAATCGTACTCGTCGCCACGTGCTCGCCAACCTATGTCACTGAGTATGCTATGGGGATGCATGAGCGCGCCCGTACGTACAACTGAAGAAAAACTGTTCAGGCTGCGTATTCGTAGAATGAAGTGCATGTGAGTTCGGAATTTGAATGTTAACATCTCTGATCGGATAAAAACTTAGATGAACGCAAATTAATGAAAATGCGCCAACCAGAGGTAAGAAGCTCTTGTTTAAGCCTTTGGTTAGTATGTTTTCAAGCTATGCTCGAAATAATTGACTTGAACGTGCGATGTGTATATGCTAAGCGCCACAGAGTAAAGGCCATTTTAAGGAGCTCTGATGATGATGACTTGAATTCACGTTCGCTGTTGTATGGGTAGGCCACGAGGGATTCGTTCAGCCGAAGAGCAGGCGGTTATTCGGGCACGCGCTCGCGAGCGTTTAAATTTTAAAAGTTAAGTACACGGTTTTATTCAGTAGTAATCGTCGTCCTCCCCAGCGTCATCGTCTCCCGACGGCACAGCCGCGTAGGGCCAATCCTTTTGTAGCGCGTCCTCCCCTTGGTAGACCTCCAGTTCTTCATCAGGTGGTCTGGTGGACGTCTCCAAAGGTGGATTGTGAAAAGGTGGCTTTACAGATTCGTCGTCATCGTCTTCGGCGCGGCGGACAAAGGCGGGAGCTCCTCATGGGGCGTAAGCCCACACGCAACCCTGGACGACGCCGGGTGGTCCCCGCGAGGCACGCGCTCAGGCGCGCTCGGGGATTTCTGCCCCCCGCCGGATGAATTCGCGTCGGCCTAAGCAGCTCAGCTGTTAAAAAGAGCGCAAGTTGCATAAATAAAATTAACACTTAACATAGACGTATTTATAAGGTGAGTTGGATGGAGCTCAGCCTCAGTTCTCGTTATGTATGGCGTGTTTACCATCAAGCTTTGCGTTTTTACATTTGGTTTGAGAAAGGAACGTTTTATTTTATTTGATTTGATTCTATCTAAGCTTAAAATCAACGCACGGATGGGCAAACAGTCGCTTAAGCCAGTTTGTGATTCAGTTGCTGCTAGTCATGTCCCCCAGATATTTGTGCTCGCGTGATCTACTGGTTGGATGAGTTCATTAACGATATACGACTACTGGTTCAAGTGCATTAAACATGTTTCAGGGAACCCCTTAGTGTAGGTGCGTTTCGCAAGTACTTGAAGGCTCAGGTATCAAATAGCTAATCCGAAAACTACGCCCTTTAACAGCGGAGCTGTTGTACAAGCCGTAAGTCCGGTGTTTGAGGGTAAAATGCAAAAAAAAAAAAAAAATGCGGAGCGCTCGTGAGCCGTACCTCGCGCCGACCGCCGAGTCCCCGGCTGCTCTCACAGCGGCTTTAAAAAAAATACAAGAAAAAAAATTGGCCACGTATCTGCTCCTTTGGCTGCAAAGGTCGACGCAAGACGATAGTCGACTGGCACCCGTGGCAATAAATGCCTCCCTTCTCTTTCCCGCTCACCTCTCATGCTGTTCCCCTCCCGCCTCGCTCCTTCTAAGATAACACGCTAGAGGTTTTCTCAAGTCAATTTAAATTTACCGCGTTCCCCTGATCCAAGTCGGGTGCCTCAATCCCAGTGCTGCCCTACGGCGGAGACGAGCGTGAATCGAGGCACCCGACTACAACGTTTATGGAACCACGTTGCCCTACTCCATGAGCGTTCCAAGCGGAACGCGGTAGGTCTAGTGGAACCTTTCGCGGCTGTCACCGTTTGATTTTAAATGCAGAGCATTTCAGTAACTCACGATGTCACCCGCGTTGTCCCGTCGTAGTCCGCACCGTCGTTGTCCGCACCCCTCCCCGTACACTATATAAAAGAAAATACTATCCGGCGCCAGGTTTCGATCCCTCGACCCTGCGGGCGGAACGCAATGTACATGGTGCTCTACCCACTGCGCCACAAAGCCGACACAGAATGGGACGCTACGAACGCGCCTTATATCGTTGACTCATTCAAATTACTGCTGACGAGCGCTCTCTCGTCAGCAGTTGCCACCAGTGCAACAACATTAACGTAACGCAAACTACTTAACGTCGTGCGCCCCCGGAAATGCTCTGCATTTGTTTTGGAATTCCGACAGGTAGCGCAAACAACAGCAGGCAACAGTTTTCGGCAGTTGATGTACTATTTTATTTGCTATCGCAAATACTACTCATGTATTGATTTTCTGCCTTATATTTGCGTAATGTCTTGTTTGTGTTCAACAGTGTTGACAAGTATGAACATTAAAACCGGACATAGACGTTCAGATTTGGCAGTGAGTATATACGACTATTTCGGAGCATGTGCTCAGTTTGGCCGGCTGGCTGAATCGAATGACAGACAGACAGACGTACAGACAGGCAGGCCAAAATTTTATCGTTCAAGTAGCCCAAGGAAGACTATCGTCTTTAAGAACCCCAGCACTGTCGTCAAGCGCTGCCGCACGTGTCATGCTTGGCATAAGTAAGCGGACGATATTGATACATATGACGATGAATACTGCTAGCACAGTGCAATGCAACGACGGAACATGTAAATAAACAATTTCAAACTTGTGCAAATGCGTGGTGATGTGTCCTTCAGTGCTCACGTATAAAGAAATCCGGCAGCTTCGCTATGGTTCAAGCCTTGGGGAACTTAGGGCAAGCTTCACCAGTTTATCTGGTGGAAATCTACAATTCTGAGGATAGCTTTGCATCCACCGCTCTCCGCGAAGAAGACGACGACCTCCTCTTCGATGCATACGACGACGATTACAAGCCCCGTAACTATGGAAATAAAAAACGATACTGAAACGTAACTATGTGTCCAGCAATGCTCACCTACAGCAGCTTCGTCATTCAAGTCTTGCGCGTGAGTGCAAGCTTCCCTGAAATCTTTTTGTGGGTGCGGAAGAATGGAGGAACATTGACCACTGCCATGGTACCCACAGGGGGCGTGGAGGTCAACAGTGCATCATGGCAGAGTTAAGGTTGGTTTTAACATGCCACTTTAACTGTTGACCTGTCCTTTCTTTTCCGCGTCAATTCAAACGGCTTGTTTGTTTGTTGTTTGTTTGGGAAGAACGAATATCGTAGGATACATAACTTCTCCCATGGTTTCGCACAGGCTGCGAAACATATGCTTGCTGAAAATATCTCTTTTATGTTTGGTGATTGGCGTGACCAGCTGGGTTTCATGGCCTCTCACTGCGCGTCGTTTGAAAAGCCCAGCTTCAGTGGCTCGCTTTATTATTCCTGGTCTCTCATTAAACCAATGCGATGTGCATTTATAATTAACATACTTCCACTCCCCTTCGTCAGGTACTTATGTTTCACCAGAAGTGTTCGACAGGTTTCACCTACGTTTAAAGATATTGGCGTGTGCGATTATGCTAATCGATCCTGGGACTCCGGCCATCGGGGAGCCTATAAATACCACCTACGCATGAACACTTTTGCTGCAGGCGTGCTTCTTTACAGTCCTCGTGAGTTAAAATTGCGCCACAAAAACGACACCGGAAAAGCGACTTCAAAGAAACCTGCTGGAAATAAACCTACACATGTGCCAGGTGAAAAACACCAATGTGTCAGCGTAGGAATTGAGCCAGGCCTGCGTGTTGTGCAGTAGAAAGCTCTCACAGGCGTGGAGGCGTTACAACAAAAGTGACTTGACGCTCATATCCCGTTCAGCTGTTATTTAAGTAAAAGCAGCCCCAATTTGACCGAGACAGCTGCGTGGTGTCTGATTTGGCGCGTCTGGATCGGCTTGTGTGAGAAGACAATACGAAGCTTTTGCGCTAAAACACGCGTACACAGAAAGAACTGATCAGCATAAGCCGCGCGACGTGCAGCTGAAGAGCGACGCTTGAGCCGTTTATCAGCGAAAGAAGTGGGAGTTTGTCAGCGACAGGAAGTTTGCATGCGTGCAGGTAATGTGATAGAGACTGGCGCTTAATCTACAGCAATTCCGTTTGGCGCCTTGGCAACTCACAGTCAGACGCCAGCTGCACCAGTCGCCATTAACAAGTGATCGCACGAATAAAGGCAAGTTCTCGTAAATAAATTTCACGCTGAGGCATTCTGTCAAGATTGGCCCCTGTGTAACAGCAACGCTTTGAACAGCAACCCCTCGCTTTGACTTTCTCCAGTTTGATACGTAAAGTTTGATAAATAACGTGGAGTTCTACAAAAATCTGAGGTAGACAAGTGACTGCCCAAGTTGCACTTCCTTGTTATTTATGGTAAGTTCGAGAACTGAATAAAAAGAGACATTTAGGGGACTTGCATGGCGATATTTTTTTAAAGAGACCATGAACAGTGCATAGAACCTCGTTTTAGTTTATTTACCAGCCGCAGTGGCTCAGTGGCTATGGCGTTGTGCTGCTGAGCCCAAGGATGCGGGTTGGATCCCTGCCGCGATGGTCGCTTTTCAGATGGAGGCGAAAGAGAAAAACACCGGTGTAAAGATTTCGGCGCATGTTAAAGATACCCAGGGCAGGGAGTCAAAATTAATCCGGAGCCCTCCACTACCCCGCTACTCATAGCGCAAATGTAGATTCGGCGCGTTATATGCTGAAATTTTGAATTTAAAAGCATGACTTCGCAACTCGCTGAACTTTATTTTAGGGCAAAAAGATGTTGTTCAAACAAAAAAAAATTAACATGCAACTAGAACCTTTCAAATTTCCCACTACACAACGCCGAGAAAGACGTCATTGGTGGCGTACAAAAAGCAGTAATATGTAGGTTAGCTCCATTCTTAGATTGAAGCGGTGTGATTGAACGGAACCCGAGGTCCACTACAAAAGTTCGATCTTGTTTATTGGCGGTAGCTTTTGTTGGCCACCAATAATACCAATTAGGCTCCGGGACATCGCGAGGACAGAGTAAGAAGGTGGCTGGTACGGTGCTACCTTTTCACCCGTTTTATTCATTATCTAGCCTAATGGTTTAAATTTTGTGCTGAAATGGTCATGATTGTTAATATAACCTTTTAATCCTTCCAATAATTGTATTTTGTTTGTACGATCCATTTAACGTGAACTTAAAACAGACACCGCATTTCGTGAACTTTTATATGGGGACGCCTGAATGTCCCGTGTAGTCCAAGAAAATCGCGGTCTCGTAAACACACACACACGGGCACTTCACACGCATGCCCACGCACATACGCACCCACTCCCACCCACGTGCGCACAAGCCCACAGCGGCCGCCTCCGACCACGGTCGTGTACACGTAAAATGTTACTCACTAAGAGCTGCGCAAATTGCCTGTCCTGTGAAACGCATTGGTGTATAACTGAATACGAGAGCCCAAAACATTTTCTTTCAGAAAGGGGGGGGGGGGGGGGGGGAGTTTAGCTTTCACACGCCCCGCAAGGGCATGGTGTAAAGGCGGCGCGAACGCCAAAGTGGAGTCTGAATGCCGCTGACAAGGAATTCGTGAAGCCACGCAAAAAAAAAAAAAAGTCAGCGTATTTACGAGTGACGTTCGTCAAGGGAGCGAAAAATATTTAGCCACGAAATGGTTGCAACGAAATGGAAAATTCCTTTCTCATAACTGACATCAGTGGAAAAAGCGGCAGTGATGGATGGTATAATACTCTTTTCCGTACCTCTGGCACGCATCTTTATGCGGAAAGGACCCATAAATCGCGAGCTGCGTACGAATCGGGGACGGATCGTATTGACGAGGACAAATGCACCGCCGTTCGCTACATGAAGTGGGCCCGCTATATACGTGAGTGGCGGCCGGCCAAAACATTTTGCTCTACCCATGGACGGATGCACACGAAAGCTTTAGGACAGAGAGCAGAGAAGGAGGAAACGAAAGGGGGTTCGGAAAGAGCGTCGTCTGCTAGCGAGCAGCAGATATGCAAAACCCACGCACACGCACGCACGCACCGCGCATTACCGCTTCGTCGGCGGAGTGCGGGAGCTTTTACCGGGTACGGACAGCAGACAACTCGACCTGGACTTTCCTACTAACACACAGTAACCTAAGTGGACCGACAACGACGAGTCAATCTGTGTGCGTATACAGTATGGCTTGCCAGGCACGCACGTTCGCTGCGCTGGTAGTGAGAATGGAGGAGTAAGTAAAAGCAAACGAAAGCTCCATTTGGGAAGGCGGGAAGATTTGAATGCGCCGGCAGCAGGTCCTGTCGGCGTACCTGGTCGGTCGGTTTCAGTGCTGACCATTCGCTACAGTCAGACGCACGTCTCGGGGCTTCCTGCGTGCCGCCCGCCCGAGCGAGCGTGACTCGAGGCACGCGACGCACCAATCTCTGCGCCACTCAGCGCCAGAATAATTGCCGCGTAAACGATGAATTCAGCACGAAAAGCGCTTCGAGCGGACGGTGCCGTGTGCAGCGACGCTCAGGCACGCAGTGGTGTGTATACAGTCCTCGGTACTTTGGCGCTGCTTTCGAGGTCTGCGCCGATTTGCAATGAAAAGTGACCCCGCACCTCCGCGCGGAAAAATAGGCAACATTATTTGTTTCTATGGAAGCGGCCAGTTGTCCTTCTCTTTTGCACGCTCTTCATGCTCCCATTTTTTGCGGCACTATTGGCTGAAAGTAAGGGTGGAGAATTTTACGAAAATGACAAAAGCTCAGTGCGTGCCGCTGTCACGGCTTAAAACAAGTTGTAATAGGAAGTGGGCTTGTATTTTGCAGGTATAAAATTCTGGGTATGACGCCCGTCCTTCTTTTTTACTTCTACTCGGCACAGGAAGCGTCTAAGTTATGTTTTATCTCCCCAGTAATTGCATCCCAAGAAGCAGAACTCATTGATAGCAAGAGCTTTCAAGTTTATCTCTTTACTGTCGATAATTCTTTCCACCTCACTTTCTCTACCTGTATCTTTCTAATTTCCTTTACCTTGTGCGTCCGTGCGCGCGCGCGTGTGTGTGCCAGCATCAAGGTCACGATATTTATGTTCCCGCATGTTATGTCAACTACACTTATTTCAATTAATTTGACTCATACTGCCCCCCAGCCCAGCTTATCCGGAAATCCATTTCCCCAGCTTCTTGTCCCTAAGTGTTAATCTGATCATCCCTTTTGTAGTGTGAGCTACACTAACCGAGCTTGAGTAGTTTCGCGTGGCTCCTGGAGAGCCGTGCTGCGCATGCGCGAGGAGCAGTGACGTCACACGGCCACAGAACGTTGCTCGCTGCCCGGCGTCTCTCACACACCCCACGCGCTCAGCGTCTTCGCCGACCTCTGTTCCGCACGTGGCGGCCCGGTCCACTTGATGATCATGCGAGGAGTGGCCGGGTGTCAGCAACACCGGCGTGCGCCTGTGAAACCAGCTTAGCTCTGGGGCGATTGGTGATGCTGCGGCGGAGCCACTTGATAAATATACATGTGTCACATAATGCGTATACCGTGTGTGCGTCACTTAAGCAGCAGTATGCAGGGTAATCAAGCTAGTCCTAAACAACCTGGAAAGCTAATAATAACCAGCTGAACCTTACTCACGCTACGTATATGCTGGCATAGCCGAGCTAAGCCACTGCTAATTTTTTCTCGTGATGCTTTGGGCTGACCTGAATTTTATTTCAATGTGTTTAGTAGGACACCATGCTTGTGCCCGATAAGTCATAAGTCATCGCCGTGAGTACCTACAGGCTGTAGACTTTCTTTTCAAGCTAAACTTCCATTGTCTGACTTGCGCCGTCGGTGGTGGCGTACGCCTAAACGCCTTGCAGCAAAGCCAACTTTATCCACACGCTCTTCGGGTGCAGTGTTCGCTCTCCGTTCGCAGTTGGAGTGGGCGGGCGTGAGCGCGTGCAAGTATCTGGCTATATCATGCCGCAATGGGAGCCAATCTGCGTCGTCACTCGCGTCACAGCACATCGCAGGTGCGGTCGTTCGCTCTAGACGGGCAGTCCACCTTCTAGCGTGGCACGGGTGGTTCGCTCGGTGGAAGAGCGGGAAGTCATTGAAGAACTACACGTTCCCGATAATAACCCCCCCTCCCCCCCCCCCCCCAAAAAAAAAATCTATATACAATTACGTATACCAGCCATTTGGTTGGGGTAAATCTTAACGAAAAGAAAGGGTTTAGCGTTGGTTGATCGATGGTTTTGCGTTTTGATTTCGGTCATTGCGTTTTGGTTTTGGCAGAAGTGTTTTAATTTCCGTTTAGCGCTCATTTCATTTCATTTTTTGTCGTTTTTAAAGAAGATAGTCTTTCTTGGGCTACTTAAACGCAGAAATTTCGGTCTGCCTGCCTGTCTGTCTGTCTGTCTGTCTGTCTGTGACTCGATTCAGCCACAAGGCCAAACTGAAATAAAATTTGCGCAATTGTCTTATTTACTCACAGTCAAATCTAAACGTCTAAGTCCGGTGTCAGTGTTCATACTTGTCAACATTGTTGAACAATAACAAGACATTACGAAATATCAGGCAGAAAATTAATACATAAGTGATGGTTGCAGTGTTCCTTTATTAAAAAATTCATGAATGCTTGGTTTTTGCGATAGCAAATGAAATACTATATCAACGGCAGAAAACCGTCGCCTGCTGTGGCCAGCGCTACCTCCTGGCGGCATTTAACAAATCAAGCGGCAATAGCCACGGAAGGTTCCACTAGATGGAATCCACGTTCCGCTTGGAACTCTCGTGCAGTAGGGTATCGCGATTCTATAAATGATGTAGTAGGGTGCCTCAATTCACGCGCCTCTCCGCCTTCCGGCAGCGCTGACATCGAGACACCCGACTTGGAGCAGTGGAACGCGGTAAATTGCAATTTACTTGAGCAAACATCTAGCGTGTTATCTTGGGAGGAACGAGACGGGAAAGGAACAGCATGAGAGGTGAGCAGGAAAGAGAAGGGATGCATTTACTTGCCAGGGTCGCCAGTCGACTATCGTCTTTCGGTGACATTTACAACGAAAGGAGCAGATTCGCGGTCATTTTTTTCTTGGTGTTGTTTTCACTGAGGTGAAGCTTCGCGTGCACCCGTTTTTCCCGAAAGGAAAGGGTTCGTTAATTTTTTTCCACATAAGACATGTGGTACCGTGCTTGTAATGACTTATCAGTGCTTGCTCACTGCATCCCACCCCATACTATCTCCACGCCCGATTTCTTCGGGACGTCAGTAGCATAGGTGGTGAGAAGCACCCTCGTGGTGGCATAACGGGTGGCGTTTATTGGGGCGACAGCTACCCACTTGTTGCGAAGCGTAGATGCCGGTAAAAGCTCGAGCAACTCAATGCCGACGGGGTAAAGCGCCAATGGGTTGGAGTAAGCGAGCTGGTGCCACTGCAGTAGTTTGGTGTCATTGAAAAGAGGTCACACGCCGTGGCCTTGCGCTTAGCAGAGCGATATGAAATCGGCCAGGTAAACCGGAGCCGAACACGATCTTAGGTTCTCAGCACGCCTAAATGACCAGCGGTATAGGTTCATCGGTAATCTCTTGAAGGATGACGGAGCATGCGTCTTGATTGATTGATTGTAGGGTTAAACGCGCCGACGCAACGCAGGCGATGAGGCGCGCCGTAGTGGAGGGCTCCGGATTAATCTTGACCACCTGGGGGTGTTTAACGTGCGCCAAAATCTCGTACATACGGGCGTTTTTGCTTTTCGCCTCCATCAGAAAACGGCTTTGGCGGCCGGGAATCGAACCCGCGACCTCATGCTCAGCAGCGCAACGCCTTAGCCACTGAACCACCATGGCGGGTAGCATGCGTCTTGGTGATTTACAATCCTGGACCTCGCGGACGTTAGGCCGAGGAGTGCTACGCTGTAAAGCCCCGATTTAAAAAAAAAATAACGAAGTGAGGCAAACAGACGAAGAGGTGAGATGTTGCATGTATGCTACTCTCATCAACCCACTGGCCGCTGTGTAACGAAACTTCATGTTTGATCAAGCGATAAAAAAAAATACGGACACACAAAAAAAGGGGCAACCATTTACCCTGTCGCCTTTCTTGTGTCCGTCCTTTTTAACGCTTAAACAATGCCAAGCATTCAACAACTCGCCAAGCGACAAGTTCTTCACAAGTAAACTTCGTTATTATAGCTTTCTTCGTGTGTCTGATTTTTCTATATACGTTTATATGTTTTCCTGAAGCTGCATGCCCCGTACTCATCACAAAATTTATTTTTTTCTGCCTCAATGATGGCGCTAGAGCAAGACTGAAAGATGCCTGAAATTGTCAACAACCCAGAAGCAAATTGTCTGCATCCAGGGAGTTTCTACGCCCTAAACGGAGCGAGCGCTTGGTTACATTTCCTTTAACCCAGTGGGAAGCAAAAGTACAAGCAACGACTCCATTGCGTAGTCATAGAAACCGATCCGAGTGCATCACGGCCGACAATTAACGCCACGGTCGGCTCCCGAAATTACTTAGAACCTCGCAGAAAGCTCGTGCGCGTCTCAAGCGTAAGCACGGCGGGACTTGCTCTAACAGCCCGCATCTGTCTTTCTATTGCTGTTGCGCGCTCCCACGAGGCTCACCTTAGAGAAAAAAAAACGTTAGAAAACATAAATCTCGGTTTGTTCCCAGAGGGACGTCCTTATTCGTGCCCCGGGCGTCTCGAAACATTGTGCAATAATGGGCCCCTGTTCGCTGGGAGCAGCAACCCGTACTCGGCGTGCGCGAGCCTCGAGAACTCTGCCCAGAGACGAACTCAAGAAAAAAAGAGGAGATCAAAGGAGGATTGGCAGCGGTCGTTTTTTATAATCAAGGACGGAAGCATTGTCCCTCTTGCTCGCGAGCTGTCCTAAATTCAAAAATTTCGTTGCTTACGTCCCCGTAGCATTCGTGTTTACGCCTCTCGCTGTAAAGCAAAGCGAAAAAAGTCAGGACTGAGTGTGGAGAGTGACGTACACTCACCGTTGGCGATATATCTCGGCGCTTGGCGCAGATCGTTTTTCAAAAACCCGGCATCCGCCGCTGTTTGACGGTTGTTGATCCCGAGAGGACCGAGCGAGCAGCCTCCTCTGAGTGGATATCGGGATATGTATAGTGCATGAGCCTCTGCTTCAACGAGCAAGTTTATAGCGTGTAACGGGGCAAACGCTGCGTGCTCTTGTGTTTTCCCGCGACCGAAATTTACTGCCGGAATTCTCCCGAGCAGCTGCGAGCAACGAGCTGGTTTTGAAAGTCTTTTCTAAGAGGCCTTGTCGACATGCCGTCTAGGTGGATGCTATGTTAGTGTTTCTTTATAGGGCACGTGAACTCGGCGTTCTTCCCAAAGGTATTTCAGTGGCTTGATTTTTGGGCAATATTATATTATATTTCAAAATTTGTTTGTTTAATCGTTACGGGTACGTTGACTCGTAATTCATTATATGGCAATGCCGCAACATTCGTTTGTGGTGCTGCAAAGGTAGGAGTGAGTGCGTCGTAAATTTTCCAGGGAGATATTGTAGTGAATCCTCTATTTCTAAACTTCCTGCGTCAAAACAGGCAGACTATCTATTTTCGCAGTTATAGACGCAAGCGGCACTTTTATTTCCTGTTCAGTGTCGCTGCCTTCGTTGTTTGTAGTTTGCGGTGAGCATATAGGCAATAGGCAATGGCTGTAGCAGTACAGCAACGAAAACGTAACTTCGAAAGGTATTCTATAGTTACTAACCTGTAAGGAGGGTGATTGCCTGGTTAGCGCTACGAAAAGTCCCGGCTGCGGCCGCCAAGTGACCTCTGTCTGGAAGTTCACCGTTTCTCTTGGGCTAAGCTCGACGGCTGCGCCCGCGCATTCGCAGCTTCTTTGAAGCCAGGAGTGATCGGCAAGCGGATAATGATGGCTCCGAAATGATCGTCAGCACGACGATCTGCTTTGCGCAGAAGCATGGGTCCATGAAACCGGCATGCTAGCAGTAGTTCAACCTTGGTTAGCGCTGCGAACAGGCCGCTACAACCAAGAAGCATGACGAAGTTTTTGCAGCTTTATGCACCGAAGCTATACTTTGGGGTATGAGGCGCGCAGTAGTGGAGGAGTTCGGAATAAGTTAGACCACTCAGGGTTCTTTAAATTGAGCAAAATCTTGAACGACGAGTGTTCTCGCCCATCATCCCCATCAGAAAAACAGCTGCAGCGGCCTTTATGGAACCAGCGTCCTCGTGCTGAGCAGTTCGACGCTTTTAGCCTCGGAAAGGAGTAATGTGATTGAAGTCTCATTACACATGTCACAACAGTGAACAGCACAAATTAATTATTCTGCAGTGTACGCTACAGAGGGAAGCAAGGAAGCAGG
This sequence comes from Haemaphysalis longicornis, assembly GCF_048455015.1. NCBI lineage: Eukaryota > Metazoa > Arthropoda > Arachnida > Ixodida > Ixodidae > Haemaphysalis > Haemaphysalis longicornis. The sequence continues at coordinate 280,560,898 of NW_027526295.1, read as the reverse complement.
GGTTATTTGTGCTGTCTTCCCTTCGTTGACCTGCGTGGTGGCTTCGCAGGTGGCCTGGATGTTCATGGAGAAGTTCACCCTGCTGACTCTGGCCAAGAGCGTGATCACGCACAACTCGCGCTTCAGGGTGACCCACAACGGACACCGCACTTGGCAGCTGCACATCCACGACGTGCAGGAGCGGGACCGCGGGGCTTACATGTGCCAGATAAACACGTCGCCCATGAAGTCCCAGGTCGGCTACCTCAACGTCGTCGGTAAGTGACGCCGCGAGAAGAGTTTGTCCGTCGGCCATTTTTGCGTCACTGCCTCATACTCCATGTCACGCAGCCGCATGGTCCTGTCCGGTATAAATTATTACGCAGCCCTATATTAGTACTGTGTGCCTAATAAACTCCTGTGTCTTTTTCAGCACGCTAAACGACAACCTCGGACCCCATCTCATCTTTTTTCCTCGGCAGACAGTCAGTCACTCCTGTGTTTCCTCTATTTTCAGTCCTTTCCATCACACGAAGATCGATGTTCCACCTTCTTTCCTTATTTTTTGCTGCGGTGTTTTCCACACAAGTTTGTTGCATCCTCCAAGATGCTCGCTTCCTGTGCCTGAGTGTTACACCTGTCATCCCTTTTCCCATTGCACTCCGTCCTGCCCAAAAGTTATCCTTCGATTTTGTCGGTGAGATTTACTTGCATATATCTTCAAGGCTACGACTGAGACTTCCCTGCACACACCCTGCTGAACGCTTTCCCTATGCAGAACATGAACCAGTGACCACCCGGATTCGCTGAACATGACGCGTCATTCCTATATCTCGAGTGGCCCAACTATTCCCCATTTACTGGAGGAAGGAGTGACTACATCTTCCATATTTTCTCTGGCTAATTTTTGCTGTTTCTAAATAAGAACTATGATCGATCACTGCCATCGCCAGCCCTGATATTGGGTACCGCTGTACTCACACACAAGCCCGCATACAATGTTGGTGAAAAAATTACCATCCCCTCTTAAACAAAGTTCAGGAGAGCGCGAAGGCTAAAAGTGCTTCCAGGCTTCGCTCAAAGTGCGTCTAATCGATTGTCAAACCTTCAAAGACCCAAATCGCGAACGAAGAGTGAATTTGTGCGACGACTTTTTACGCATGTACTAAGTAAACGCAACACGGATTGTGTGCCCTTTCTGTAGTCCTCTTTCCCGCGCTGTTTTATAACTCAGTTAAGTAAACGCATCTGCGTACGAGGTAAATGTATACCCATACGGGGTTTATGAGATAAAAGTATACTATTGTACTCCTCCTGCATGATCGTTGCGTATATTACCTTATCTAAAACCGTTCGTTTTTCGCGATTTTCAATTAACCGTTTTGGCACAATGAAATTCCGGTTTCACACACGCGTCGTGTGTCCAGAGAGCTCACCAGACCTTTTCGGCCGACCAAGTGGCCTACGGGGAATTTTTGACAAAACGCCATCGGTCCCACTAAAAAAGCTTTCGCTAGAAAAACTGGAAGTTGCTTGCCAGTAGTCATTGAAGCTGTAATTGTCACCCTGCAGTGCGCGACGCTGACACCGGGTGCGGAACACACTTCACGGGACCAAGAACCCAAGGGTCTTTACTGTTCAGGAAAAAGCGAGAGCTGGCAAAGGAAGGAAAAAACACCTTCAACTTATTTTGTAGCACCACGTCGCGGCTGAGCGCAAGGCATAAACCCACACGAAATGGAAAACAAAAAAACTATTGTAATTTTCGTCACATCGGCGTAATTAAGGTTGTCGCGCCGCATTGGGGTCCGACCAAAATCGCTTCTGCTGACCTATCCGCTGCGCGCAGCTTCCAGGGCATTTTCCCGTTGTCACATGGAATTTCTTTTTGTTTTAAAGGAACCCAAGTCTTATTTGTGGCTGTATTTCTGGGGTTTAACCAATGTAATTCTAAAGAAAAGCTGCAGCCCTAGTTTGTAACGAGCTACAAAAAAAAAGCATCATGCGCCCTTTGCGCTAACTACCATTATGACGTCCCACTGGTTGGCAATGCGCTTTCATGCTATCCGAATTTCATTTTTTTTTACAGCAAAGCTGTCTACCTCTAACGGCCAACGGTTTCATCTGCGTGGGCAAAAACGCCGAGGCCCCAAAGACGCCGAGCGCATGCGTCAGGCGAATCAGGCATACAGCATAGAGCTCAGTATTCGTTTGAGGAAACAACAAAACAAGCATCGAAACCGCATTATAGATAATTGGGCGCTGTGGACAACGGGACCCTCTCATCATGTGGTACTGGCAAAGATTTTATTTGAAGACTGTTTTTGAAGGCTAGGCAGGACTAGTGTCACTAAGTAGAGCAGATCTCGCCCAAGACGCCGACCGCATGCGTCAGCCTACGCAGGGCCCAGCATTTGCCGCCAGAGAAGCTGAGCGTAGCGTCAGTAGATGAGGTAGCTGAGTACCGCCACTGAGGCACGCAGGTCAGCAAAGGCGGCCATTTTGGCGCTTATCGGTGTTACGAGATTGCTGCATCTACGGCGTCGCCGTTAACTTCGACCGAGTCGTTTGTGAACAACACCACCGAAGATGCAGCAAAACGACATCTTTGGACACACTTCTGCTGCCGAAATGCTGTTACACGCGTTATATTTGATTCGCATTCGCAACGACGTCAGCTGCACGCAGCGGCAGAGCAAGGTGGACAAGCCAAGCCTAAGAGAGTTGACGGAGAGTTGACGGACAAATGCCACGTAATGCGAACTGACCAATGGCCATGGTAGCGGCAAGGAACCATCGGAAAAAAAAATTGCCGATACTCTGTGCCCATATCTACAGGCACTAGCCGAGCGCAAGCGACAAGCCAGCCGACACGATGAGAAACATTTCATACCCTCCTCTATCACCATTTGTAGTGGTTTACAACAGCTTTGCTGGACATCGAATGTCGCAGGGCGGGATGGTGACCAAGTTTTAATGCGTAGCATTCTTTGCTGAGTACCCATGCAGCCAGGACCGTGCAACACCCTGCATTTCCACAAAAATGCTGAAATCGCGAAATTTCACCCTGTAATCGCTATAATAGCGTAAATGGAGATAGCTGGTCGGACGAAATTTTGAAAAACTAAAAAATAAGAAAATTATAAAAAAACTACGTAAAATGGCAAAACGTACAACGCGTGGCATTTCCACAATAGTGCCGATTGCGCGAAAGTTTCACCTCTAATCATTATAAAAGCGTAAATGGATATCATTGGTCGAACGAAATTTTTAAAATTAAAAAAAAGTACGAAAAATATAAAATAATTACAGAAACTAGCTAACCGCGTAACGCCCTGCATTTCCACATTGATGCAGATTTCGCGAAAGTTCCAAATGTAACCGTTATAACAGCGTAAATGGAGATAATTTGTCGTACGAAATTTTGAAAAACTAAAAAAATTGGAAAAATATTAAGAATTACGAAAAATGGCAAACCTTATAACGCTCTGCATTTCCACAATAATGCAGATTTCCCGTATGTTCCATTTCTAATGGTTATAAATCTCTTGTCGGACATGATTTAGAAAAACCAAAACATTTTGCTGTAAAAAACTCACAATCAAGGCAAACGTCTTAAGAAAGCTACGCATTAGTAGATAATGCTCTGAATTTCTGCAGCTTTTTTTTTATTTTACGCATTCAGTGGTTACTAACGACTTTCTTTGTTTTGTTTGTGTGCGAACAGGTCGGACAGGTTAAACATGTGAGCATGTGTGCTTCCTTTCAGCCCAGAGTCCTCGTGCCCAAATGGAAATTATTATCTCTCTCTCTCTCTCTCTCTCTCTCTCTCTCTCTCTCTCTCTCTCTCTCTCTCTCTCTCTCTCTCTCTCTCTCTCTCTCTCTCTCTCTCTCTCTCTCTCTCTCTCTCTCTCTCTCTCTCTCTCCTAAATTTATAAATTTAGGCCTGTGTAGTTGACACTGCGCAAAATGACGCTACTAGAAAAAATGGCGCTTTGAACGTGCTCTTGTCGTTAAGAATGGATGTCAATCGGCCTGTCAATCTACATTTTTTACAAACTGTAGTCTTTTTTTTCTGGTAAGGTAACTAGGCCACATAGCGGTCTGTGGTGTCACTTTAAAACAATCGTCAGTACTAGATATCGTATGGTGACGAGTACCACATATTCTAAGACATAACGTTCAAGGCGCTTCCCAAAGCTGGGTGCGGCTGTCTTCTTTGACTATGGCCCCAAAGTTCAAAATCTATGACGTTGCACCTGCCAAGGCTACGCCTGGAATATGGGGTGCGCCATAGTAGAGGACCATCTGGGGATCTTTAACGTGGGCCGAAATCTCGTCACACACGTATGTTTTCGCTTTTCGCCTCCATCTTAAAGCGACCAAGCCGCAGGGATCCAACCCGGGTCCTTGGAATCAGGAGCACAACGACTTATCCCCTGAGCCACCGCGGTGGGTAGCCAAAAACTCGCACATGTTGAAGCAAATATTCCTCTTTTGTCACTTACCGTGTGGCTATAGAAAAAAAGTTTTCTTGTACGACGCGTCCGTGCTACGTTGCTCAAAGCGTACTTAAACTTGGCTTGTCTTAGTCCTTCATAACCTAGCGAAACAAAAGGAAAAGCAGAGGGGGTGTTCTGCGGACACAATTCATAACGAAAAGCTAGTCCGGGCGATGGGCTTCACTGCCTCACTCCAGTTCGCTGGATCAAGAGGTGTTAAGGCAGGCTCTGATAACGCTATGATGAGCACGACTCGGTTCAGCAGAAAATGTTCGAGGATTTCCGCCTGCGTTGGATCAGTAATGACAGAAAATCAGAAAGGTGGCTTTTGGGCCGCGCGTGAAGGAGTCTTTTTTTTTTCGCTGATGGCCTTTCTTTTTGCTTTTATTAGTGGATTTCTTTCTGGCGCTGCCTGCTGTTGGTCACGACCCATTGATCCTGGCGATAGCAGTCACAGCTTAGCTAAGCTACAGCTAGTTCATTGGGAGAAGAAACCCTACCCACAGTACGCAATTATACACGAAAAAATCGGAGGCAACGATATCTGGTTGTGCCCACTTGTTTATTTTTTATTTGTATTTCTTGTAAAATACCCCTCGCCGTTACCGTTTGGTTTATTGCCTGCCATTTTGTTTTCGATTTGTATTTCATCGGTAAGATTAAATGCGCGCCTCCTGCTTCCTTTGGTTTTTGACCATACTGTACGGACTAGGAAACCTGTTCACCCTCTCTCTCTCTGTCTCTCTCTCTCTCTCTCTCTGTCCTCTCTCCTCGTTCCCTGCTTATACTTATCCCTCCTGTGATTCTACTGACTTGCGCTCATCTGCGCGATGGTTTTTTATCCTTCCTCCTCACATGTACCTTCTTTTCTACCTCCATGAATAACCTTTTTTAAAATGCAGAGCATTTCTTTAACTCACGATATCACCCGTTATAGGCATCCGTAGTAGTCCGCATGGCTCGCCTCGACATGCCCGGCTCAGACGTTTCGCTACCGGCGTGATCAACTTTCGATAGCGCGCCCAGGCACGTTTCAAGGACACTCTCTCCCCTCTCTCGGACTCAACGTGCGCCGAGGCTGCCAATTTTACTGCTGACGAGCGCTCTCTCGTCAGCAGTTGCCACAAGTGCAACAACATTAACGTAACGCAAACTACTTAACGTCGTGCGCCCCCGGAAATGCTCTGCATTTGATCGTGCCCCTCGCGAGGGGGATGTTTCACTGCGTCGCCATGCGAACAGTTTGCCACGCTTTAGTTTCGAGTTCGCCGCATCTTTTTTTCTACACTTTCACTATGCAGTACCTTTTTTTGTGCCTTGCTTTTATGTTGTCGCTGTCAAAAGCGAATTAAACGTTGAATAAAACTCAAGCAAAGAGTTTCCCGCAGAACGCGCATACGTGACGCCCCAGCCACACTTGCGTGATGGTTTGAAATGTGCGCAGTCCCGCCAAAAATTGACGAGAGTCAGACAAGCGACAGCACCGAAGTCGCCGAGGGTGGTGACGTGGCTTTGCGTTGCATCGCTCGTGGCACACCGGAGCCAGAAATAACCTGGCGCCGGGAGGATGACGACACCATTGCACTCAGTCCTACTACAAAAGGTTGGTCGCTCTCGATTATGCACGCAAACGCGCACGGCGAGTCTTTTCCACCGTGCAATTAGCAGCTGAGAGCAGCTCGGGATCGGTAGGTGCTTTACCAGGCACCGCGTTTATTTATTTATTTATTTATTCATACTGTAAGCCTATTCAAAGGCTCATACAGGAGTGGCACAGTGCAAAAATACGACACTTTGACACATCTCTACAAAGGTCTTTAGCATACAAGGGCTAATGATGGCGATGCATATTTTTTATTTCACAGGCTAACACACTATCATTGATAATCAGAGATATACAATATTTCAACTTTAGCAACAAACATGTCCACAGAACGCGCTTCAACACCTTCGCTAGGTAATTTATTCCACGTTTCTATGGTTAGTGAAAAAAATGAAATTTGAAAGTTACTATGAGGAACAAAAGGCCTTATATTAAAGCTATGGCTGGTTCTACGTGAATGACCTTTCAAAAAGGAGGCCAAAGATTTGTATCTTTTTCTATGTTTATGGCGCCGTGATAAAGAAGATAAAGGAACTTTAAGGATGACACGTGTCTGCAGCATTTTAATGTTGGTAGGCTAGCTTGGTTGTGGAGTGCGGTTATGCTATCGTACCGTGAGTATTTCGAGTTAATGAAGCGGAGGGGCATATTTTGTATGTGTTCTAACTTATCAATGAGGTATGCCTGGTGAGGGTTCCATACTACGCTCGCGTATTCAAGAATGGGACGTACGAGAGGTAAATAGGCTGCTAGTTTTGCTTTAGGAGGCGCCGCTGTTAGTTTTCGTCGCAAAAATCCCAGTTGTCTCAATGCTTCAGCGCGTATATTGTTGATATGTATATTTCACTTTAAATTTTTAGCAATTGTTACGCCTAGGTATTTCACACTGTCCGTCTGAGTTAAAATATGACCTGTTAGATCGTAATCAAAGCATAGGGCCGTTTTTTCTTGATTATAGTGATACTTTTTTTGTTTTGGTTGCGTTAATTTGCATCCCCGATTTGGCCCACCAGGCAGAAATGTTAGCTAGGAAAGTGTTTAGTTTTATTTGATCATCAATGGTCCGCACAGCCGTATAGAGTAAGCAGTCGTCTGCGAATAACTGTAGGTTTGCATGGCACGAGAGAAGGGGGCGGACCGTAATTATTGGTCCATTTCCTCATCATATGTACTCTGAGCAAAACATACTCAACTTTCTATTTCAGCAAACTTAACTTTAAAAATTTATGTGATTTGCTGGGAAGAAAAACTGGTAGTGAATTTCTGTTCGAGACTGAAAAACATTACTGCCGTTGGTTCTGTTTGATATGGTAAGAGGGTCTGCGATAGCAGCGCCAGGCCGGCTGTACGATAGATCTTTGTTGAACTAACTTCACTTCAACCCGTCCCCCTTTCTTCCTCCCTTCTTCCAGCCCCTTCGCCGCTTTGCCCTCCTGCCCATTTTCCGCGAGGTTCCGCACAGAAAATTCCGGCGCCGAGTCTTTGCAAACTGACGCTACAGCTGCCAACACACTGCAGTAAATAAATAGGAGATATATCTCAAATTCAGACTAAAATGCCCTTTAAGTGCTCCGAGTAAGTTTACCTGTACTTACTACGCACCATTCTCGTACTTTACAAAGAAGGTGGGGGGTAGTTGGAACGTAAAAATTAACAGACCGTCTCAGCGTTATTTCACCACCTCACAAACAACCACTTGCACTACGAGTACGGATTCCTGGGCGAGTAGGTGTTGCATTGCAGAAAAATTCATAACAGACACCACGGAGCGCTAGTTTCACTAGTTTTTAATTTAAAGACACATCAATATATATCCACCCTCTTCTCCCTCTCACCGCCATTGTCCACGTGTTGCAGCCACGCGAAGAAAAGCCGACTCCTTATCTGTTAAACTTAACGACAGCACGCCCACACACATCGACCCCCCTCTAACAATCATTTCTGCCTCCATAAATCTCTCGTACCGACTGCTCCCTATGTTTCGCTCGGACAACGCATTACTCAGTGGCACGCATCCGCAGTCGTGGCAGTGGACAGACAAATGACCATCCCGGTGGTTGCTAACGTTTCGTCTGTGCCCTCTTCGCATGGCTGCAACACGTGAGCAATGGCGGTGAGAGGGCGAAAAGTGTGGATGTGTACTGATGTGTCTTTCCAATAAAAACTAGTTGAAAGTAGCGCTCCGTGGTGTCTGTTCTCTTTCCTTGTCCTCGTCCGCATGCGCTACGAATTTTTTCTGCACTTGCACTATATGTGTCCCTCGTGGACTCGCAGTTCCCTCGGTGAAGGGCACGTGGCTGAACATCACGAAGGTGTCCCGCCTCCACATGAGCGCCTACCTGTGCATCGCCTCCAACGGCGTGCTGCCCGCGGTCAGCAAGCGGATCGTCCTTGAAGTCAGCTGTGAGTGCCCCTCAAGTCGCCGGTTAAGAGCCGTGCCAGTGAGGTTTTGTTATGTAGATAACGCGATGCAGTCATTCTAACAAATTCTCACTAACATTTTTTTTTTTTTAGTTTCTCGTGCAGAATGCGTGAAGCGAAAAGCCAATCACATTTTTCACAGCATTGTCTGCCTGTGGAGCTCGCTTCCTTCAGACAGATTTCTTCTTAACTGTATATCCTTGTCTCTCTCCTTTTCGGTGGGTCCATGCAATCCATACCCATGTTTTTTTTTTAATGATGAGGATTGCTTTTACTTTAATATAATTGACAAACGACAACAAAGCATTATTTCCGACATGGTGAGTTTTGTCCGTGTGCAATCAAATACCTCAGCGAAAAGAATACAATTAAGAGAAACGGAAATAGGCGTTAAATGGCGAAATCCAACAACAAATATGGATTCGTTACGGCTGTTTTGTGAGGCCTTCAAGACCATAAAGCGCCGCTAATGCTAACGAACTCATTTCATGCATTCCATTGAAATATAAAGGGCACATGAAGAAACGTTGGGACATTATCTGTTCAATTTATCAGAATAAACAAAAGGCAAGTACAACATGTACATAAACATACTAGTTAAAGATACGCAACAGTTACATTGTCAAACCGAAGACAGGTATAAATTAATGAAGCAAAAGCAGTCTAATAACATGAATTCATGAGAAGTACCGGAAGCACTTCAGTATCTTGCCATGCATTCCCTTCAACTAATTAACTGAGGACAGTTATCAGAGCGCCATGGATCATTCGATATCGGTAGTAGTACGACAAAACAGTCTAAAAATATTCTAAGCGCTAACACTAACATATGGGCAAACTATGTTTTGGAACCTGCGTACTAATTACCAATGCAGAAAAACTTCTTCAGAATAAGAAAATATGCCTTCCGATTAGACCCGGAAGATCGTAAAAATAATAGGCTTTAAAATGAAGGAAGCCTGCGTGGACTAATGACCACAAACATTTCCAAGGAGTAGTCAAGTGTTTGCTGTTTTCCCCGAAAGGAAGGAACACAGTGTCAGTAAATTTGAGGTCTTTTTCTCCTTCCTAGGATTCACTTCCGCTGCCGCCTATCGCTGGGAGTTCAACGCAGAAAACATGCTGGCAGTTACGAACAGATCAAGTACAGAGAATGTATACATTCCCGCCGCAATGAAGCTTATGGTGCCTCCCATGGTCTAGCTGGCATCACGCAAATATCACGCCTGCGAACAAATAAAGGTCAAAAACGCGGTACACCAAAGACCCCTCTAATCATTGAATAAAATTTATGTACCCTCAATGAGGAAACAAAAAAAGAAAAAATAATAAGCAAGTACTCAGCTCTCCCAATATGTGTGCATAGACATCATATTTAAGCGCAGTTTTCGATTTACTCGGTATTGAGTACTTGTTTAAACCTGAGCACGAGGACGCGGGTTCAATTCCCGGCCGCGGCGGCCGCTTTTCTGGTGGTGCTGAAAAGCAAGAACGCCCGTGTGTACGAGATTTCTGCGCACGTTAAAGATCCCCAGGGGGTCAAAATTAATCCGGAGTCCTCCACTACGGCGCGCCTCATCATCTGCGTTGCGTCGGCGCGTTAACCCCTACAATCAACCTTGTTTAAACGTTACAAATTTCTTCCAAAGAGGTTCAGTCATTACCAAACATTTTTTTTTCACGCTGCATTGTGCCTACTATCGAATTGGGAAACCGACAATACGCTCTTTTTTCATCCCCAATATACAGGTCCGTTATTTTAGAGCGCGTGCATACACTGCGGAAGCTCATATGTAACTGGAAAGATGACTCAAGAGTTGCATTTCTTACGGAGATTTGCGCTGCGAATATGCGCGAAGATTTGCGCTTCTTACATTGCGAATCGAACGTCCCCCAGTCCTTCGTGTGACACGCAGTCACTTATTTTCATGCAGTCGCGCCCATGATCTGGATGCCGAATCAGCTGGTCGGCGCAAGCCTCGAGGCGGACGTAGCTCTGGATTGCAACCTGGAGTCACACCCAAGATCGGTGACCTACTGGACCCGAGGCGCGGATCACGTGATTCACCAAAATGCGAAGTACTCGGCGGTCACCATGCAGCAAGCCATGTACAAGGTGCAAATGCAACTGGTAATACACTGGCTCAGAGCGGAGGATTACGGCGAGTACCACTGCATGGCCAAGAACACCCTCGGTGAAACGCAAGGCACAATTAAGCTATACGGTGAGTAGCACAAGATAAGCAAGGACCCGATTGCGTGACATGACAAAATTACAAATGGCTATATACTAGCTAGGATCCTCAAGTGGTCATACTCTGTGGGAGCTGGCCCAAAGCAGACAATGTTGTGTGGAAGAGCCAGCCAATCCTTGATCGAGCAGGCAGCTTGAGTTGTTTCAGCTTCAGTTTAATCCAATATGTGTAAACTGTCTAAGAAACCTGCGGTAGAGTAAACAAATTCGGATATTTTAAATAAGTTTGCGTGTAGAAGTTGTTGATAAAACAGTGAACTCGTTGTCAAAGATTCTGTGAATTCCGTGGCATTTTTAGGACATAGCCTTCACCGGCAAAGTCTGTACAAGCGTAGAGAGAAGTGATATACCAGTGAAACCCAGAAGGGCGAACAGCACGACTACTCTTTTATTAGACCTAGAGTGCTGGTTCAGTGCTAACGTGTTTAGTGTTGCTGTAACCAAATAGCCGCGAAATTTTTCCTGCTCTGCCATATCACTCGTAATGGTCGCCTAATTGGGACCGAAATTCAGGGTCGCTTACGGTATTTTTTTTTTTTTGGGGGGGGGGGGTAATGGGGGAGAAAGCCATGGGCAACATGCGACGCAAGTTTTCACGACAGTTCTGAAAAGCCTGATAATGCTAGAGGCAAAATTTGCCATAACTCCGCACATCCTTAAAAAATGACCCGGCCTGCTGAACTAACACCCCATTCTTTGTTTTGTCACTCCCAGCTTTTATCTAACCTGCCCAACTTAATCCTAAGACCAATGATGAGCCGAAAACACGTCAAACTCGGTAGGGTCATTGCAAGTCCTTTCAGTGGCGCATCTTTCTACAGTTCGTTCTAAATTCTAATATACTGGTGTCAGAGCACCCGTCACAGCCCTACCCGCCGTGGTGGCTCAGTGCCTAAGCCGTTGTGCTGCTGAGCCCAAAGAAGCGGGTTCGATTCCCGGCCGCGGCGGTCGCTTTTCTGATGGAGGCGAAAAGGGAAAACGCCCATGTGTTCAAGAATTCGGCGCACGTTAAAGATCCCCAGGTGGTCAAAATTAATCCGGAGCCTTCCGCCACGGCGCGCCTCATCCCCTGTGAAGCGTCGGCACGTTAAACATCATAATCAGACAATCACAGCCCTCTTTATGACCAAGCACCTGCCTTTCAGCACAAATTTAGCTGTAATAGCTGTTATCGCAGTGTTCAGCACTAAACATTTTATGAAGGACGTATAGAACAATCAATTTCATGCATGCCCGTCGCCGCTGCGCCCTCTTCTGTGCTGCTGCGTGGAGAAGCATGACCCGTAATTTACTTGAAATAAATCTGGTGAAAAGCTGCTCATGACATCAATATTAATTCAGGAACGCTATAAATATATGAAAATACACATTGCGGTTGCCCCTTCGACCGCGCGCAGGCGGAAAAAGAATCGGTAAACCTTCTCCGAAAGCCACCCAAAGAGAAGATGGAAGCGGAGATTCACAAGAAATCCCGCCAAAAGATCCAACTGACCTACCGTGTGAAGATGTTTGCTCCCACAGGCCCATCTCTTGTCCGATTATTTTCTGGCGGTGCTGCATTTTCTCTCTTGAATTAGTTGCCCGGTGGTCTTAGCGCATTCCGAGTATCGGAAACTTCTGCAAGCATAAGAATCATCGTGCAGGTGACTCACAGAAGGTATTATTTTATTTTCGACAGAAACATCGACCAGCTCCTCGGCGACGTTTGACTCAAAGCTGGCTTCTCAGGGATTGCGTGGGACGTTACACGACGAACAACAGAGAAGTATTCACAACTGGCCCAGCTCTGGTAGGTGCTATTTTGTTGTCACAACTGCAAGAACTAGTCTTTGCAGTTTTTCAGGATTTTCCCCTGGTTTAGCTTTGATAAATGAGCTATTTTTCCCCCAGAAAAAAAGATATATTATTCCTTTCTAAAGGAATTTGAGAGAAGCGCGAAAGCTAAAAGTGCGTCCAATCTATCGTCAAGCCCTCAAACCTCCAAATCGCAAAGGAAGAACCAACCCGTGCGACGATTTTTCGCGCACTGAGTAAACGCATCTATAGAAACCATCTGAATGTATACCGATATGTGGTTTATGAGATAAAGGTATAGTATGGTACTCCTTGTTCATGATCAATGCATGTAATATATTATCTAGAACCGCTCCTTTTTGCGCGACGTTGAAGTAACCGTTTCAATGGAAGTCCTGTTTCACGCACGCGTCTTGTGTCCAGAGATCTTATCAGAGCTCTTCGGTCGACAAACCGGTATATGGGAAAATTCATTTGTTTTCTGACAGAGCACCATCGGTCCCACTAAGAAAGTTTTAGCTTCAAAAAAGTTTATCTCCTTGATGCAGTGTGAAGCTGAGCATGCAGGGTACTGCGGGAGGGGAGAGGGGTTAATACGGCAGCTCAGGTTCTGCGCCCTTGGGGTAGCATAGGTTGCGCAAGAACAAGACAGATACTAGGCGCCCACACACAGCCGCAGTGATGTACGCAAAACGTATACAGCAGAACCCCGCTGTTACGTTCCTCACTGTTGCGTTTTCCTGGCTGTTACGTTGTGTGCCATCGGTCCCGGCATAACTCCCATAGGATATAACATATTGCGAACCCCGATGCAACGTAGCAACCTGACACTCCGAAGCGGATTGGGCACCGCAATTTCGGCTTTTGATGAGTCTTGGTCCGGCTTTGTTACTGAACTGGCTACACGAAGCCGCAAGCACGGCCGCTGGATCAAAGCGCACAAGGTGCGGCCTGCTGCGTGGAGCCGCCGCGCATTGGCGAGGGAGGGCGAGCGTTGTTGACAGTTGCGGCCGCAAGTTTCGCGGGGGCGCTAGTAGTAGGGGACACACCGAAGAGGCGCGGTAAGGCGAACGCGGCATTTTCGCGCCAATTTCGCGCCGCGGAATGAGGTTACATGCTCCCAACAAATATAGTCGTGTTCAGCTTGATGCGATCTGCCTCACAGTCCAGCTAGGTAGTTAGAGCGGTCAGTTAGTATGCCGAAAAACTGCTGTGTTCCACGGTGCACGTCGAACGCAAGGAAAAATCCCGGTTTGAGCTACCATGAATTTCCATCAAGCGCTGAACGACGACAAGCGTGGCTCAACAACATCTCCCGGCAGGGATCTGGTGGAAAAGAAACGAGGTGGGTACCCAGTGACCACTCTTCGGTTTGTTCCCTTCACTTCACCGAAAATGACTATAAGAAAGGCACCAAACTGCGAATGCTCCTGCCAACTGCTATCCCGACGGTGTTCCCCAATTACCCGTCCTATATGCAAAAGCCAAGCGCTCCAAGGATAAGAAAGTGGCCTCGAAGAGAAGTAGCAGATGGCGGTTCATCAGCTTGCGCGAAAAATAGTGCACGAAATGGCCCAGATGAAAGCATGCATGAAGATGTCGAGCCTGATCTCTTCGGAGATCAAGAACATGTTGCACCAAGCGGGTCTTCGGAGGGAACGTGTGACTGTGCATTGCCTGCTGATAGCATGTGCCAAACCAGTTCATGTACGGATAAAATGTCTCAAACAGACCTTGACCTTAAGCGGGTGATACAGGATGCGAAGAAAACGACGAACCGCCTGCAGCGGAAAATTTCCCGTCTCAATCAGTCATTGCAGACGCTCCAAAGCCAGCACGATACGGTTCGTGAACGGCTTCAAGCTTTCGAAAGCAACAAAGAAATCGCCTGTTTTATGAGTGTACTAGTAGCCGCAGACGAAGGCCACAAAACCGCCGAATTTATCAAGAATCAAGTGTCCAATTTCGCTTCCAAGAAGCCAGCGTACAGTGAATCAATTCTGAGGGAGTGCGTGCTCTGGAAAGCGTGCTCCAACAAAGGTTACGAGTATGTAAGAACAAGAGGCCTGTTCAAGTTGCCTTGTCGTGCCACACTACAGAAGTACATCGGGCACTCAACAGGCGAAATAGGCGTCACATCACTCATAACAGAACGCCTACGCGCAGAGTTTCAAGCGCTACAAGTCGAACAAGAAATCTTCTGCTCCCTAATCATAGATGAAATGGCGATACAGCAGAAAGTTATGTACGATCGCCAACTTGATAAGGTTTTCGGCCTCGTTGACATGGGTCCTCAACAGCAATCATGTGCAACACCTGAAGTGGCGAACAGGTTATTGTGCTTCGTCCTGCGAGGGCTATCAACTGCCTATGTGATACCAGTTGGGTACTTCTTTACCCGGTGCCTCAGAAGTGAGCAACTTCGTTCTATGACAATGAATGTCATGAAGGCAGTCGAAGATGTGGGTTTCCGTGTGACAAGGATTGTTACCGACAATCACCAGTCAAATGTTGCGCTCTTCAAGAGCCTTTCTGAGGACGGAACGCTTGTGCATGTAGTGCCACATCCATTGAGACAAGGTGATCCTCTTTTTTTGTCTTTCGATCCGAATCACCTCATCAAGAACCTCAGAAATAATCTTTTGGAAAGAGAGATGATGGACGGAGATGATCTAATTCAAGGTGGACTGTACTTGAAGAAGCTACTCAGCATTCAGTCACAGCTACTCGTAAAGCCAGTGAGGTTCCTAACACAGTCACACGTTGAACCGAACAACCTAGAAAAGATGAAAGTGTCAAGGGCTACGCAAGTTTTCTCACCAGTCGTAATAGCAACGCTTGAGTTCCTACAAGAAAACCCGCAATGCCACCCTGATGCGACAGAATTTCAGGACTGTTTGCCCACCATCACATTCATGAAAATGGTGTCGAAGTGGTATGACCTTCACAATATTGGCGCTGTGAAGCCGCGCGGTCAAAGTGAAGAACCATTCTACTTGATCGACGACGACCGTCTTTCGTGGCTTGAAGTAGACTTCGTCACGTACATCGAGGAGATCCAGCTTTCTGCTGGCAAAACAAAAAAGAAAATGACGAAAGAAACATGCGAGGCAACGATAATGACCACGAGGTCAACTGTGGCATTGATTCAACATCTATTAGACAACAAGTAGGTTTTCCTTTCTTCACCTTTATATTCTTTATCGCAGTTACGTATATGTGCATTGGCTTAGGTATCAAAAAACTTTTTTCCAGCTTTCGCTACGTCTTGACCCGTGCCTTGAACAGCGACCCCGTGGAGTCCCTCTTCAGTTGCTTTCGACAGTTTAACGGAGGCAACGATAGAGTTGATGCTAGAACCGCGGTCTTCACAGCCGAAAAGCTGTTAAAGGTATATATGGTGCCCGTTGGAGAGCACACCCATGTAACCTACGCACTTTTTTTCCCAGGTTGGAATCCTCCAAGCTGCTAAGAGTGGAAACGCTCCCCATAGCTCCGAAACAAATGCACCTCTAAAACTCAAAGCCCGAGAAGGCAACACCGCGGCCGTGCCACTTGCCGTCGTCCTCAGTGCCAAGCGGCTTTCCTATGAGCTGGAAGTCTTAAATGTTTCGCTTGCTGTGCCGGATGACCTCGAACTAGCACCCCTAGCATACCTGGCCGGATACATCGCGCGTGCTTGTGAGGAGAAGGTAAGGACGGTTATTTTTAAGCTTTGCACTATTTACTGCATTCTTTCGAACGCTGCGCTAGCGCGTCAGCCAGTCGTAAACAATGTTCACTTCACTTTCGCCTTCCTCGAATGTTAACCATAATTTGTGAACCAGCAGTTCTCCCTCTTTCTCATATTTTTCTCTTTTTGCCCTCCCTTTCGCCACTAAAAACCAAGGGCAGAATTCCAGGCTGACCTCGAGTGAGGAAAAACTCAGGTTAGCCCAAAGCCAGGGTTCCGGCCCGAATCAGGACGTGTGTCCCGCCCCGCCGGTGTGCGACCACTGTAAGGGTCCACACCAGATATAAGTGTATGCCACTCTTTTTGCCCCAGGACGTTCCATTCCCCACTGTTACGAAATTTAGATATTTTGTTAGCTAAGCGAAGTAAGCAAAGGAGCCTACATACTTCGTTGCATAGTACTTTTGATGCAAATTTTACTTGACTTGATTTTATTATTTGCAGTTGCCGTGTGAATCATGCAAGGTTCTCCTGCAAGAGTCGAAACCGTGTGGCAGCATCTACGATTTAGTAAAGAAAATCGATAACGGACAACTTCGGTATCCCAACATGGAGATCGTGAAAATTTGCAAACT
Source organism: Haemaphysalis longicornis (assembly GCF_048455015.1). Classification (NCBI taxonomy): domain Eukaryota; kingdom Metazoa; phylum Arthropoda; class Arachnida; order Ixodida; family Ixodidae; genus Haemaphysalis; species Haemaphysalis longicornis. Next base: position 280,544,037 of record NW_027526295.1, on the reverse strand, counting down.
CACATGTGACTTTGTCAGTGAAGTGATGAAAGACACTGAAGTTCGAAGGAGTGGAAATCTGTGTAAACTTCTTCACTCAGCCCTCCTCCCACATTTTGTTACCTGCCCTGCACTACGGTGTGGTTCGAGCAGCCCTCAGCACACGAACCACCTCTGTGATGTTTTTTTAAAAAAGCTGCTTCGACCACTGCTAGCTAACTGGGCAGGGAATGTGAGTGCCACTGTGCAACGTCTGGTAAGGCTGGCACACAAGCCCCTCTCCAGAAAAGTTCTACGCCTTTGAGGACCATGGCACCTCCATTTTTTTACCTTATAATGCAGGCAAAATTGTTCGGCTGTATTATAAAATATACTGATCTTTTAGAGATTGTAGAGCTTCAGTTAATAAACGCATATTTCATTGTAAGCGCAATTCCCGGCATTTTCATTATTTCCACATGCACAGGAAGGAAGACATAATTTCACATTCAACAGTCTTCGAACGGAAATTATGCAGAATGATGCTAATTTAGAGTTATTACAGCTCCTAAAATACTCTGGAATGAATTGAAAGCTTATGTAATCCACTGTCGCGGCAGCGGACAAAGGCAAACATAAAATCGTGGTCTTTATTTAAAAGGGATTTTAACGAGAAGCTAAAACGTTGTGCTATATTTAAATACCATAAAAGGGGTCTGTGAAAGTTCTTTCAAGTCCTTTTGTAAAATAATATGAAATACGTGTATTAATCCTCTGGCCTGAGGACGGGGCAAACCTGTCATAAGCATGAACTTAAAGTTGACTGTCGCAGAGGCGGGCTGGCTTAGTCGAGGCCACTCCGTCTCCCTTAATAGCGATAAACCATTTGCCACAAGGGAATAGGTCCCGTTTTAGCGTAGAACAAAGCACTGAGCGGATATCAAATTCAGAATGTCCGCTTGCAGCACGAAGAGTAGCGAGCGCACACCGCTACTAGCGCGCACACCGCTACTCCGCCGCTGTTCACTGTCCTTGACCGGTGGCGCCGCGGTGGCAGGCGAATGAACTAGGCCTCTCCCGCTGTTTCGGGCGCACGCAGCAGGCCGCACCTTGTGCGCTTTGATCCAGCGGCCGTGCCGCAAGCGAGTTGGAAAGGTCGTCACTAGACGGCCATCCGTCGTAAGTGCTACCACGATCATCACTGAGCTTACAACAGAAGTTTCACTTCGGAACGCCGGAAGTGCGTGATGTTAGCGCCGCCACACTGTTGTAATGGCGCCGTGCGGCGTTTTTTAGATTAGGTCAGTTGGCAAAGATGGCGGCCTTCCAGTACCGCGACACGGGCCGGTGCTGCCGCCGACCAGGCGGTGGCGTTGCTGTAGCGTTAAGATCGGTCTCGGCGCGTCGTCTGCTTCCTTCCTTGCTACTCTCAGCGCTTTATACATCACCAATACCGTCCCTTGCGCCAGTCCTTCTACACCGCCCTTCTACACACTGCGCTTTCTACACCACCCATACAGACGGTCGGAACGACAAGCAAGTTGTACGGGGATTTCACGACGCCCGATTTTGTTGTCGACCTTCACGAGTAGGGTGATGGTGAGCGAGTAGTACAGTTATTTTACGACGACTAACGTGACTTCACGCCTGTCTTAATTCCTCTTGGCAACACTAAATGGGCACATAAAAATGCAAAAAAGACCGCCAGCTTTGGCGGAACGGGCAGAAACCAAGGTGGCAACAATGGAGCTTTAGATAGGGGGTGATTTAACGACGCCAGTTAGACGCCGGCCCATTTTCGTGGCTTTCCTCACTCTTACGTTTTCCCGGCTGTTACGTTTTCTTTTTTCGGTCCGGTGAAAAACGTTTAACGTGGTTCCACTGTATAAGGTCGTATACTGTAACCATACGGGGCATCCAAGAGGCTCGACAGGGCAAGGACCCAGTTCGCTACCCACTCCCCTATTCCTTTCGGCTCGTATACGAGAGGAGCCATCGACTTGCAGCGATGCTTGCTCATATTGGTGGGTACCACTCTGGTCACCGCTTACTAGCTGACCACCGTGGGCACCGAGAGTAAAGGGAGGGGGGGGGGGGCGGATAGAGAAGAAAAGAGCACCCATTAACCCATTACAAAGCGCAGCGGTGCATCGGCCGAGATAGTTCGTAGTGGCAATACTAGATGGAACAGCGGGAGGTATGCCATAACGGTTTCCCTTCGTACACAGGAGAATGGGTACCGGAGAAAAAGGATATCTGGCTAATTCTATAAGAAAGGTAGCAAGGAATGCCCCTTGGCTGGTAGCAGAGAGGCTACAAAATTGTTACGAAAAACTGAAAGGTAGGTCAAAAGAGGCTATAGTCTGACTAGCGCTATGGCGGTGGAAGGAGAGGGCGCGGGGAAGAGTGCCAGTAATTGCACACGAGCTTTCTTGCATGTTGGTTTCACAACGAGCAGGCATTCTGGGCTGGATTGCGTTCTATCGCTGATGGGTGTGCCGCGTTGCACAAGGTCGCCCGGGCAGTTTGCTGTTTCTTTTTTTTTTTTTCGCTTTCAAATATACGCTCAATTTTTTTAAGGAACGCGTGTTAACCAACTGCCTTAAGTATTTCACGTTAAAGAACATCATCATTGCTCGTAGGCCAGCTGATGATCAGTTTGTATAGACACGCCTTTTGTTGCTTCCTGCGAGGCTGAGGGGAAGTTAACGTTTCTGTGTAATGCTGTAGCATTACGGTAATAAATAGTGCTGCCCTTTTGACTGGTTCAAACTGTTGCAAATGTCCTTTCGTTCAATTTTTTTTCCAGCAATTGGAAACCACGCCGGGTACCGCAGTATCACCAGTGCGACGCTGCTGTTCGTGCTCCTTGTGGGTGCCTTATCAAGCCTCGCTACTGCCACCTCGTGACCGACGAAGAAATCACTTTCTAAGAGTTATGTATGATTGCGCTCTCTAGCGCAATGCAGGACAGGCAGACTGGCAACTTCATGCTTGTGTGTGTATGTGTGGCACCAGCCGTGTGTGAACGTCCGTACAAAGCATCTTCTGAACATGCTGACCCATCACCAACCAACCTGTGCAAAGAGTTACGCGTATTTGTGACTGCTAACATATTTCGACATCCTTATCAGGAAAGAGCGATAACTTTGGGCACCTATCCACAAATCCAGCTGCTTCTCTGTGCGAATTTCTTTGGTGGAGACACACTAGGCCCTGCAACATGTGCGCCGGGTTCAGGGCTCTGGCTGCAATATTGTTTGTCGCGTACAATGTAACTTGTGCTCAATGAACGCAGTCGTTCCTCCGTCATGCTGGATGCTTAAGTAAATTCTCCCTCCCTCTTTCTCCCACAAGCACCCGCACACGCACGCCCGCAAACCGGCCCCCATACTCACACACACAGACACGCACACGTACACCACACACGCACATACATGCACACACCATGCACATACAATACATACAGACACATACACACGTGCCCACACGCACGACTGACCAATAAAGGTGGAGGAGGGAGGAGGAATGGCTTTAATGATGAGGAGAAGTCAGCCTGGCAGTGTCTGTATGAGTTTTTGTGTCATCGCTTCCAATAAAGGTTATGGTATGAGAAGCACATAGGCATCACACATAAAGCGTCTAGGTACCAATCCGCATGGGCAGTTAATGGCGCTTTAACGCGGTAGCGTTATTAGGCTCATTTCTGGGTTTTTCCGTGCATGCTAGCCGTCCGCTATCAGCCGTGCTCGTATAACGTCAGCGGAAGTACGTTATCGATGCTAACAGGAAACTACAATTCAGGCAGCCAGATACGAGGGCCTGCCCGAATCGGGAGTACAGAGCAGCCATAACTAGATTGTGAAAACGAGGGCAATGACGCTACGGCAGAGACGAAAGAAATATTCAGGAAAGCTTGCACTCATGCGCAAGGCTTGAATGGCGAAGCTGTTGTAAATGAAGATTGCTGGACACATAGTTAAGTTTCAGTATCATTGTTTATTCGCATAGTTGCGGTGCCTGTAATCGTCGTGATATGCACCGAAGAGGTCGTCGTCTTCTTCGCGGTGACTGGTGGAGGCAGAGTCATCCTCAGCATTGTAGGCTTTCACCAGCCCTTCTTCATCATCCCAAGAAAGAGGTGCCGGCGTACTCGAGGCAACGGTAGTGGCCTCTCGAAGTGTGACCTCTTCCTCGGCCGTTCGCACTATCCGCAGCCGGCCCATGTCGAGAGCTGCCAGGATGCTGCCGGGCTCGAGGGCTCTTCTACGGTACCGAGCGCACGCACACGATGTAACGATGACGAACCAACGAGGGGCGAACGCTATGGCGTGTCTTTCTCGTTCCGAGCAAGTGTTGCCACGATGACAGCAAACGCTCGAGTTCTTTTTTTCTTGCTAAAGCCACTGCGCTAGTCAGAGACTCGACGGTCGCCGGGACGCCATCGCTCACGAGTGCTCTGCATTTTCTTGCATCTCGGGGTTTTCGCTTTTTTTTTTTCAAAAGCCACTGCGCGTGCCGGTGACGCTCCGCGGTCGCCACGAGAAACGCGCTCACGAGCGCTCGGCATTGTCTTGGATTTTTTTCCTGCAACGCTGAACGTACTACGAGAAACAACAGCTTCGCTGTTAAAAGTACACGATTTAAGCAGGCGCCGCACCTGCGCAGTTGAGTTAGGTCTACGCGCCATGGATAGTCGCATGCTCGGAAGACACGGACGCCAGCCATGCACGCAACTTACGCCACCACAAAAGCGCCTCTCCCATCGTTACTAATACCAGTGCTAGCTATCGTTGTCACCTATAAAAAAGGGTGCTAAAGATTAACGCCGGGCTCTCTAAAACCCGTGAAAACCAAGATTAGAACCAGAAACGAAACAAAATGTGTCCCAATAGAAAACTATGCCTCCCTCCCTCTAGCAACGACGATGGTTGAACGCGAAGCTTTCTCGTGATGGATTTTTGGTTCGCCAATCCACAGTGCGAGTATGTGCTACTATGGAGGTACGCACCACTTTTCTAGAATACCCACAAGTACCGGGCACTTCTTCCTGGATTCACACGTTCCTGATCCAGGTCCTCCCTGGCTTCTTCCGCAGCCTAACACCACTGCTGGAATACCAGGCATCGACAAGAAGGCGAATGTTCCTTTCCCTGCATTGGTCCAACCAGGGCGGATGTATACGCACAACGCTCATGTGGAGAAGTAGTAGTAGTAGTATGAAACTTTATTGAGCCTTTTAAAGTAGGAGTGGTTCCCTAGTCCGGGAATCCAAGTGACGACCGGGCGACCGACGCCCTAGATGCCAGTAGTTGCTGGACGTCCAGGTGGTCACCGGTCATCAGGTTCTCCCACAGCTCATGGAGGGGGAGGGGGGAAGGAAAGGGTGGGAGGTCAGGGTTATGCGTACACTCTAATAAAATGTGGACGAGTGTGCCAGGCTTATGGGCCTCGTGCACTGCAGTTTCAAATAAACATGTGGCGCCACCTGGGAGCGGCGGCGGAATTTTTTCTTAAGAAAAAAATAAACATATACAGCAGTTCGCTACGCGGCATAGTTTAAACAACAACCGTAAAATACGTATACAACAATTACCACGTTTTTTTTAATTCACAATTGTTATAATAATAGAAATATTACGCTGACGAGTTGTGCGGGAATACAAGCCGAAATAATTTACAAAGCGCCCCTTCTCCAATACAAGCAGACGACAGTACACGGATCAGCTGCCTGCGACGCCGGCGTTCCCGAAGCACATAGTACCCGAAAAGAAATAAAAAGAACAGATCCATAAATGCATTTGCGTATGTGCACGCTACTTGCCGTAAGACCGCTGCAAAAAAAAAAATGCCGTGTATCCAGTGCATATTTTTGTAGCGCCTCAATTAGCTTTTGGTGTGCACGCATCAGAAAATACATGGAGCAACCCACGGATATGCATGCTTGAATTGTACGTAGTCATACAAGCAAAATATGAAGCTTTAAAATGAAAACAGAAACGTAAATATTCACGCTACACTGCGACACAACCGTAAACAGATGGACACACACCAGCCACCATTCGGAGACTCGCATCTACACTTTTATTTAAAGGACTCTCAAATATCTCAAACATGTACAACTTGTAGTTTGCGTTTGAAAAACGAGTTGAAGTGGGGCTTGTTGCGCAAAATATTTTTGCTGACAAAGATAACTTGCAGCGCAGTCACACAAACATCACGTACAACTGTCAGCTTTGAAACAATCTCCATTATTCAAAATGGTCTTATTTTATCAAGGTCCCTCCGAATGCGAGAGGAATCATTCGTGCACAATTAAAGCTCCTGTTGTGCGATCTACCATATCTGTGCCCGTGTCTATGTCGAGCGATAAACAAGGTAAATAAACGTTCAGAGGCTTTCATGAAAGCCTCGTCTCGCGCATCTACGTCCAAAATTATTCGCATATTAAGTATGCATATATAAACCTATGAAAGCACTGCAATATTTTTATGAGCCCATCCAACGAACTCATCGTAGTTTCAGCAGTTTGAGGTAGAGTTTACTCAAGCAGTTGGCATTTTCAAATACCTGCCTCTACAAACCTGAATCTTCGGGCTCTTGAAGCCGCTTATCCTTGGTGTCGCAATTTATACACACAAACCTTTCGCCGCGATTTCACACACACAACACATCAAATCACTTCCTGACAAGTACAAGGCACAGGGGAGTGTACACACGGGAGAAATTCGCTTCTGCAAGCACCATGAAGTCGCGTAGTCGGTCTTCTCCTCACAATAAGCTTTCCGCCAACTGCTTGGTTATGCCAGCAGTTCTAACCCAGCCGTTCTGATCTACGGCTAAATAAATCAAATCCACCAAAGCGACCGCAGCAACGAAGGCGTTGCTGGCGGCGTTTGGACGTTATGCCGTTATTTCATGCTGTTCGGGGGCCGGCGGCCCCACAAAAAATTTTCCACTGGTGGAGCCAGCGATCACACCCTCCCTCACACATACATTATCGCTTCCGGGAGGCGATGCACACACAGACGCACACTCCTGCACTCCTCTCGTTCTCTTGGTAACATCGCGGGCTTCCGTCTTTTTATTTTTATCTTTTATTTGGGCGGCGCTGCTGGTGTTCAGTGGAAGCCGTTGCAAAATGACAGCGTGACCGCGCGCTGCGCGGAGACAAAACCGCGCTTGTTTAAAACTGTTTTTTTGTGTGATGCATCGCTTTCCTGTCGCCTTTGCGAACCATATACCATATTCTATTTAATAAAGTACCGTTTGGCTGTTCGTATCGCAAGGCAACAGAATAGCGGTCATTCCTTCTTTCTCTTCTTATAATCGTACTGCGCGGAATACTATCCTCCGGGCGTCGTTTGCTCACGGACTTCAGAAATTATGCCTCCGTTGTCCGCAAGATGGCGCTGAACACAGCGCATCAGTGGCGCCACCATACAAGCGCACGAGGCCCATAGCAAAAAGTGCATTGGGCGGGAAATTGAGTGGGAAACATGTGGTGTAAGCGAATTGGATGGACGAAGGTATTCGTTTGGATGCGACGAAGAGTCGTTTCTTCTGATTTGGACAGCTTGGAGTGAGGTTGAGGGAATTGTTGCCTGTCGAATCGATAGTACTGTGTAATGTCTTGAAACGTAACCAGTGGTGTGGACTCCGCTTGTTCTTCTGTGGTCTGGGAGGTGAGTGCGCAGGCTTGATGATGGGCAAAATTATTGCCTATCAATGTACAGTGGGCGGGTGTCCAGACGAGGGCGACGTTTCATTGTGGCTGATGTTGCGAGAGGAGGGGGAAAGTTGGTGGGGCCAAGCTACATGTGTACACAGGTGGATCTTGCAATGCACGTAGCTCCGCTTGCGTGTTCCCAGCGCCTGCATTAGGTTTGGAGCAGGTGTTCCGATTGTCTCACAGAACATCCTCTACAACTGCTGAACTATGTGCCATTGCAGAGGCTGTCAAGTTTATTGCCACAAGGCAGCAAAGTGCTAGATGGGTTGTCTGGTCAGACTCAAAGCCCGCGCTTCTGATCCTATCCAAAGTTCAGGACAGAAACAGGTACCGAATATTGGCTCTTAAAATTGCTGAACCTCCAAACAGCCCGTGATAAAGCGCATGTCGTAGATTTCCAATGGGTACCCAGCCACAGCGGCCTAAAAGGAAATCAGAGAGCAGACAGAGTCGCCAAACAGGGGCACGACCATGGCGAAGAGCTCACCGTTCCTCTCCTCGCCGATGATATAAGCATCATTACACGGAAACTGAGCGAGCAACGGGCCGCAGAGGCGCTGTTTGATCAGGACACGAAGCGTTCATTGTTGTACGCAATAGACCCCGCCTTACAGTTTTGCTCACGGAGCACATTGTAGATGGCGCGGGGAATTTACCCAGCGTTCCCCGCGCGGAAGTGCCTGCTCGCCGGCGGCGACATCGGTGGTACGGCTTTTTCCTCTGCTTTAGCGACGGTTGGTTTGGGCCTGTTTTGGCGCAGCTTCGCGTCCATTGCGCGCTGCATTCACACGGCTTGATCAACTTGTTCGACAGCACCTCCAGGGTAACCCGCACCCGACGGAATTAAGTGGTCGTACGGCAAAGATGCGTTAAGGAATGGTTTGTAGAACGGGAAAACAAAATGTGTAAACCACATACAGACATATGGCCGCTAGACAAACCCTACCTATTGCGCACTGCTTGCCCTGAATGGGACTCTGTTTTCGAAATTGGTGAATACTAAATCGGTTGTGTTTCATGAGGTGTTACAAAAGGAGAAAAGAGCAACTGGTTCTCGTAAATGCAGGTTATAAAAGTTCCCTCAGCTTTCTCGTAATTCTCAAACTTACTAAACTAACTAGTTTAGATCGGTATAAACGGGAATCACTAAGCCGACTTGTTTCGGTGACTGCGCTTGTGTCGCGCGGTTGTGTAGCCCCAAGCTACCCTATCAGAATGGCTAGGTTTAGCTCTGTCACCCTTCGAAACACGCTCCTCTCCGTTTTCTTTGTCTCGACTCACGGCCGGGCTACAGTGGCCGCGTCCGCCGCTCTAGCCCGGCCGTGGCCGACGCTGCTGCTGAGTTCGGGACGCCGCCCCCGCGAATTCCAGGTAACGGCTGGCAGAATTTCTGGTTTCATTCTTTGTACAGCCATGTGTGTGAATTCAAGTTACGTCATATTGGCAATTGTTGTGGGTATCGTTTAAAGCTTTTCTTTCCAACCACCTTCACAGCATGTATTGGAGCCATTTTTTTTTCTTTCACTTTACCCATGATCATTCATCATCATCGCCACAGAAAGTTAGCTTTCCTGTAGGGCGTATTGGCGTACAGTAGCATCAGTGATGGCATTAAAGCTTCGCTTTAAAATACAACCTAGTCTATGGCTTCTAATTGCAAGAAAATGACGATATTTCAGCGGCCCTGTCACCGCTGCAAGATTTGCCCGTCAAAAGGGGGATGACGCCACGCAACCAATTTACAAAACCTACAAATAGGCCTGCATGGGATCTCAAAAAACAATAACGCAAGATTCATTGGCATGGCCTTACAGAGGAGCGGCAGAGGCGGTAACACAATCGCCAAAATATAGGTAATATCTGAACGTTGCGCCCAGATTGTAAAACGGAAACGAGGAAACGAGAAAACTTAAGTAGGCACTGATCACGACCCGGATATCGGTCAGTATGCCATGCTAGACACTTACCCGCACTGAATACAGCCAAATAAGCAACGTTATCGAAAAAAATTCCCCGCATTTCCCCGAGGGGAAGAATGTGAAAGTGCGAATGCACGAGTTGAATTTGCGCGGTTCGGTATAATGTTCGCGAAAGAGAGATCACACACACACACACAACTACAAAGAAAGAAAGATGCATTTATTCACAGACACCTATTTGTGTTGTCGTTGTACTTGATTGCTAGAGCGGATCTCAGCTTTGAAATTTCGTGTCAGTACTCCTTTAAGCAGGTGCATTAGCCCTTCTGACGCCCGATTCTTGGCCAATCCCCCACGTAAGTATGTGCCATGTCAGTGGCCAGGCAGCGCCCCGTTGCCAAGGAAGACGAGGAGATTCCTGGCCAATCCCCCACGTGGGTATGTGCCATGTCAGCGGCCAGGCTGCGCGCGCCCATCTCCGCGTGCGCGGACATCGCCGGTGGACGCAGGTTCAGGGTCGCTTAAGAAGTGCATTCGCACTTTAAAAAAAATGTAGGGCAACCCTACCTCTCAATTTTCATGATCACCGCACATGTGCTAAATTGTCTCTTATAGCAACCTTGAATATATCAGACATGACACTCTCCTAACACAAAGAGACCCTCAGATGGAAAAAACTTGGCACCAGCCTAACTACGGTACATATGCCGCACTTCCAGGGAGAAAACGTCCGGATGCCATGGTGCATATGTCACCGATCCAGCGGCTCTTAATACCGCCCCACCAACTACCAAAACACGTAGACCGAAACCTACACAAGGAGGTAGGGTCAAATACGGTCCAGGAAAGTTCCACAACTATGAAGAAACGGTATAAGCCGACGCCAGCATGTTCGAAAGGGCCACAATTGCTGCAGAGGAGTACTATGGAAACCTCTGTAACTTGTGCATAGGAGTTGCTTTAACGAAAGCTTACTCAGTAGCGGTCCCAGAGACTGGTTTTAGAGGGGGCGAATTTTTTGGGGGGTGCGAATTTTTTGGTGGAGGACGGGGGGGGGGGGGGGGAGGGGAGGAATAAAGAACTGCTCCCCGCCTTGCCCCTGCTTTTCGGAGGTGGTGATAAACATGACGGCATGCGCGCGTGTGCGGAGTAACCCACTTTCCTACAATCACTTAGCGGCGCAGCGGTTTTTGGCTTCCCTTAGGCGGTACAACGGCTGGCTCGAGCCCGCATTTCTGACGGTCGGTCGCAACACATTTGCGACCTCGCACAAGCGGTGCGCCGAAACCATAAGCAATGCTGTTGAGTGAAATTCATGAATCTCCTATACGGGAAAGGACAACGTAGCATGAAGACAGTGGGGCCTCGTTCGGGCTCCACAACGGAAGCAACAGTTGATTGATTATTGACTGGTTATGAGGTCTAACGCGCCGCCGATACAGGCGATGAGGCGCGCCGTAGTGGAGGTCTCCAGATTAATTTTGGTCACCTGTGGTCCTTCAACGTGCACCAAAGTCTCGAACACACGGGCGCCTTCGCTTGTCGCTTCCATCAGAAAAGCGACGGCGGCGGCCGGGAATAGAACGCGCGTCCTTTTTCTCAGCAGCACAAAGCCTTAGCCACTGAGCCATGGACCCGGTGGGAGCAATTATAATGGAACGAGACATCTCCGTGGTTACCTTGTTTAAAATTATCGAGGTGGACTCTGTCACGCCGGTAAGGAACTTCTCCTTCATGCTTATTCCTCATTAGATTTATTCATATTTATTTTTAGCCCCATGGCCGTGCTTTCTGGTTGTAGTTCACGCATTTTTTTCGCAGATGTTCTGAAACCTCACTCAACAAGATTATGTCATCTGCAAATTTCAAATGACTCAAATATTCTCCCTTTACCCTTAATACTGTCTTATCCCAGTCAAGCTTCCTGAATGCCCCCTCCAGAGATGCTGTGAACAGTTTTGTCGAGATGGTATCTCCCGGTCCTACTCCCTTTCGAATCGGAAATTTATTCCTTTGGTTGTGAAGGGTTATCCTGACCGTACATCCTTTATATACGTCGTCTAGAAGTGTTATGTAGGTCTATTCTGTTCCCTGGTTATTTAATGCTCTTAGCACGGCTGCGATGTGTGCTGGGTCAAATGCTTTCTGATCGTCTGTAAATGCCATGTAAAGGGGTTTAGTGTATTTTGCGGATTTTTCTATCACTTGATTGACAAGTCGGGTGTGACCCATGGTTGAATACCCTTTCCTAAACCCAGCCTTTTCTCTGGGTTGTTGGGAATCCAAGATGTCGCGTATGCAGCTAACTTAAATTTTTGTAAATAGCTTGTAAACAACTGAGAGTAGGCTGATGGATATGCAATACTTAAGGTCCTTGGCATCTCCCTTTTTATGAATCAGATTAATGTTGGCGTTATTCCGGGCTATGGGCGCGTTTTGAGTCCTTAAACATTCCGAAATAGTGTAGCAAGCTTTTCCAGTACAATACCTCCTTCTTCCTTCAAAAGAGTCACGATTACGCCGTCGTCACATGCACCTTTTCCTCTTTTCACGTCCTTGAGAGCGTTTCCTCCTCTTTGGTTACTAGTGGGACATCGCAAGTTGAGCTTGTACTCTCAGTAGTTTCCGCTTGTCTAACGTCACTGGAATACAGTCAGGCGTACAATCGTTCACTGCCTTTATTATCTCGTCCATTAAGAAAGACGAAAACGTGGCGCAAACCAGACATGGACGAAGAAAACAAGGTAAGACATATACAGGCGCCAACTTCCAACTGTTTATTTCAAGGAAACCACACGAATTTATAGATGACTTATCTAAATAGAAACAACAACAACAGCAAAAAAATCAACCAAGGTATAATAATGCTAACAAGGGTAAAAGGTGGTGACATTGGCTGAAATGAACAAGTACAACACTGATGAAAGAATGCCAGCATATCTACTTCAGCCTCATGAGCAACCAAGATGGTCCAATAGCGCGTGCGTGCATTCCAGGCTCACACCAAACCGTATTAAGAGGTAAGGACAACTGCGCGTGCTAAACTACACGCTGTGATTTAAGAATGACATTTTTTTGTCACTTAACGCTAGTGACGGCGTGCTGACACACTTGTCGCCTGCTCTTTTGATAAAAACCGCCTCGATCACCTCCCTTTCCGTTTTGTGTCTTGCCCTCCTCAGAAAGGTTGTCTTATCCAGGAGTGGCTCACACCCACAGCGCTTGCAGTGGTCTGCCAGGTGCCCACCCATGTTGCTGCTGACGGCCGACCGGTGTTCTCTGGAACGTTCGTTGAAGCAACGTCCAGTCTGACCAATATACACCCTTTCGCACTACAAGGGGATGCTGTAAGTGACGTTGCTAACACACTCGGTGTAGAGCGTTGCGTGCTTCTTTGAGCATGACTCCGGTATCTTATTGGCCATCATAGGGCAAACTTTAGCCAGCTTGCACGGGGCGGAAGACACAGCGCGCACTTTATACCTGGATGCGACCTTCTTGACGTTGTGCGAAAGCCTGTGGATGTACGATATATGTGCGTTTTCATTTTTTCTTTATCTTCCTGCACTTTTTTACCGTTTTTTATCTTCTGCAGGATGACTTCACACACACTTGTGATAACGGTGGGAGGAAATCGGGCGGCTTCCAAGCGGCTGATCTGATTGTTAAAACTTGCAATCAGGTTGTGCTCGCAAGATTTCGTTAAGGCCGAATTAAGGCATGTGGTGACTATTCTCCTCTTTATCAGCTTGGAATGCGCGCTGTCGTATGGAAAAAGGCTTTTCTTCGTTCTTGGGTAGTACATCCAACACGTGTGGTCCTTTGCGAAGGTGAGTTTGCGGTCCAAAAATTATATCGAATTCCCGAGAGGCACCTCTTTGGTGAAGTCTAGCCCGCCAGATTCAGATAAAAAGGTATTAGTCCCATCTGCCACGGCAACGTCAAGGTTAGAATCAGTCAAGTTTAAAAGCACAAGGTAGTCGTCCACATATATAAAATTCTAACCACATTAAAATTGGTGATTTTTGCGTCAATGCGCTTGTCAATGTATGCTAGGCTACGAACCCGCCTCAAAAAGACTCAATTTGTAGCCATGGTTCGAGGTGTAGCGAGCCGTACGTGCGAACAGGACCGAGAACGAGCCACTGAAGACGTGGTCGACTGCCTTCTGCGCACTGTAAGTGACAAGCCTCTGAAAAAACCTGGGTTTAGAAAGATTGTCAAATGCTTGAAAGATGAAGGGTTAACTATTGTTGAAGCCGACAAAGAAGGGGGTTTTGTCGTGAGGCCTCTCGGCATGTTTGATGCTGAGGCTAACGAGGCGATACAAGAGAACTTCAAACCATTCCAAGGTATACTAAAGAAGCAAAAGGCCGTAGCCCTCCGTTTGCTAAAAAGCCGAAATTTAGAGCAACTCCGAAAGGCTGTCACCAAGGGTAAGAAGAGTGACCTGGAAGTTTTCTTTACGGGTAAGACGCACAAGCCAGAGTGCCCACTGAGAGTGACTATATCTGAGAGAGGTTCCTGGCAAAAACAAGGTCAGTACGTATCTTCGGCGCATTCTCCCCAATCTTACCCTGCAGGACCCTTTCTTGGTGCGTAGCTCGACCGAACTTGTGCAAGCTATTGCGGAAGGCGAGTCGGCGTCTGTAAATAATGGTTTTTCAATTGATGTGCGAGATCTGTTTTATTCTGTACCCCAGCAGGGCTTGTTTAGAGCTGTGCGTGAAACAATCGAGGCATTGGGTGAAGTTCAGTTCCAGAACAATGCTGGCATGAGCACAGAGAAGTTTTTAGAGATTTTAGAAGTGTACCTCAAATCCACCATCGTGTGTTTTAATGATTCATTGTATGTTCAAAAAGATGGTATCTGCATTGGTTCCTCTGTTGCCCCGGTTTTGTGTGACATTTACCTAGCATACATTGACAAGCGCATTGACGCAAAAATCAGCAATATTAATGTGGTTAGAATTTTTAGATATGTGGACGACTACCTTGTGCTTTTAAACTTTACTGATTCTAACCCTGACGTTGCCGTGGCAGATGTAACTAATATCTTTTTATCTGAATCTGGCGGGCTAGACTTCACCAAAAAGGTGCCTCTCGGGAATTCGATATAATTTTTGGACCTCAAACTCACCTTCGCAATGGACCACACGTGTTGGATGTACTACCCAAGAACGAAAAAAAGCCTTTTTCCGTACGACAGCGCGCATTCCAAGCTGATAAAGAGGAGAATAGTCACCACATGCCTTAATTCGGCCTTAACGAAATCTTGCGAGCACAACCTGATTGCAAGTTTTAGCAATCAGATCAGCCGCTTGGAAGCCGCCCGATTTCCTCCCACCGTTATCACAAGTGTGTGTGAAGTCATCCTGCAGAAGATAAAAAACGGTAAAAAAGTGCAGGAAGATAAAGAAAAAATGAAAACGCACGTAATACCGTGCATCCACAGGCTTTCGCACAACGTCAAGAAGGTCGCATCCAGGTATAAAGTGCGCGCTGTGTCTTCCGCCCCGTGCAAGCTGGCTAAAGTTTGCCCTATGATGGCCAATAAGATACCGGAGTCATGCTCAAAGAAGCACGCAACGCTCTACACCGAGTGTGTTAGCAACGTCACTTACAGCATCCCCTTGTAGTGCGAAAGGGTGTATATTGGTCAGACTGGACGTTGCTTCAACGAACGTTCCAGAGAACACCGGTCGGCCGTCAGCAGCAACATGGGTGGGCACCTGGCAGACCACTGCAAGCGCTGTGGGTGTGAGCCACTCCTGGATAAGACAACCTTTCTGAGGAGAGCAAGAAACAAAACGGAAAGCGAGGTGATCGAGACGGTTTTTATCAAAAGAGCAGGCGACAGGTGCGTCAGCACGCCGTCACTAGCGTTAAGTGACAAAAAAATGTCATTTTTAAATCACAGCGTGTAGTTTAGCACGCGCAGTTGTCCTTACCTCTTAATTCGGTTTGGTGTGAGCCTGGAAAGCACGCACGCGCTATTGGACCATCTTGGTTGCTTTTGAGGCTGAAGTAGATATGCTGTCATTCTTTCATCAGTGTTGTACTTATTCATTTTAGCCATTGTCACCACCTTTTACACTTGTTAGCATTATTATACCATGGTTGATTTTTTTGCTGTTGTTGTTGTTGTTGTTTCTATTTAGATAAGTCATGTATAAATTCGTGTGGTTTCCTTAAAATAAACAGTTGGAAGTTGGCACCTGTATATGTCTTACCTTGTTTTCTTCGTCCACGTCTAGCTTCCGCCATGTTTTCTTCTTTCTTTAAGTATGTACCAACTAGCTCAGCAAAGAGTTTTGTTATCTCGTCCATGTGGCGCAGAATGTCACCCCGCTCGTCTCTGAGTGCACAAATTCTGTTTTTGCGCTTCCTCCTATTTGTGGCGTTTCCTCGATCACTGACATGTTATATGCGCGAATGTCGTTTGTTTTACTTGATCCAATCAATTTTGACAGCTTTGCTAATTACGTTTAATCCACCGTACGTGGAATTATCATATTCTAACGTTTTGTAATTATTTCCTTCGTTTTGTTAGTTAGTTTTACAATTTGTTTCGTACATGCTGCTTCTCCCACAGCTGCTGCAGATTCTGGGATTGCCGTTGCTAGGTTGTGTGGGAATCGTGGAGAACCGCGACCTGCGATCCCGAGCCAGCGCGCGCTTCGGGAGAGACGCTTGTGCGCTGAAACCGGTCCGGCGCTCCGCTGGTTCGTCGGCGTCCCCCGAGAGATGGCGCCACCGATGTGTGCGGGGAAAGGCGCGCGGGCGGCGCGGGAGACGAGGGGAGTATCGGCGGAGACCCGGTCGAGGCGAGATCGGCGGAACGCGGTGGCGGCGGATACTTGTATCTCAGGTGGGAGCTTTGTTTGTCGCGCGCCGTGAGTGCCTACCTCCCGTTCGCGGTCACGACCCGGATGGCGTGATTCGTGAACGCCGTCGAGCCTTGTGCTCGCATGCTTTGGGATTCCCCAAATAAACGGCTGTGCTTCGGCACTACTGTCTACTGTGTTCTCGTATCGGCGAACCTCGCTGGGCTGCCGTAGCCATGGGAGCCCGCGTGGTTGATACGCCGGGAGCTAGCGTGGGGGCCTACCCCAGAGAGCTGGCAGGGCCCCCGAGGAACCCCTCATATATCCCACATGGCGCCCGAACGTGGGTCTCGTTTTCGGACGAATTCGAGGTTGCTAGCTCCCCGAGAAATGCGTTGCTGCAGTCGTAGCCCGCTACCCTTTGTCCGGAAGACTTCGGACGAAACGCCTCGCGCCAGTCGGTTGCAGGCAGACAGTTATGATGCCCGATACAGCCGTGACGGCAAATGTGTAAACCTTCCTACACGCACCAGGCGGTGAGTCAGTAGGATACCTCCGAGCACCGCAGTCGCGGCCCGCTTGCGAGACGGGAGGTGCGTAGGCCTTGTTCCAACATGGCGGCGGGTCGCCTTCCTCGTAGCGCCGTCCCCGCGCAGTCGTGCCGGCGGCGCCGGTTGAAGTTTCCCCCAGGCGCGGCGGACACTACCGAGCGAGGGTGCGGGGTTTGGGAGTTCGCAAGCCGCACGATGAGCCCGCCGCTACTGCGCTTCGAGTCCGAGGCGGAGTGTTTGCCGATTTGACGCCTGACAAAGAGCGAGGGGGATCGCTGAAGAATCAGTCTCCTCTCGCTGCGGGGGGAAGCGGGAGCAATGGGACCGTTGTCTCCGCGCTTCCGGAGTGCGTGCGTCTCGATGCCGTGAAGTCTCCGCTTGAGATTGCGTTTAGGCAGTAAGGGCTTCGCGCGGCTCGGCAGCGGGCTCGTTGGTCGCGAGAGATCGCCAGTCTTAGTAAGAGACGGACTCTCAGGCGACCTATACCGGTGATGTGCGCCCGTAAGCCGCTGGTATTGCGGTTGGCGCTGGCTCTACGGCAGCTTGTATTGCTGCGGGTGAGTTGCAGGAGCCCGCCTGCTTGATGCTGACGCTGCTTTGCCGACCAACGCACCAGGCCGAAATAGCTCGGACGGGCGTTTCGATGCCGACAACCCGTAATAGTCAGGCGAGCTGCCTCCAGGCGGGGGTGGCGGCTGGAGCACAGTTGCCGGACTCGTGATTCCGCGAGCAAGCGAACGTGCAAGGGGGAGTCCCCTCGGGCATCTTTGTTACCCTATTTGGCGAGATCGTCGATAAGGTTTCCGGCCAGTCACAGGAGATTGCGGAGTCCCGCTGCTCCCCACTTCAAGTTCGGGAATCGTTTAAACTGGACGGTGAGAGCGAGACCTGCAGCATACGGATACCACCGGGAGCCACGCCAGTCACCACTGCCACGGACAGCGAGGATGGCCTGCTGAACCACCGGCGGGGCCGAGCGCGGTTCGTGGAGCTGCTACTCCAGTTGCTGCTCCGGCCTGCCGGGCGGCAGCCAACCGTTCGGGAGGACCTGCGGCCGAAGCGGCCACGGAACCCAGGAGGCGGCGGTATCTGGCGCCTACGCGAGCGGCGCGAGCCTTCGGGCAGCCGCAGTGGGCGCGGCCGTTCCTGTTGCCGCCTCGAGCTGGGAGTGGGGGTCGCATCATGGCGCGACCCCGGCGTTCGTCGGCTGCGGCTGCAGGCTACCCCCGGGCCTGCCAACCTGCTGTGCTGCCCAACCGTGAGAGACTCGGAACCATTGCAATGTGTTTGCGGGTTTGTGAGGCGAGCATCGCGACGACGGCATGGTGTGGCGAACCTTGGTGTGGACTGGCATGGGAGTGGCGTTGGGTGGCTGTTTTGCTGACTTGAGACGTCGTGACGAGTGTGGTGCAACGTGACGTCACTCGAGCTCAAGTGGCGTCCAGTTTTAGGGGGGAGGAGTGTGGGAATCGTGGAGAACCGCGACCTGCGATCCCGAGCCAGCGCGCGCTTCGGGAGAGACGCTTGTGCGCTGAAACCGGTCCGGCGCTCCGCTGGTTCGTCGGCGTCCCCCGAGAGATGGCGCCACCGATGTGTGCGGGGATAGGCGCGCGGGCGGCGCGGGAGACGAGGGGAGTATCGGCGGAGACCCGGTCGAGGCGAGATCGGCGGAACGCGGTGGCGGCGGATACTTGTATCTCAGGTGGGAGCTTTGTTTGTCGCGCGCCGTGAGTGCCTACCTCCCGTTCGCGGTCACGACCCGGACGGCGTGATTCGTGAACGCCGTCGAGCCTTGTGCTCGCATGCTTTGGGATTCCCCAAATAAACGGCTGTGCTTCGGCACTACTGTCTACTGTGTTCTCGTATCGGCGAACCTCTCTGGGCTGCCGTAGCCATGGGAGCCCGCGTGGTTGATACGCCGGGAGCTAGCGTGGGGGCCTACCCCAGAGAGCTGGCAGGGCCCCCGAGGAACCCCTCATATATCCCACAGTTGTCATTTAACCAGTCTACACTATCCTCGTTCTGTTACTCGATATGTTAAGTTCCGTAAATTTGGATTTTTTTATACTTGTCTGTTTTGCGTTGTTCAACGATTCGTATCACAATTTTTATTTGAGAAATTGGTTGGCAGTGAAGTCATTTGTTTACGTCGAAGCTATATATCGCTCGTTCGTAGGCATTTTTTTCTTGTCTTTGTCATTGAGATTGTTGAGCAAAATACGTTTTCGGACAAACGAAATTCCGCCGAATGTCGACACATGGGCGTTCTTCTTTTTTTCCGCCATCAGAAAACGACTGGTGCGGCTGGGATGAAATCGGTGCCCTTGGAACCAGCAGCGCAACGCTGCCTGATCTACTGCTGCGGACTGACCACTAAACCTAGTTAACACGGTTCAACTACAATTATTCGTCCGCCACAGAAAATGTTTATCGTTGCTTCTCTATCGATAACCATTGGACGCGATGGCTTTCATCGGCACGCAACGATTTCGTTGTTGTTGTTGTTGTTTGGTTGTTGTGGTTGTTCGGGGTTTTCCCAACGCAAGCCAAGAGCCGTCAATTTGCTCGTCCAGGCGGGAAGATGGTTGCCATGGTGGGTAATTTTAACGACTTGCAATTCTTGCAATGCTTTCAGGATATGAGCGCTCTCGAACCCAAGACGACAACGGCGGCAATACGATGACGTAGCAAAGTTGCGCTTGCTGCCAGACGCCAGTGCTAGCGCGCCGCCCGCCGCGCAAAGAAACATCGTCACGACTGTCGAGGCAGACAGTTGCCTTCGCTCGCAGACAATGCGGTGCCGTAGGAAAGCCTCCATTCCCGTGCTTTGATTTCGGGCCGTTTTATGTTGTTGCCTGTGTGGAAACGCAGTGTAAATTGTTTGCCAGACCTTCCTTGGTGGGTGGGCGAGTTGTGCTGACATGTGCAGCAATGGCACCAGCGTGTTCAGGCCGTTCCCTGAGGACTAAACGACGACTAATATCCATCGGTGGTGCTGCGCAGTTTCCATTGGTATTCGCTTCCCTCCGAACTGCGGTGCAAAGAACTTTCCTGGGGTTTGGAGCTTTCAAAAGGTGACAACTGGTTACGTGTGCCATTTCTAAACCAGATATTGGTGGGAAAGTTGTCCACGACAAAACTTTTCCGCGTCGGCGGCTTCAGTGAGCGTAAGATCTTATTTTGAGTGTGACTGTGGTGATCCAGAAGACTGCGGGTCAGGAGCAACTTAGAGGACATGTTTTGGGACAATGTGCGTTCACTAATGATGATGATGATACAAGCAGTTTCCTGCTGAAGTTGTGTACCACCGGCTGGCTTGAAGGATGGATCAGCATGGAAGCAAGATTGCCGGTAAGCTTACTGATTAAACCGCTATTTCCCCGGAATGGAAAGAGTGCATAATCCCGTTAAAGAAAAGTCATATAGTCACAATAGCTGCGGCAAACGGGTTCGGGAATTAGCAACATTTTTCTGGCTGCACTTTGTGCACTTTGTAGCGCTTCGTGTGTCGTGACTGCGTTTATAAATTGCCCTCACATATGTCAGAAAATAGCAGTGTCAGCACCTCGTAAGTTTTTGTAATGGCAGTAAAGCCCTCTGTGTTTTTTGCTATTGTAAAACCGGTTACTACAGCCGAAAATGACTCTTGCACACTCTTTCTGAAACTTCTACGTATACACACGTATTGAAAGTATATACCTTGTGAACTGCCAGCGATAACGCCGGCAACTTCGGGACATGGCGAAGTTGGGCTTTCAGTGCAACGTCATTGCGCCAGCTGGAGTGTTTCCTCAGCGGCGCACAGACGCGTCGTCGTTGATGTTCAGGCACGGTCGGTTTGCGTTCCTTCGTTTGGAGGGTTTTTTTTTTTTTTTTTCTTAGAAACCCCGCTTCGCTAACGCGAAGGCTCCTGCACGGGGGTTTTTAAACACAACTGACTTTCTGGGGCCTGTTAAACCCGAAAATTTTGCTCTCTCTGCCTGTTCCTTTGTCCGTTCGTCCGTCCGTCTGTCTGTACAAGTGGTGAAAGCGAGTGGTGAGGGCGAGTGGTGAGCGTGAACGCGAGTGAGGGCTTGAAGAAAAATATAGTGGCGTCCAGTTTTGATGACGCGTGGATTAGATGCAGCCCAAGTATCCCTGATAGAATGCAACGCAAAAACAGCCCTTTGACGCCAGTTCAGAAAAGTGCTAGCGTAATGCACAGCGACAAAAAAAAAAAAGGTAAGGAAAAAATTTAGGCACGTTACACGCCTTACGTGTGGGAATACGAAAGCATTACATTTTTCAAACTATGTGATCCTCTATCTCTAATAGTAGATATGTCGGGATTACGTCATCCTCTGTTGCGGCATAGTCTTGATGCCTGACGTGAAATCTACGCGTTGTAACAGTTGCGGTTGTGCCGGCTGGTGGTGGTTCTAGCCATCCTAGCTGCACCGGGCGCCCGTCTCCTTTCTCGCCGTGCGGCATTTTTCTGGTCCTTTCACCTTCTTGTGAGGGCAGCGTTTCCATGCTGCCACTAAGACGAACGCTTCAGTGTACATCGCAGCTACAGACAACATCGTACGCAGAAGCGTGTTTAGCGGTGCGATTGTGTCCTCTGATTACTATAGTCATGGTCATTTTTTCTTTGAGTTTTCTTGCTTCTTCTCTGCTTTGCAAATTTATTTATGCCATTAAGGGAAATATTCACTTGCTACACTAACACCTCTACAGCTTAACAACACAGGAAAACACCGTTTTATGTTTTGCTGTTTATAACTCCCTTTAAATAGGCGTTGTAATTGTGTTCCTGCTAGTGGGCAATGATGCTAGCTATCGACAAAGAAATGCAGGAAGCTCCCACTAACGCGCAAGACTTGAAGGTAGCGAAGCTGCACGCAACCCTCACGACCATCACGAAGGTTTAAGCCCACGATTGCTTCTTCGCTGCCGCAAAGACCTAGCTTACTCCATCATTGTTGCTATAAGTGCGAGCTTGTTTCATTTTTTTTTTTTTTTTTTGGGGGGGGGGGGGGAGTGATAATCGTTGGACATCACATTGGAGGGGCGTACGCTACGACGTGTCTTTCTCGTTCCGAGGAAGTGTTGCCCCGATTACGGCGAACGCTGGGGTTTCTTGGCCAAACTTGGCCAATCTCCCTAAGGGGGTATGCTTTTCTTGACAAACCTGCGCCGGGGAAACTGGGCGGTCGCCGCGAGGCCCGCGTGCGCACGCTCGGCAATTTCTTTGCATTTTTAACTGCGGGCACGAAAAAATACGATTTGCTAAACAGACTCGCTGTTAAAATTCCTCTTAAAAGTCTAAACTACTTCCCAGTGTGTTGTTATCTTCTTATTCGCTCTTATTTCTTAGCTACGCACACTATTAGCGTAAGCATGCCTTGCTATTTTCTGTCATTATAATGCCAAAATTACTCTTGTACGCCTCAATACATGTCTCTAAGACACGTTAGAAGGTCACAGCGCCATCCCTACGTTTTGTTCGCTGGAGCAAAGGATTATGCATGGTACAGGGGACACGGACTCAACTCGCATTCGCATGCCCTGGGTTCGCATGTCGGACCAGAAATCCTGTTCTATACTGTTGTTCTCTTTATGCCATCGACCATTTTTTTAAACATCGCTCGTTCAGACCAACGACAAGTTTTCGAATGTTTCGCCTTAAAACACCCGTTCACTAGGGTTCAACAGCGACTGCGACGGTACTTTGGCATGACGGAAACAAAAGCTGAAGTGAGAAGAACGTGAGATTCCGGTTGAGCTGTCAATAACAGTTTAGCTGTAAGAGCATTAATCTCTGGTGAAATTAAAGTCCTGTAGAGCTGACCGCCATTCGATAGCAGGATCACAGCCATTGAATGGGTAAACCACGGGGAAACATATATACGTGGGGCAAACCATAAAGGGCAATGTGATTATCTGCGCTTCATTAACATTTCTTGTCGTCTTGAGGGGAGGGTTTTCTTTTTTTTAATGTCGGCTCCAATGAACTTTTTTCTCCTCCCCCTCCTCGTAATAGATGAGGACGAGGTGAAACACTCCGACAAGCCGTTGAGTGTCTCCCTTTTTGGTCATCCCTTCGCGCTGTGCGTTCATTTTTTCTTAAGGGTGACTCACCCGACCCATTCCACTTACTATAATTTATGACCCACGGGCTTAAAAAGCATTGTGCACCGACACAAAGAGTTTTACAGATACATGAAAATGTTGCTAACTGCCCAGTTTGCTTCTTTTACTGAAATAAATTTATTTATTTACTGAAATTTATTTACTGAAATAAAAATTAAACAAGAAACACATTTTGGCTCATCGATTTTTCACTAGATGGCGCTAGCTATCAAGCAAACGAGCGTTTTAATTTTTTAGTTCAGTACAGAAGTGACGGATTTCAAAAATAAGCCAACTAGGCCTTTTGCAGTCATCTCATGGATCCGCAAAACTTTTCTTATTGGTGCACGATGCTTTTTAAGCCCGTGGGTCATTGAGTAGCAAGTCCCATATCAGGAGAGTCTCACCTGACAACATTTAAGTCATCCCCCTGCCTCTACTCCGCCCCCTCCCCCCCTAGGCCCTACTCCTCAAAATCGGCAGTGCCGTCCCCTGGCTATCATTAGGGGTAGTAAGGAATAGAACAGGAGCTTAACGTTTTCGGGCGACACCGACGACGATGGCGCTCGACACGAAAGATTCCCACCAGCATGCCCTTAAACGCATCGCTGTAAAAAATAAAATTATACCGTATTTAGGGCGTGAAACACCGGCTGTTCGCTACCGATGCATCTAAAGCTCACATCCGAGGCATCGTGTAAGCGCATGTAAGCGCATCCAAGGCATGTAAGCGCATAATGCCACGTCTGCCGTCCTTTTTTTACACTTAGATGGGCTTATGTGTCGAAATTCACTAATGGCCTTTCGTACATTCAACTCCTTGTCCAATACCCAGGTAAGTATGGAAGTTTTCTGTTTATGGTAAGCAGCATGGCAGAATTTTCCCTAAATTTCACTAACGGGAGACTGAAGACCGAATAACTTTTTGTTTGTTTTAACCAAAGATGACAAGCTTCGTTGCCCTTAAATGCTGTTCTATTTGGTTAGAGATGAATAACTGGCCCTGGCAATTCTTCCTCCCGTTTCCCGCTAAGCGTCTCGTGACGTGACTAAATTTAATTGCGAATATTATGAACAAACCAGCCCAGCCGCGGTTCTCTACGTCCATAATACGCTAGCGACACCAGGCACCGCGCGGCGTAATCGTGCGTAAAAGCCTCCCCGCGGACTGCAATTTTGCGACGGGCAGGTTCCGCCATCTCTTGCCGTTCTCTCGCGCTGAATAAAAACCTGTTTTGTTCGCTCGGTGGCAGAGGGCAGTAAAAGACAATGCGTTGCAGCACGCTGCGCGAATTGTATTATTCTTCAAGGAGCCATGAAGAGAAAACAAAAGTTTGTTTTATTCGAAAGATTAGGTGTTTCATAGTACCCTAAGCGCTTTCCCGGAAGCGAATGATGCTTTATTCACTGAGAAATAAGGCAATTTAAGCCAAAATTTTAAATCTCCCGATAAATTGCACATTTCGTGACGTGAACAATGGCGTCATACGAGCCGGTCCATGAAACAGATACTTAGTATGTCGACTCCATATAGCACCCACACGCGGAAATCAAACAGGAACCGGAACTCATGCCGAAACCGAGACGGCGGCCATTTTAAAAATACTAGTAAAACCTAGTGCACCCGCAGCCCTAGTCATGGAATCGCCTGATCGGGAGAACAAAACTCTCGCCGAGAAGCTCGGGCTTGCATTTAACAACCTCACACCACTCGAACGCTCAATGCTTTAAGTGCACGAGCGGCAGGATGGACCGGAAAGCGACCATTCCGCGATAGCCACAACAGACGAACGCCCAGCCGTCGGCACCGCTGCCTCGTCATCCCCGTTGCGACGGACGAATACATACTGGTACGTATGTGCCGTATTTTTATTACGGTTAATAATAGTTCAATTTCAGTAGCAGTATCGCTTATGCCAGTTGGCCGGTGTCGCGTATGGAAAGCCGTTCGCGCGAGCTCTCTGTTCCGACCAGAAAGATACGAGCGTCAATGCGCGGTGTGTACGGCATTTTTTCCCCCAAGGTCAGAGCGCTTTGGCGGCGATTTGACGAAGTCGGCGACGAGCGCCAGCATGTCCCAGGAGTGAGCTAACGTAAGGGTCCCTGCCGTAATCACTTCCTCGGAAATGAAGCGAGCACACTCGTACTTCCTTAAGCTCTCTTTCTCCTCCGTTTGCAAAGTTCACAAAGCGTAGCCACTTGCTTCGCCGAGGTTCGTCGTTGGGCAGCACATGAAAGGAGACCTCCTCACCGGCGGGGATGTCGCACTCCCTCGACGATTTGCCCGTACTACATGGGAATTTCAAAACGCAGCAACGAAATTTCATTGTAAAGTACTCGAACAAACTGAAGTTTTCAGTGGTTGTAAACTGGAAACGAGCTCGTAACGACAGCAGCAAGCCAACACCATTCCGAAACTTCTGCGACGACTGTCACTATCTCGTCGCTGCTTGCTGTTCCTTACTCCCCTAGTTTCTATTTTTACCTTTGCTGGTTGGCGATATGCTGGCCAACCTCCTGTGAAGGGATTACGATACCAAGCAAGGTCGCGGCTGTGCGTGCTGGGATGGTTCGTTGGCCCCGAAGAGTCTAACCTTAAAATTCGTCTGCGCGATGGTGGCGACGGCGAGATGTCGAGTTCGGCTGGCGGTAGTTTCGTACGCATTGGCGTACACGCTTGCGTGTTTATTCGGGACTTCAACCGTTTACTCCACCGTTCTTAGTGTCATAAAAAAAATGTGCAGTATGTTTAACGGGCATATAGCTCACTATGCAAACTGATAAGCCCTGCCTAACTTGCGTTTGCTTTTGCCGGCCTCCGCCAATCGCAGAGCATTCTCGTGTGACATCATAGGTTCTGTTGCGGAAAATGAACTGGTGGGTCGGATGGTCATTCCCTTTTTTCCTAATTATGTAGCTTATTTGAGCGAAGTTTGTGTTAAAAGTGGTGTTAGTATGGTTCTAACGAGGCAATCTTTCGAATGAACCAAACTTGTGTTTTCTCTTCATGGCTCCTTTCAGTTGTTGCGGCGTCTGCCGTAAGTGGGAACTTTTCAATTTGTGTATATTTGCAGAAAATTTCCTGAAAAAAAGGGGGCTGGAGCAGTTTTCGCGTTTACTGTGTTGCTTAAAGCGTATTTCATTGCTTCGTGTGGGCCTATGACCCCTGGAAGACCAACCAACGAGGAATTCCAGTGGCCCCCTGGAATGAGGAGGCCTTAGCCAGGTTAGCCTAAAGGGCAAATAAAATTCTCTCTCTCTCTCTCTCTCTCTCTGTACGAAGGTACGTACAGTCATGGACGAGTGAAGCGCGACACGATAAAATGACAGAACAAACAAAGGGCTACATTTATTTCCGTGAAAGTGAAATTGTAGCGTGTAACAAAGATTGAAAGATTGACAAGGATTGAAAGTGTGTCTTTCCTAATGTACCACTAAGGAGCCATTATTTTTCCCACTATCCATATCCTTAGAATTTCTGTGATCTGGTTCATTTTCTCGTTCTCATTTCATTTGTCATGACTGTACATATGAATGTATGCAAGTGTGTATGTATATATGCGTGTATGTATGCATGTATGTACGTATGTATGTATGTATGTATGTATGAATGCATGCTGCATGCATGTATGTATGTATATGTATATGTATGCATGTACCATATGTATGTATGTATGTATGCATGCTGCATGCATGCATGTATGTATGTATGTCAACATGTGTGTATGTTCGATTGGTGACAAGGTTTAACGCGCCAACGCTACACAGGTGATGAGGCGGGCAGCATTTGAGGGCTCCGGATTAATTTTGACCACCTGGGGATATTTAACGTGCGCGGAAATCTCGAACACAAGGGCGTTCTCGCTTATACGTATGTATGAATCAGTACATCACACACGTGAGGCATATATGCACGATACGCGACACCAGTTTGCGACACTATGTAGCACTTTTCAATGAAACTGCAGTAACTCTCCTCCCGTTCACCTTCCTCCCTCTCCGTCAGTTTCTACTGGGCCAATGTTTCGATGCGATTACTGCTTAACACGCACAAAAGAGGCTCCCACTCAGGACATTGTTTGTTTACACAATTAATCCCACAGAGCTCTGAGTATCATTGTACAAAACATTAAAGTATTATTAAGGCTTTCAGTAGTACGGCTCATTGCGGCGTGCAGTAAAAAAAGAGCTGTGAACATTTCGACGACTGCTTCAAGATACTATGTTCAGGTGTTTATAACCGATCAACACAAAAGAAAAGAAGCCTTCGCGTTGGCCATATTTCTTGACGGTAAGATTTAATTATAAACTTTTTGGTTCGTGTAAAAAGGAAACACGTGTTGTCTACATGCTCCTGTTATAACAATGCAGTTAACGAACGAATGGCAATGAGCGCCAATTCCACAAGTGCCCGCAGATTTCGGTGGTACATTTTCACGATTTGAGACGCCTTCTTAAAAATGCTTCTATGGCTGCTGGTGTATGACTCCACATGTAAGTGTGATAATATGAGCGCCACTTTCAACACTGACGTCCTGCTGTCACGGCGTTCACAGTTTCAAACCACTCTTCACTATCGACGGCGACCTTCGCCACCGGGAAGCTGGCTGTAGACAGCATTGGTTGCTCCAATTTCATCTGATGCAGGCATGGTCGGCTTGGCTGGGTTATGTCGCGGAGGCTTCAATGCATTGGGACTCCTAAACTCACCGTGACGTGTCGCATTCAGAGGCCCGACCACGGACTTCTTTTGGAGGGCAGCCTTGCTCGGCAGGGATTCGGGTGGTCCACCCAGCATGGCCAGAGAAATGGTTATTCCGCACATCATCGCGATCACCATGAAGACCAGGAGAGCGAACCGGGAGCACGAAGGCGGTTCAAGCGCCTCAAACTTGTCGTCGTCCTCAGCCTCGCTGTTGTCCTCAACGTCGTCCTCACCCTCGTCCTCACCCTCGTCCTCATCCTCACTGGTGACCACGTCCACGCTGGAACGGGCGATGGCCTCTGATCTTACATGGGCAAGGCTGGTGTGCGCTTTGCCGGATGCCCCGCCACTCTCCTGCACGTCAGCCTCAGCTGGGCGAAGAGCTACAAGGGAGCGGTACTGGATTGGGAGACTAGTACCGTCGTTCTTGTATCCCTGCTTATCCATCTTCGGAAGAATTTCCTACTTTTGCCGAGTTGTAGCATTCCCTCTCACTTCCTCATTCTGCCCTGGGCGATCGCCATTATAGTGCTGATGGCGATGGTGCTGATGGTGAAGATTTGTCATCCACAGCGCACACATGCCCCTCTAGAAATACACGTTTGCCAGCGTGGACCAGAATTAAGAACCACGAAATTCGAGGGAGCAAATCTGCCGAATAACGACTGCCCGAGTGTGTGACTGTTTCGAAATCGCGGTGTGACGGAGCAGGTGAATTTTAAGGCAACGGCCTTGCATGATCAACTTTGTGAGAATACGACGTCGTCGGCGTGCCTGTGGCGGTAGCGAAAAACCCATTGCCTGTGACATAAGCACACTCACTCGCGAGTTTTCCATACCCGCCGTAGTGGATTAGCCAGAGACCATGACAGCTGTCGTGAGAAGGTAGCGACCAACGCTCCACTTCCTACTTGGATACGGCGTCCACATGCCCAACAGAAGGAATTGGCCAGAGACGATGAAAGTTGAACAAGTGTACTGCTGGTGAGAGCCCGATGATACTTGGAAAAATACAGCGCTAAAACGAGATGACGGTAGCAACACATGTACTGGCTCTGACTGCCAACCTATTTTTATGTTGAAGAAAAACTCCTACATAGTCGACAACATTTTTTCAAGTATGTTTGCGTTTGACAACAACATTGTTGTTTTCAAACGCATTGTCAAACCTTCTGGCAACATTGTTTGGTCCCTCTGTCTGCTATGCGTGTATCTTTTCACTGGTATATAAAACTAGTATACTTCTACCTGTATGGGGAAAAGGAGTGAAAGAAAAATTTGGTTTTGGGGATGAAAGTAGCCCACGTGTAAGAGACCGATCATGATTTTAGGCACTTAATCTCTTTTTTCAAAAAACACGCAGAGGTGGGCTTACGCACCACTCTCATATTGTGTCGATTGCGACGGCATCGTAAATTTCCCTTGTATACGCTGCTCGCTATAGCTCTTCAACATGTCGTTTCCATTAAAGACTGGTAGGCAAAGGCATTCTGCGCAGTGAACGATCAACCTGCTGTATGTGCCTGTCCGGAAAGTGTTGCCTGCTTCCTGAACCGACCGTTGATGCAGCGGCCCGTTTGAGCCGCAGAACTGCCTCGGGAAGTTAAGCACGAAAGCTTGGGAGGAGCATGAAAGCTTAAGCATGGAAGCTTAACCTCCCAAACCACGCCTTCTGCGCTTTCTATGACAGTGTTTGCGTGTTTCTTCTTGTTGCGGTTGTAATTGTGGTTGTGGTGGTTGTTGTAGTTGTTTATTTTAGTTGAGGTTGTTCTTATTCTTATTGATGTTTTTCTTGTAGTTGCTGATGGTGGTAATAGGGGGGGTCTCTCTGCATTCACCAAACTGCGCATGCCATTGAGCTTCCTGGGCGCAGAAAAAGCAACGCGTACTCCCACCGGGCCGGCTGCCCGACCAACAGATCCTCTAAACAACGTGTCATTTGTGTTTCGGTGGCAAACATTTTGAAGCGTGCCGATTTTATCGCCGGTGCCACACGTGGCGCCATAAACGCCGAAAGGAGTGAATGATAGAGAGGAGGATGAGGGGGAGGAGGAGGAGAAAGAGGGCGTCGTCACGGCCGGGCTGGAGGAGCGGCGGGCGCGCAGTTTCATTAGAGTGAACTAGAATATTGGAAGAGTGGCAAAAGCAAGGGCATTTTCAATGGGAGGCAGTGAGGCCGAAAAACTGGAAATCCGCAAGGGGCGCTGCCATCGATTACTAGAGGGTAAATAGTGTAGTGGATACAGTCACCGCCTGCCACTCGTTGTCCCTGGGTTCGAATCCTGGCGTGTGCCATTTTTTTTTTCTTTTTTAAAACCCAGGAACACGAATAAAAGCAAATGCTCTGTGCTAAACACCGACTGATTTAATGCTTGTGTTGATTATTGGCTGCGAAAAAATCTGCAGAAATTCACAGAATTGTGTATTAACGCCTAGCGTTCTTGTGTTACTTGTGTTGAGTGTGAGTTCTTTGTAGCCAAATACGAGTATGAGTAGCGAAAGCCGTTGGTTTATTTAAATATTCGTAAGTTTTGTTTGTTTCTTTTCTCGATTAATGCAAATTTTAGTGTTATAGTGATGAAGCCCCTTATAGCTGGCTGATAATACCTTTATCCGAAGGTGCAAGGCGTACTGCAGAGTTGGAGCGTTTACGCTATTTTTTATGAGCATTTCTGACGTTCTTTTGCGGGCTTTTTAGTTTATTATTCGGTTGTGGGAGGAAATGTATAAGATGCATATTTTTGATTTTGTGAGATAATGTTTGTGAAAATTTTATTTTTATTTTTTTATCTTTTGTTTTTTGAAATGCTATCCGACAAATTATCCCCATTTACGCTATTGTAACAATGAAAGCTGGTTTTTTTTTTCGACAAATCTGTATTTTGGTGGAAATGCAGGGGGTTACTTGGTCCTGGCTGCGGAGGTACTCAGCAAAGAATGCTATTACATTTTGGGAATTGAGAGTCGCATAGTCTTGCTCTCGGCCAAGTGGTTTAGTGGGGCGTAAGCAAATACGACGGTTGTACGCTTTCCCCAATTGCCATTGCCTCTATTCCCCTACCAATGGCGCCTACTTGTAAGAGATATGGAGTATTTGACTGAACTGTTCCCAAGCAGCTTTCGCTTCTCAAAGTTGCGCTCGGAAGAAAATTCATCCTCAAGACCTCCTATAACAAGCTCTCATTCGGGATAGCCTACATTTTCTGTGGCATTCCCAATCTGCCTTCCTTCTCGCGTTGAAACAAAAATGAAGTGGAGGGAAAGGAACACTGGGCCGCGCAGCCTTTTTCGCGGCAATGGTGGCTCAGGGCCCACGCACGTTCAGGCTTTTGAGCTCTTGTGACATCTCATAGCAGGCACGAGCATTTTTTTCACAAAGCATGATGAGCTCTACCTAATGGAGGAATAGTTTTGCATGGGCGACGGGTCACTCTGTTTCCCGAAATTTTTGGTTTTCTCGGGGGTGGATGGAAGAATGGCACGCCCATCCTTATGACGACCGAGGCTTATTTTTTTAAAATCGATGCAACAAAAGAGAGCTTACACTCCTACTTCCACCACAATTTGATCCGTCATCGTACAAAACGTTCTTGTTAGCGGCGCCAAGATATCTGCGCGAAGGAGCGCCAATGAACGAATCCGTGTTAAGAAAACATGTCTTGAAACGCACATCGACGGCAGAGCGAAGTTTTTATCTAAGGTTTATATTGATTTCATTTATAGTTTCGTGTTTTAATTCTGTTCAAAATTATTTCTTATTTTCTGAATCATCTTTAACCGCCCCAAGTTCTCTAAGGTTGCTTCGCGATCTCCTTCCACCTTCCGGTTACAAATGCATTCGATCAGTCTCCTACACGTTACACCGCTGCTTGTTTCCTTAGGCCATTGCCGGGTTCAAGCACGTGTTTCAGGAAGCTTCGCGCTTCAACGCATTTGGAGCCTCTGAAATAGGCGCACAGCCCTGAACTTCTCGCTTTTTTGACGCCTCGCGCATTAAAAACGTGCGCATAAAGTTGGCTTTGCCGCATGGCGTCTTGATGTGAGGGCATCTAGAGAGAGAGAGAGGGAAAATAGGAAGAGGAGGGGGGGGGGGGGTGCGGAAATTCATAGGGCCGCCGCGACATGCAGTGCCCGCGACGAAGGGCATCGAAAAATGTATGAAATCGTAACGTAATACAGCTACGCTATGAAAAAGGACATATTATCCTGACCTTAAGTGCGGTTTAGGCATCTTGTACATGCGCCCCATGCATATGCAAAAAAAAAAAAAACAAGTTGTCCCACACCGAGGTTCGAACCCATGAATGCTGATTGGAAGGCGGACACTCTATCCACTACACTACGCCCTGTCCAGTATTCCGCAGCAGCGCCCCTAGCGGATTTCCATATTTCTGGCTTCAATTTCCCTGTGCCGCTTTTGCCACTATTACAATATTCTAGTTCACTGTAGTTTCATGAAAGTGCGCGCTCGCCGCTGCTCCAGTCCGGCCGTGGCGTCGTTAGCAAGTTTTGCGCGATGCCTCCGAGATGGTGCGCGGGTCACAAACCCGCCCGCATCGTACAGGGCTTTAGCGCCATCTAGGGTTTCTACCGAGAAACGGGCTACTCCCTATCGCTTCAGAAAGACACCAGGTGGCAGCACGACCATAGCCAAAAAGAGATTTTTTTTTTTTCTTGTGCGTATTTACTGCTCTGTATTTTTTTTTGTCCGCTCAGTGCATTGTTTTGCCCTCTCTCCCTTGTTAACCTTCTCTCTTTCCTTGGTACGTAAATAACTCGAGCAGGCAGCAGAAGGCGTGCAGGTGATTCCCCTGGTTTTGGAGCCCGCATAATGACACATTCCCATTTCATTGCGAGGCGTGGGCCACGTGCGTCACGCTCTTATGCGCTTTAGCTTAAACCTGCTTACTGTATTGAAATGCATTCGCCGCAGCCTTTCCTTATTTTCCTTCCTCGCTCCTCTCGCTCCGGCATCATCTCACCAGGGTGCTAAGGGTGCCATAGCTGAACACCCGGGATGCAGAATGTCTAGAAGTGGGTATTCAGGATCGTGTGATATCCCGTCTCACTGAGTGCTCGGTCCCCGTTGTTTATTCGATCTGGAAGAGGAATTCGTGTGGCTAGATACACAGGGATGGTTGAATTTTCAGTCATGTTGGATGCTCAGGCTCACTGGTTTTCCTGGCACGCTTAGATAATCCATCTCACCTGTGGTACCCAAAGTTGCCTGACGTGTGGCACTTGCCGAAGTATGCAATCTTTGTCTTTAGTAGGTTAGATACACAATTTGTTTTTCTCACGTTAATGGCTCAACAAACGGGTGTTTATACAAGCTGCTGCCCAAAAAATGGTCCATCCAAGCTCATCCAAATAGCTCATCGAAATAGCTCATCAAAAAAATATGTTACTCCAAGATGACTCAGCTATTTTGTAATGACCGTGTAACTTGTTGTCTAAAATAGCTCAGACCAAGATGGCCCATAAGATCCATCTATAGGGACCATTTTGGACTGAGTTATTTTAGAGAACAAGTTACATGGTCATTACAAAGGCTGTGCCGCCAAACATTACAGTCAGGTCTTACCAGGAGTTAGAGGACGAATTTGACAATTCTGGTAATTATGATTATATAAACATAATTACCAGACTTAAATATATGTTACATAATGTAAGTCATAATTACCATAATTACATATATAATCACAATCATAATCATAACCTAGTGATTATGATTACGTAATTATGACTGTAGCAGGTTTATTTGGCTTCTGAAAAAATTTGGATGTAGGTAATTCGTTGACGTAACTGCAAACATGCATGCATGTAGGTCGCGATATGGCTGTTTCTAAAAGACGCAAAGGAGTCAATTGTCCAAGTGCATTTTAATGTGCCATCTGCCCCAGTAGCGGTCCCGGAGATTGGTTTTGGAGGGGGCGATTTTTCTTTTTTTTTGGGGGGGGGGGGGGCGAATTTGTTTTGTGGGGGGGGGGGGGGTAGGGGGGGGGATAAAGAACCGCTCCCCTCCTTGCACAAGTTTTTTCGGGGGTATTAATAACCATGCCGGCGTGCGCGCGTATGCGGAGTAGCCCGCTTGCACACAATCACTTGGCGACACAGTGGTTTTTGGCCCCCTTAGGCGGTACAACGGCTGACTCGAGCCCGCATTTCTGACGTTCGCAACACGTTTGCGACCTCTCACAAGTGGGATGCTTAAAAAAAAAGTAAGAAGCTGAGGACCTATTTGGGGGGGGGGGGGGGGGGGGGGGCGATCGCCCACTTCGCCCCCCCCCCCCACCCCCCTTGGGACCGCCACTGATCTGCCCACAGGATTTGAAACTAATTTACTAAAGTTCCCGTGAGCGAGGGTGATGACGATTTCCTCTGCCGACTCTGTGTCCGGGGGATGCAGGACCGCATCCAAATGGCGGCTGATACGGTGAACAATTATGCCAAGAATTGTGGACTCTCGTGCACCCCAGAATAATCGGAACTGCTCCTAGTGCGCCGTAAAGGCGGTAGGCGAGCCGATGCACCTTCAATGCACATCATGCTGGACGGTGCCACCATCACCCCGTCTCCGCAAATGGTTTTCCAAGCAGATTGCGCAAACACCACGATGATAAGAAATTTGGAAAGCAAGAGTAGACAGATTGCTCACATGCTTCGTCGGATCACGGTCAAAGGAAGAGGCATGAATGAGGCTGACACACTTCGACTTGTCCAGTTGGATACGCTCTTCCGAAAGGTGTACAAACAAGCGCTGGGTTTGCCATCCTACACCTCCAACGAGTGTCTCCTCAAGCTTGGGCTTCACAACAATGTGGACGAGCTGATTGAGGGCCACTTGCTCAGTCAGCGCTACCGGCTATCAAGGACGGATGCGGGCAGGGCCCTTCTACTGAGACTGGGCATGAACATCCCTGATCGCCCTCTAGAATCGACGGAAAATATCCCTGGTGAACTACGCCGTAACATCACAGCGGCCCCCTTGCCAAGAAACATGCACCCGCAGTTCCACGAGGGACGGAGAGAGGCCCGAGTTAGAGCCCTGGAGAAAAAATATGGCTCCAACGAAAATGTTTTTTACACGGACGCCGCAGATTATGCAAGACGCGGAGTCATGGTGGCGACCGTAACGAAGATAGACCGCCACGTCACGAGCCTCACTCTCACGAAAGTAACGACAGGCGGAAGAGGTAGCTATAGCACTGACGATAACGCAAACACCTGCGGAAGTAGTCATCACGGATTCTCAGTCAGCGTGTAGGAGCTACCTCAAAGGCCGCATCTCACACGCCGCAATGAAGATCTTGAGCCAGAACCCTCCAAAGAAAAGGGGTATCGGTTGTCTGGACACCGGCTCACACTTCTCTCCGTGCACAATGTCTTTGCTCACGAGACTGCTCAAGGTCTAACCAGCCGAGCGCCGCGAGAGAGTTGGCTAGAGACGGTCATCCCCTTGACATCATTCCAGGAGGTGACGCAATACTACAGGCTAGCCCGGCTTACGCTTCCCCTGCACACCCCTCTCTCAGCAAGAAAGAGGAGCGCTACTGGCGTCTCCTGCAAACAAACACCTTTCCCCATCCTTCCAAGCTGCACTTTATCTGGCCTACGCAATACGACCCGCAGTGTCGATTCTGCAAAGCACCCTGCACTCTATACCACATGGTGTGGGAGTGCCAGCTCAACCGCTCAGTTTCCGCAATTTCTAACCCCTCGGTTGAGCAGTGGGAAGGAGAACTCGCCAGCTCGAGCGCCGAAGAACAGCTTCGGCTGATTCACCGGGCTGAGATGGCTCGACGCTCTAACGGGGTCCTGGACTGAGGAAACCGACCACTTGGCTCTTTTTCTTTAATAAAGTTTACTCTCTCTCTCTCTCTCTCTCTCTCTCTCTCTCTCTCTCTCTCTCTCTCTCTCTCTCTCTCTCTCTCTCTCTCTCTCTCTCTCTCTCTCTCTCTCTGTCCGGGATTGCGATTGTGGCCGAAGTGAGTTCTGTGCCATGGTTGTTGACAGCGTTGATGGCATGCGTCGACTTTCAGGGGTACTGGGCAGCATCTGTGTAGTGGACCGCTGGCTTGTTATCTCCGTAGGATTTTCTGAGTGTGGTGACCCTGGCTGCTCTTCGGTATGCATTAAATACGGGATGCATATTTCTAGGAACGAAAGCAACGGTGATAAGTTGGCGTATAGAGCAAGGGGAATGAGCTGTTTGCTATATGAGGTCTTCTGTGCATCATAGCCAAGGCGACGTAGCGTATGGCGACCCGTTCTGGTGAGTTTGAGTATTTCGATCTAGCTTGTCTTGTGAGCTTCAGCGAGTTCCTTTCAGGTGTTGCGCAGACCAAGCAAGTTTTATTAGCTTGTAGGTAGAAGCTGTCGGAGGTACACCAAGTGCAAGCTTGTGGGCCTTCCGGATAAGGATATTCAGTTTGTCGCGCTCGCGATCCTTGAGAGTGAGGTATGGAGTATCGTATGTAATCCTGCTGATGATTAGGGTTTGGGTCAAGCATATAGTGTTCTGCTCTTTGAGAGCATGGCGTCTATTGCTTACGCGGCGAATGAGATGGCTGACTTGAAGTACTGTTCCTTGAAGTTTTTGTAGGGTTGCAAGGCCTGCTCCGTGTCTCTGTAAAGTTAAGCCGAGAATGGGGTTACCACTGACTGAGAGTTCAAGGTCGGGGTTTTGGCGGGTGAGAGACGTTTGCTGAGTTTCTTGAGCAGTAAATGTTCCGTTTTTTCAGTGGCGCAGGAAAGCCCGCGAGTCCGGAGGTGTTCTTCCGTTGTGTTTATCGCTGTTTGGAGTGCGTCTTGTTGTTCACCTACTGAAACTGTAGGCGTCCAGATAGTGGTGTCGTCTTCGTACAGCGCATGGCTGATTCCTGGCATATTGTTCAGGAGTGGCTGTAGCCCTCTGATTTCCAAGTTGAAAAGCAGCCGAGAAATTACAGAAGCTTAGGTGGTGCCTTTTGGTGGGGTTTTAAATTGCCATGCGGAGCTGTCCCACGCCAATCGTGGCCGTGCGGTCGGTGAGAAAGTCGCGCACGCACATAACCGTAAATTTTCTCTCCGCAGTGGTGCACGAGAATGGCGCTGTTGCGCCGGCTGCTGAGATTCTCTAATATGTATGTATGCATGTATTGTATTATAGAAGGAAAGGAAGGTCCCCCAACAGGCATAAATTGTCTCGCCTAGGGGCGGACACCGGAACGCCTGCTGGTGTAGGGGAGGTGGGATAGGGTGGAAAGAGTACAAATGATTAGGTGGATAGGGTAGTCTCTCTATTATAAGTCTTCTTCAATTTCAAGAAGGATGTCCAGTGGTGAAAGTCCGGGGCGAAAGCCAAACATGGTGTGCGGGAGGTACCCCTTGTTTTCCAAATACGGCGATAATCTGTCGTGCACCATGTGCTCGTAGAGTTTCCCCACGCAAGAGGTAGAGGAGATGTGGCGTAAATTCCGGGAGTTAATTGGTTTTCGTGGTTTGGGAATCATGGTGATGTCTGCATGTTTCCACTGCGCTAATAATTGTCCTCGCTCCCAACTTTCATTGTAGTCAAGGTTTCGGAGTGTTTTCAGTAGTGTAGTCAAGTTTTCGGAGTGTTTTATCGTTGATGTGATTGTGTCCTGGGGCTGTACTGCGGGTCAGTTTACGGATGGCAGCGATAATTTCTGTCGTTGTGAAAGGGGCATCTAGGTCGGGATTAGGTCTTTCAGCGTAATCGGGTAGGCCAGTGGTCGGGGAAGGAGCGCAAAGAGAGGCGCCGATATGGTGAGCAGCGATGTCGCGGAGGGTTTCTTCAACTGTGCCGGGAGATTTGTGGATGAGCCGCTCGACGTGGTGTTCTGTGGTTGTTTTGCTTTCCGTGCGTCCGAGTAGCGACCGAAGAATGATCCTGGTACGGCGACTACTTAAAGCACCTTGTAATTGGTCGCAAACGTAGTTCCAATTTTGTCGGCTGAGGGTGTTTGCATATTCCTCAGCTTGTTTAGTTAGCTGTGCTATTCGCAGTTGAAGCTTGCGGTTGTGTTTTTCTTTCTTCCAGCGACGTATCAAATTCTGCCGGGCATCTCAGACATGCAGCAGATGCACGTCCGAAGCTAGGTGGTCCATCGTAAGCTGGATTGTTTTAGGGTTGACCAAGTCCAATAATTTTTTTAGTTAATTCCTCGATATCAGTGAGAATTGGGTGTTGCGCGGACTGACGGAATGCAGCCCAGTTCGTGATCTTCGCTTGTCCAATTCTCT
Organism: Haemaphysalis longicornis; assembly: GCF_048455015.1. Classification (NCBI taxonomy): domain Eukaryota; kingdom Metazoa; phylum Arthropoda; class Arachnida; order Ixodida; family Ixodidae; genus Haemaphysalis; species Haemaphysalis longicornis. The sequence continues at coordinate 280,505,986 of NW_027526295.1, read as the reverse complement.
GGGGAGACCGGTGATGTTTTACTAGGATGAGAAGGATGTGATGGTCGCTGCCCAGGGTTTCGTCCAGTCTTGTACCTTCGACATTCTTGATATTTCGACATTCTTGATATTGTGGGAGAAGGTAAGGTCAGGCGTCGTGTCGCGGGACACGCTGTTGCCGATGCGAGTGGGCAGTGTGGGGTCGGTACAGAGGGCAATTTAGTGTTGCTGTGCGGTGTTACCTACATCCGCGCCTTTATTTGTTGTAATGGTGTATACCGATGCGGTGAGCGAAGCGTTAAAATCGCCAAGGACGAGCAGTTTGTGTCCGTGGGTGAGTCGTTTGGTCGTTCGAAGGAGTTTGTCGAGGCCCACAAGCGATTTAGATGGCGGGCTGTAGATATTGCGGATAAACAAGATTGGGTGAATCTTGTTGTGTGGTAGTATTTTGACGAGGGTGAGTTCAGTTGGGGTATCAACGGCGTGCTGTAGAGAGGTGTGCTGCTTTTTCGTAAGAATAGCAGTACGGAAACGACCGGAAGCAATGCGCGTATCATACCCACTTAGGTTAATGTGATCGGTTTCAGTTTCTTGAAGGGCAATAACTTCTGCATTGTGTTGCTGGCTGAAGTGGAGGAGGGTCTGTCGCTTGCTACTGAATGATATACAGTTCCACTGCCACACGGTGAGAGTAGGGGAGCTATTTGGCCGGGAGAGGTCGTTAGTCATTGTCGGGGAGATCATAGGTTTCTTGCATAGGGGTTCCCGCAAAGGGAATGATTTGGGCTTCTTTAGCAATTGTTGGTACTCGTTCTCGAGACTTGTAATGCGCTGGTTGAGGTTGAAGCCCATCTTTTCAACTTTGTCGTTAAGAGCTTCTTTACGACTAGTCATGCGGGCTTTCAGTGTTTCTCCTGGCTTGAGGATGCTTTGGTTAGTGTGCCCTAAGGCTTTGTGGACATTACCTAAGTGGGGCGTGAAGTATTGTTCTTCCTGTTATTTGAATTGCGTCAGCTTCTGGTCGATCTTCTGATCTATCATGAGATGTAGCTGCTCAAATGTTGGGAGTACACTGACCTGTGGGGCAACTAGAGTGGGCGCGGGGACGGGGGGTGGGGGGGAGGAAGGCGCGGGGGCGTCTTGTGGGAGATTACGCAGGTGCGCTGAGCTGCCTTGGAATGTTTCAACCTGTGTGATAAAGGGTTGTACTTGGAGTTTTAGTGTTTGGATTTTGCTTTGGGCGGTTAGCTTAATGAGTTAGAGCCTTTTAGTCAATTTCGCGTTTTGACTGCATTGGGTGCTGATGATCTTGTCGTATGTTGGGTGTTGGCGTTCGATGGTCTGTCTGGAAGGATGGCAAAGGGGTTCGTAGCAGTGGGGAAGACCTTAAGGACTTGTGACCAGGTCACCTTGGTGTTGTCTTGCGGTAGCGTTGACCGAGTTCCCTGGGCGGGTGGGCAGTGAGTGGAGGTGTCTCCGGAGTGGCCCAAATGCCATATGAAGAGCTCACGGATGTGGAGAGGTGGTGCGCTTGGTAGAAGGCGTTTCTTACAGTCCTTGCCAGCTGTTTCGTGTCGTAAATCTGCATTTTGGTTGATGCGAATGGCCAGGTTGAGGGTTTTCATCACCACAGATCTTGCATTGGTTTTCTTCTGGGTTATGGCAAACGTCCTGGCGGTGGCCAAGCTCTCCGTATGCAGAACAAAGCTGTAGGGATCGGCGGTAGGGACAGCAGCGGATGTATGTGCTTCCAAACTTGACGTAGAAGGGAACATGTGGGCCGTCAAAAGTTATTAGGGCTGATTTTAAGCGTCCGAGCATACACGCGTGAAGTATGCTACGACCAGTAGTAGAAATCAGGTCAGTTAGGTCTTCTTCAGTTGTACCCGCTTCGATACCGTGTATTACGCCAGCACAGTGTCGGGTAAAGGCGCAAGGTATGGGGAAAGTTCGTATTGCGCCGCGCCGAGTTGAAGGTGGGTAATAGCGCTGAGTTCCATGGCATACTCTTCTTCCGCGGTGCTGGCTACGATAAGGTTTCGGGTCTATTGTGTTTGAACGGTTACGTGTGCGTAGAAGTCCTTGATGGGAAAACGCCTGCGACCGCTAAGCCTTGCGCGATGCCTTTATGCGGCCATGCCGATACTTTGAGGCCTGTAGGTGGGCGGTAAACAATCTTGTATTCGTCCTCTGGTCGCTTCTGCAAAATATATTTTCTCAGACGCTGAGTGGGGTACTGGCCAGGGTTAATCGACGAGGGATGGGGCGTGTGGGCGGCCCGGGCGCCTGTCGAATTTTCTGCGGTTTGAGAATGGGTGGTTGGGGTACCAGGCGAATCCTGGTGAGTAGATTCTTCTTTTCATTGCTTCCTTCTCTGTGCACTTTCACCCAGTGGCCAGGGCTGTTTATTGTGCGCCCGCTGTTTTCATCGAAGTGCATGTTGGCGATGTGTTGAGGGAAGTCGGGTTCTCCAGTAGCATTGGCGGGTCTTGGATGGTGCGCGTCCGATATCAGTAGTATATATGGCGAGGCCCGGAGGCCCAGTGCCCGAGGCGGAGGTGCACCTCGAGCCCGAGGAGGCTGGCGCTTGTGGCACGCGTGGCCGTGGCAGCCGTTGCTTTTCTTGGTTAGGCTTCGCTAGAGTGCTCGGCATGGTCGTGGCTTAGTCGAGTGATAGCGGTTGAAAATTCCACTTATCGGTGAGAAGTTCGGTATGTCTCGAATCAGCTCGTCGTAAGGTTTAGGGTGGCGGTATATTCTAGGCGCAGTTGCTGACGAAAACGCGGGAGCCCTTGCGACGCGGGAGCCGAGCGACTGCTCCGCTCCGCCTTGGTGGGAGTCCCCGGGTTCGATTCCGGCCATGGCAGCCGCTCTTCTGATGGAGGCGGAAAACAAAAACGCCCATGTGTCCAAGATTTCGGAGCACGTTAAAGGGGCACTGACACAAAAATTTTGCATCTTGTTTTTTTTGTTGCGATAAGTAGCTAGTGACCTACTTATAACCTGTAGAAACCTCATTTGCTTCAGCGTGCGACGGTTGTTTAATTAGAGGCATTTTCAATGCGGCCAGTCGCAGTTTCGGTTTCAGAGAGTGCCGCGAAACGATGGATTTTGTGGATTTTGTGTGAACAAAGGGGCACGTGACCGTCGGAGGGATATCACAGAGCAGAGCCGCCGTAGCACTGTCGAATCCGCATCGACGGCAGTTTCTGCGAATGCCCCCACGTACTGATCTCGTGAGGCGCTTAATTAAAAAGCGACCGTGGATGTGACGCAGGCGCTGCGAGTGCAAATGCTACCGCGGCTAAAGAACGACGCGCGACGCTCGAGACGGTGGGTGGCAAGACGCGCGCTGGGAGCAGCCGGCCGGTCTGCCTACAGGTCCGCCTACAGATGTGTTCGGCTCAGCACTGCGGCGGATATTCGAGTGCCGCTCTCGTAAGCGGTGCAGATGACAATTTTTAATGCAACCCGCCATCGCATCATTAACTCCTTTCTCATGTAAGCCACCATGGTCGGGACTTGGGGACAATTTCGTGCAGCGGTAACAAGCTATCACTCGAGCTACCTGCGCCGGCCTGGGCCACTTCGCGGCCGTGGCCGCCGCCTGCACAGCGACCGTGCGGCTAGCTCAGTGAGCTTTTCGTGCCTCCGGCGCGTTTTCGCATCCAATGGTAATAAACAGTAATAGAAACAGAGTGCCTGGAATCGCTGTAGAACTTTGGTCACGGCCAGCTGCCCGATGAGCTGACGAAATCACGGCGCCTCCGCCGCCAACGATCGGGTCGTTCGTTCTCGAGAGCAGAAGCTCCGCCCTCCGGCCCTCCGATTGGAGCGGCGAGCCGAGCGAGCCGGCAAAAAACGCCGGTAGTGCGGAAGCGGCAAACACAAACTCGTGACGTGTTTGGATGTTGTTTATTTACAATTGCGCGTGGTCCTTTGCTGGCTGCTCGGTTGCGTTTCGCACACTTCAAAATTGATTTTAAATATGTTCTAGGCTGTATTCGCCGCTGATATTTTGCAGATGATGTATATGTGTTCCCACCAATCTATCTCCGAAGTTATCTCGCCTTCAAAATTTTGTGTCAGTGCCCCTTTAAGGATCCCCGGGTGGTCAAAACTAATCCGGAGCCCTCCACTACGGCACGCCGACGCTCGGTGGTCCTCAGCGCCGGAGTAGCGTCGGCGCGTTAAACCTCATTATCAATCAATCAATGAATTCATCAGCGCTGAAGTTCATTTTTTTACTTGTGCGGTAGCGCTTGACGACAGCGCTAAAAGGTTGTTTTTTTTTTTTTTTTTTTTTTTTGCTAGAGTCATTGCGCCATCCGGGGACTCGGCGGTCGCCGCGAGCCACGCGCTCACGAGCGCTGCGCATATTCTTTGTATTTTTCCTGCAACGGCAAACTTACGGCTTGCAAAACAGCTCCGATCTTAGAAACAAATCTGCCAGCATGTTTCCTGCATGCGGCTCTGCGGGAATGAGAAGTCGGGAATAGAGAACCTAAAGGAAGTAGGGTGGAAGAGAGGAGTTAACATGTATGACTTTGAATGGGGGACGTGAAAGCCCGTATGGTCTCACACAATGAGGATATTTAGCTGTAAATCGTCTCAGCGACGCCGATGTCGTTGAGGTAGTCAAATATCACTGCTAACCCTTTCTGCTGAGGTGATGAAGTTACCCACTGTTCAAGAAGTGCTTTTAAAGATATAGGACTATGGTTGAGGCACTCGACCTTCTGAGAGAGTGGGTTTCGTTCCTCTTAAATACATCTGTTCGCCCAACACTCTTGCCAGAGGGTACGTCATACAAATGTTTTTTACTCCTGAATGTGAGGTACGCCTGGCTGCAGCAAAAATTTTGTTCATGCGTGCACCTGTAAGTATGTAATGAATTTCGGGAGGGTATTGGAAAGCGAAAATTCCCTGCAATAACGGCCCACTTGGGCCAAAGTGAGCAGTCTTTAGTGATGCTTTTTATTATTATTCGCCGCCAAACGACCGCTTGCAAAGGCCGAGCGAACTCGTAAAAAACAAAAGGCAAGTGACTAATTCGCCGGAGCCCTTCGTGCACTGCATGCAGTGTCATCAAGGCACGGAGATTAAGTCATTGCTCGCCGTGGGCTGGGCTCACGACCTTAACGAAAGCGAATTCATAACTAGTAATTACGCACGCCCGCGAGTTCAGATAGAAAAATGACAAAAATAACCTCTATTTCAGATAAATGCCTATTGTGTCCGCCTCCTCTTTCCCTGGGCTTTCCTGCATAGTTTTGTCGATATAATTGAATCAGCTGAATAAACCAAATTCTTCTTGGCGAAACACCTTGAGCATGTGCCTTTCCATCGTTATCATCCCTCGTCAAAGAGAACAGCTGAGGGAAGCGTGTAAAGAAAGAAAGAAAGAAAGGAAAATGAAATAAAGAAAAATGAAGAAACAGAGAAGGAAATAAGAAAGGAAGGAAGGACGGTTATGTAACGCTCGCCCCCATCTTACTCGCCTCCAATTCGATGTCCCATGGTGTCCCAAATGTGCTGCTGTACGTGAATTCATAGAGCCAAAGGTTATAAAGTTCACAATTACAGCATCTTCTGCGAGCGACAGGCTTATTGGTTAAGATGTCCCGAGCGCAAGTCGCGTACATGCCCCTTATCTTCAGAAGTGGTGAATGCTGGTCGTAAACAAGCATCCATGGCATTACCTTTCATACCATCCTGGCGGCAAACAAGGCATAAACGTTGCCACAAGCCTATATATAACCCAAATCCCACAGCGCGACATGCCTCGAGGCGTAAACGAATCGAAAGGAAGGATTTCGTGGAAACTCGCATATCACCGCACCGTTAACCTAGAAGCTCTGTTAACGCGGTAAAGAAAGTGATCTCGTAAAACGGCCCAACGACTGCACGTCGCGAGAGATGTGGGACGCCCGGTCTCTTCCTTCCACTCAGGCCGTTCGGGGCGCTTTTCTAGGAACCTGCGGCTCCTCAATGCTGCGTTGGTTTCCGTTGAACCTATAGTGCTTACGATGTGACCTGTTTGTGATCGTTTGACTTTTTTTTTAATTTTCAGTTGTGTAATTGATGCATGCGGGATGGTGGCTTGTTCGCTGGCTCTGGATAAGATAAGCAGCATTTTTCTTGTTAGAGAATATGCTTTGATTCGATAGAAATACTTAGGGAACTTTTCCGGTTACATAAAATATTATTCTCGCAGTTCATCTGTGCACAGAACTCCCCATAAATTGTTTAATCGTCATTGGTTCAAAGAAAGTTCTCTTGCATTTGTTTCAGTGCCATGCAGGAATTTTTATCAGCGCATTGTAACTACTCCCTGTATTTCAATGGTACAGCTTCATTTAGAGCAATTTCCCAAGCTTTTCAAGCCAGTGAGGAGTAGAATTCTGTACAAAACAAACAACTAAACTCAACTCGAAAAGGGAGGTTATATGTTAACTGCGGCAATGGAAGCGTTTGGTCTTGTTGGTTCCCATTTTGGGAGCTTACACGAAGCTTACACGAAATACAAGAGTGGCACCGATTGTGTTAGCACCCCTTCTGTTGCCTTGTCTCCAAAGGAGATAGCGTTTATTGATGACCCAGCTTTTTCTTATAGTAGCGGAATGGTCGAATTGTTATTATGATGAACAAAAACGCTTGTGTCTTGGTTATACTGTTTAATGTTTTTTGTAATGTGTTACGTACCTCTACTCTTTTCGCCCTTGTCTTGGTGAAGCCTTCTCGTTTATATTGCCGAGAGGCAAATAAACACTTTGTTTGTAGTCAGCGCTATGTGTGTGTAGCCTTTTCCTTGGTGTCCCGTCTTGAGCGCTGTTTTTTGTGTGAGGTTATATGTTCCCTATGTTGCTAATGTTTCAATCTTAGGTAATCAGCGCTCTAGGAATGATCATTTATATTGTATTTATATCAATTTATATTTTATTCTTTAGGCTGGTGAATGTCACTTAAAAATACTTATTTTGAAAACTCACACTTGCCTATCCCGTTTCTAGAAGTGCTTGTCGACAGCAATTCAAATAAGGCAGATATTAGTTTTTAGAGCTCATTATGAGTGAAAGCTACTAAAATTCAAGAAATTATTCCAGACTTTTGTGTAGGCAATCTGTAAAACGCATAAACAAACGAGATATCTTTACCCACCTAATAATAGTTATTGCGCAAATCACATACAAGTATGGGCTTTGATGTCATGTCATTGATTTCATTTATATCAAGTCGTAAGGGGACGATTTCTAAATACTCAGAATTGTTTGTATACGCCTATACGCCTATATCAGCAACCTTCAGGTGCAAAAACTAATCAGGCAGCCTTACCTTGATAAAAGATGCTGCGCGATGTGCATGAACAGGCTTAACCTTTTTCAAACTCTTCAAGGTGGAATTCCAGAACATCTCGGCTTGTGAGCTTGTGAGACCTGAAATGAATGTACCCTAAATTGGAAGACTATGCAGTCTGGGCGTTAAGTCAGTCTATGGTCAGTATAGGCAGAGTCCGTCAATGCACTGACGGACTCTGGTATAGGGCTGATTAGTTCGTTGGTCGGTTGCCGGTTGGTTGGTCGATTACGACAACTTCCTTCCAACATAAAATATTTAGTACCACCTTGCACACCAGCCCACAGCCTAAAACAACCTACGTATATGATCCCATGCTTCAGCAGGGAACCATGTGGTAAAACCCAACGCACTGATCACGCACCAAAAATAAACAAACCTATGGTATGAAACTTCCTGTATAGTGTCGTTTCCAGCCTCACTGCAATGCAGGAGAGAGTGGGCGGTTGAGGTAACGGAGGAAGACATTGGCAGCACCATAATCCTCTGTAGCCGTGTGTAGGCCCATCCCGAGCCTCGAATGCATGTTAACTACCGCGGATTCTTCGCAGCGACCAAGCGCACTTGCATCTTTTACGTTTGGCTCTCTCTTGTGTTTTGACCTGTATGTTACGAAACAGGTCATTATCGTCTACGCCGGGCCATAACCAGTGGGGCGTTTCTTCGAGAAATCAGGCCCTGGTGATCGTTGATGCGTAAGCAAGTTTTTTTGTTTTGTTTTGTTTTGCTTTTTCCTACGCCGGCGAGCTTCCGGTTCTCGTGCCCTCTTTCTCCTCCAGTCTGTAGGCTCGAAATTCGCGCTAAGTCGGCGCTTCATGCATGTCGACCGAGCGCCGCGTATGCAGTAGCGCTTGCCAGACTGAACGGTAGGTGTGTGAGATTCAGCAGGAACATGGCAAACACAGAGGACGGAAGCGCGCTGTGGAAGAGCGCGCGAAGCTTCGTGGGCCGCAGATGGAGTTCTCGCGTTCCGGCCTCGCTGCAGTCGCCGTGTTTACGGAAAGCCCTAAGTCCGCCCGCAATAATCATCGCCTCCTTTCGACTCCAAAACGGGCAGGAAGGTGCTCGTACGAACGCCAGCCTCGGAAGGAATGGCCGCTGTTTACACGGGGTGGCCATTGTTTTCCGTCCTTGATTGAAGTCTGATTGAGGCCTTGCATGTCGTCGTGGTCGTCGCCGCGTATGGCGTGTGCAAAGAGATGACGGACTTGCTCGGGTCGCAGCGCTACTCCGAGGCTGTGCAGACGCTGTCGGTGCGTGCGAGCAGAAAAAGTGGCGTGCACGAGAGTACGCCTCCCGAACCCCTCCACCAACGCCTGAGGTGCCGACTGTCGTCACCCGCACGGCGCGTGGAAGAGGACAGCGGGAAACGAAATTGGTAGGCTTGCAGTTGAGATGTCGTTACACTGTGCTACTGCCTTGTTCGGCCCTATACAATTTCCCTGGAAATCTTCCTCGGTTTACTCAGTTTACTCTGCTGCCGTGGCCGCGCGGACGTTGCGCGAGGGGGGAGGGGGGGGGTGGATCGGGGCATTCACAGCGAGCAAAATTGAACGAAATCCCATTTCGAAGAAACATAATTTTACAGAGAGGAAACAATTGCTACTTTTAAGCCTCGCGTTTGGCTAGGTTCGAATAGAATCCTAACAGGAAGAACACGAGGTCGCGGGTTCGATTCCCGGCCGCGGCGGCTGCTTTTCTGATGGAGGCGAAAAGCAAAAACGCCCGTGTGTACGAGATTTCGGCGCACGCTAAAGATCCCCAGGTGGTCAAAATTAATCCGCAGCCCTCCACTGCGGCGCGCCTCATCGCCCGCGTTGCGTCGGCGCGTTAAACCCTACAATCAATCAATCACTAAGAGGAAGAACAGAAATAACCTCGGCAACTTTGCTCCCCTGAAGCGATAATGAAGTGAGTTATAGAGATTGCATTTGCCTTACCAGTAGTTCATACTGCGTGCGCGATGTTGTGAGTGAATCCTGTCAGCCAACTGACACGCATTGTTTTTTTTTTTTTATGAGAAAAGTGTGTCCGAAAGTGAGTATCTTCACTCCACCGCCCTCGTCTATTTTATGGGATTTGGAGGATATTCAAGAAGCGTAGAACAGGTGCACGTGAGGAGAGCTCTTACTGTGGGAAAATCTGCCGCCTGAATTGCAGCCAGTGAGCCTGGCAAAAAACAAAGAAACAAAAGCGAAGCAAGGGCCCCAGACACAATGTAGAGGTCTTTGATAATCTCTGGCTTTCGCCTTCGAATTATGAGGCAAACGTAAAACCCCCAGAAATATTTTTCTCTTGTAGGAATATAATTCACCGTGGAATTCCTGCCTGCTGGCACTACATGGGCTCCTACCGGACGCGTGTGGTAATAGAAAACGGCTCTAACTCGTCTAAGCACCACTGTGACCATCAGATTAAGCAATATTTCATGATGGTCGAAGCATTCTACGTCCACTGACGCAAAGAATACACAGGGTCTCAAGTTAACATTGTATCATTTTCCCACAATAGCACTGCTTCGTTTTGACCGCATCCTTCACACGAAACGGAAGAACAGAAGAAAGAACATAGCTTATATATAAAAATTGTGGTTTTATCCCTCTTTCATAGGAATCGGTACAACACGAAATAGAAAGCTTTCACGGGAGCAGTTGAATGTTAAAGGAACCTCCTTCATGTACGAAGGGTTCGCGAGCCTGACCCCACCAGACGAAGTAACGCCCACACGCAAGAAATAAAAAAAAACTGTGGTTGATTCCTCTGTCATAGGAATCGGTAAGACACGAAAGTGACATGTGCAGCGAAATCTGCAGCTGAGCAAGATTTGCGAGTCGGCGGCTGTCTTGTGGGTGTGCTTGGCGAAGGACGTCCTGCTGGCGTGTCGCTTCGGCAAAGGCGTACTGGCGTCATTTCCATGACGAATATGACGTCAGTGAAATCTTATTATATAAAACACTTTTGTGTTAAAATATAAAACCAGAAAACGAACAACCCGAAGTATAACGTACTCTTTTAGTACTAAAGGTTGCTTCCCCGCAAGAGGGCTCTGTGTGCAGGGTGCACCCTTTACAGGCCGCTTGCTTTGTTGTACTAGAGTCACTTCCGTGACGGATATGACGTAAGTGATACCTTCGTGAATCCCGGAATAAAACACTGTCGTGTTGAAACACTGTTATTACACTTTTGATAAAATTACTATTATTTATTCAGAAAGCAAATAAATATATTCCCACGTTCTCATTGTGCGAAATGAAAACTAATCCCACTTCAAGCATGGCTTGCGTAACAAGATAAGTGAGAAAATACCTTAAAGCCTTGAGCAAGTGCAGATGGCGCGCGCAATTTAACACGAAGTACGTTTGCGCAGTCTCGGGGAAAGCAATAGCGCTCAACGTGGACGATTTGTGGGCACTCGAAGACAAGCGTGACGGCGAGGCCAAACTAACAGCAAAGAGCTCGTACGTGCGGCCCCACTGTTTCACCCGAAGAAGGGAACAAATAGTTTTCCTGATATCACCGATCCGGAATGAACAGCACCCATTCATTTGGCGCGCGCCGCGAAAAGGCATCGGGAAGGACCATAACGCCTTGAAAAATTCGCTGCCGAGAATTCAATATTGTCTTTCGAGAACAAATAGCCCGACTGTCTCCGCAGTGTCGAAGCGGCAGTTCATGGGAGCCGGTAAGGCAATCGTTGGATGATATTGTGTGTCGCTTCGGTGCGCGTTTAGTCTCGTTCCTAAATACTTTACCGGCGCTTCTTTTACTTTGTTTCGAATTGGTGTCTCCAGTTTTTATTGCCGCATTCTCTTCTTTTTATCCTCCTCTTTAGGTATTTTCTTGGCCCGGTGTCTGGTTCGATTTGAGTCCCTACGTGTGTAAAGAGAGCATCGAAGGCTTGGAGACTGTTTGAAGAAGCGCAACGGGACGCGTTCTTCTCGAAATGCAATTTAGAGAACCCGGCGCGTTTAAACTGCTCAAATAATAATAATAAAAAGCAAACGCGGACAGGGCGGGGACGCGCTAGTTCGATGGCGATATTGGTTTCCTTCCTTGCGTGTTCTCTTTTTTCCCTCTTTTGTGTGTGTTGTGCCTTGGCCCGAAGTGGAAGGTCTGCGGCGAGGTGTTAAAAAATATAACGGCGTCACCCGAGTGCAATTCAAACATTCCACAGGAACTACAGCGCTCTTAAATTTATTGGATCAATCTAAGGTACGCGTTCCAACCGCTCTTTCTTTTCGTGTTTTTTTTTTTTTTTTACCGGATGCCTTTCGGAGCAGAACCACAAAAAGAGCTCAACCAACTTAATGCTTCGCGGCGCAAATTTCGGGGCGCCCATTTCCTGACAGCCTGTCCGAAGGCGTATACGGGCGCATTTTGGCACAGCCTTCGCTGGGTAACAATTCTGGTAAATGTTGCCTCTAATGAAGATATTAAACGTTTTCTCAGCAGTGTGCTGCCCCTCTGACACGCGCGCTGGGGAACGTGTAGACTGAGCACGGCATAACGGCAGCTTCCGACGGGCAAGGAAGTATACCAACATTAGGCCCAAAGAGCGCAACGTCTTCTCCTCACGTAACCGCAGGCACCCGCTCACTCCTCGCAGTGCGTAACCCCAGTAAACCCCAAAGGGGTAGGAGAAGAGCTCGAAAAAAGGCTACTAACAAAAACATTGTTGCGGCCGCACCAATTAAAGTTATCACGCTAGCTCAGGCACTCAACAGTATGGTATATGGTTCTCAGTGCGGAGCACCTTAGAAGAAGGCCGGCTTGCCGCCGTAGCTTGCCCGGAGTCGCGGCCATGCATAGCCACCACGACATCACGCACCCAAACAGAGGCTTGGAAAAGATGACCGCTTTCCTTGGTCGGGATTGAACCTGGGTCCTTCGTGTTACCAAGCTGATGTGTATGCCACTGCGCCATTGAGGCACTTTTTTTAATGCATGGAAATTTCAGAAAAACTCAGACAAGACAATTAACGCACAATACAAATGCAAACAAACACCAAAGGGTAAGGACGGCAGTCTAACAAAGATCGGCACCATTTCAAAACTCAGGCAACCAAACACACGCTTCCGAAAGAGGCAGCCACTCCGGTGGATCACTCTGCGTAGCATAAATGCTCCGCATCAACGCCGCCTATTCCCGAGAAATGCACTTGCTCACCCTAGGGGGTTCCGCATGACGATTAGTCATGCTGCACTACGACAAGCTAAACAATCCTAGACGGACAAAAACGTCATATGGCACCCGATTGACATCTTCAAATGGCAAGAAGTGAATTCACATGCAAAATGTTGTCGGTGGTATTCGCGCTGCACCGTTGTCATGGAAGCTGCCTTTGCTAGGCCGCAAATAAGTACACATTAAATAAGGGACACATCATTGATTGACGCATTAACTACGCTAAATAAATGAAAAATCAGTCCAGTGTCTCTTTATAGTCTTGATTGATTGATTGATTGATTGATTGATTGATTGATTGATTGATTGATTGATTGATTGATCGATTGATCGATTGATTGATTGATTGATTGATAATGATACCTTCTTTGTAACGGGGGGATGACATGTCATTTTATAAAAGAAACTAATATATTTGTTTTATACTCTTCGTTTAATTCTACCGCTGCTCTTAGGGCAGACGCAAAATACTGTTTTCTGTTTCCGGTTGTAGCTGCCCTAGGCAATATTCCCCTCGCTGCTTTTTCCACACCAGCATTCTAATCTTCTTTTAGTCGTATCGACAGCCGTTAAGTTAACTCCCTCTGTGCTGCCTTTAAATCCTAGGGTTTCTGGAAGCCGAATATTCTCATCTAGGTTTGGATGGATACACCCCCATTCCAACACTATGTGCCGCATAGTCTCTGCTTCTTTTCCGCAGACCACGCATACCCTATCATTTTGTGTATACTTCCCCACAAAGCTCTTAGTTCTCAACCAACCTGCTCTAGCCTCGAAAAGCAAAGCACAGCCTTTGGAATTATCGTAGAAATTTTCCTTTCTGATGTACAATACATCTCTAACGACGTTGCAGCTTCCCTTTTGTCTCTGTATTTATTCGTTTCTATCTGCCTTGCTTCTTCTTTGTTACCTTGGCTATCTTTGATTCTCCACTCTTCTTTCCGTATTTCATTGTTAGCCTTGTAGTCTTCCTTAGCCACTGCATATTCACGTTTTTATGCATGCGTACCGAAAAACTTTAGCTAACCACCTACGTTGATACATTGCTCTCAACGCCCCCTCAAAAGATATTTTACTCTGAGCTTCTCGAACTTCAAACGACACCCAGCCGATATCTCCCTGCACTGCTTCGTTAGTTGCTTTACCTACTCCTAAGGGAAACCGGCCTACCGTTCTCCGGTTCACTTCAAGGCATGAAAGAGCATCTCATTTTAAGCCGAGCACTGGATTCGCAAATGTGAGGCCCGGAACCATTACTCCTTTCCACATTCATCCCACTACTTCATGTTTGTTGTACCCCCACGGGGTTCTATGCCTTATTATAGCTGCGTTTCGCTTTCCTTTTTTCTTAAGTTGCTTCCGAATATTTCAGGCCTGCTGCTGATGATGACGATACTTCGCAGCTAGCGGGGTGGCATTGCACAGCGACCTTAGTCGCAACGCCACTGTACAATCACCTCACCAAAAAAAAAAACCTTTATGAAATATTTGTGCTAGTCTGACTTCTCTGTTTTCATGTCTTACCAGCCGCGGTGGCTGTGTTGCGCTGCTGAGCACGAGGTCGCGGGTTCGATTCTGGGCCACGGCAGCCGCTTTTCTGATGGAGGCAAAAAGCAAAAACGCCCGTGTGTACGAGATTTCGGCGCACGGTGTACGAGATTTCGGTGCACGTTAAAGATACCCAGCAGGTCAAAATTAATCCGGAGCCCTCCACTACAACGTGCCTCATCGCCTGCGTTGCGTCGGCGCGTTAAACCCTACAATCAATCAATCAATCAATCAATCAATCATGTCTTCCCAGATTGTTCTGTGCTCTTTTCCCACCAACACTTGAACCTTCTTTTTTACTAACCTCTACGACTGTCCAATACACTTTCCCGTTAACCTTAAATCCAAAAAAGGGCTTCCGGAAGCTGGATATCTCCCTGACCGAGGCCTGGACGGATACCATTGCACTCCGTTACAATATAGTATGGTTTTTGGCTCATTTCCGCAGCCTGCGCATAGTTCTTCCTGTAGCGGCTCGCCGATAAGCGTTTTTGTCTGCAAGCAACCTGCCCGGGCTTCAAACAGCGATAATACCCTTTGGTATTATCGAAGAATTTTTCCCTTGTGATCTCCTGCTTCCCGATCCTGTAGGTATCTAAGGACTTCTCCGCGTCCATCCTCTTTTTCCAGGTCGTAGTCTCTGGTTCTTTCACTTCATTTTTTATTGCCTTGGTCGTTTCTTCTCCACTTCCAGGTTTCATATACTTTGCCCTGAGCCTTCTGGTTCTTTTCCTCCTCTGTGTGTCCACGCTTTTCATGTAAAGATACCGTAACATTTTGCCCGTCCATCTCTGGTCATCAATATTTTTAAGTCGTTCTTCAAAACATAATTTTGCTCTGTGCTTCTCTCACTTCAAAGGAGGCCCATCCCATGTCTGCCCGCACTGCCTCATTTGTTGTTTTACTGTGTGCTCCTATAGCCAATCGACCTACCGCCCTCTGATTTACTTCCAGCCCTGATTGAATCTCAGGGACTGGGGCGTAATCTCTTGACAACTTCCGGTATCAACGCCAGGCTGATACTGAAAATAGTCAGGAGAGGGCTCCACAGCTCTTCTGGCAAATAACTGCTCCGCACTTCGGCAGCTTTCACGTTGAGTGGAACTGCATTACTTTTAAATACGATAGTCTTTCTTGGGCTACTTAAACGAAGAAATTTTGGTCTGCCTGTCTGTCTGTCTGTCTGTATGTATGTATGCATGTATGTATGCATGTATGTATGTATGTAGCGAATTAGAAAAGGGAAATGAGGGGCTCTGTGAATTAAGTCAGAATAAGGGTTGGCAGTCAAGAAAACCTCGGAAAGTAAAGGGGAGGTTGTGGTGGGTTATAAAAACAGATCAAGAATTTTTGGAGTCAGAAAGAAAGTGGTGAAAAAATTCCCGCCGAGTGGGATCCGAACCCACGACCTCCAGAATACCGGTGTGGTGCGATAACCACTACGCTACCGGCGTGGCTGTTTCCCCACCACTTTCTCGGGTATTTATGGTAAGATATTTTTTGTTTCCAGCACTTGGGGGTGGTAGCCAGCGCCACTCGGACTACTCGGGGTGAAGGGGACCTTCTTTTTAACCCCTGGGCCGTGACTCGAGTGTCTACGACATGTGTCCACTCTTGACATGTCGTAGACACTCGAGTCACGGCCATGTTCATACTTGTAAACATTGTTCAATGTTCATACTTGTAAACATTGTTGAGAAAGAACAAGACATTACGCAAATATAAGGCAGGAAATCAATGCATAGGTAGTATTTGCAGTGTTCATTTATTAAAAATTCATGTATGCTTGCTTTTTGCGATAGAAAATGAGACACTACATTAACTGCAAAAAACCCTGCTGTTGCCCGCGCTACTGTAGCTCCTGGCGGAATTTAAGAAATCAAACGGCAACAGTAACGAACGATATGTTTACTAGATAGCTCCGACGTTTCGACGTTCTGTTTGCAACGCTCGTGGAGTAGGGCAAGGTGGTTATATATATATATATATATATATATATATATATATGTGTGTGTGTGTGTGTGTGTGTGTGTGTGTGTGTGTGTAGGGTTTGGAAATGAGAGGCTCTGGCAGCCTTGATGACAAGGTAGCATCAGAGGGTTTCCCGGCAGTTACCCGCTTATGACAGGCTGTAGACGTTCGCGTCACGCCCCGGGGGTTGAAAAGAAGGTCCCCATCTCCCCGTGTAGTCTGAGTGGCACTGGCTACCACCCTCAAGCGTCAGATACAGTTGCAGTAAGTATAAATACCCCAGAAAGTTAAGGAGAACACAGTCGCCCAGATAGCCGGATTGGCAAGGCATTCGAGATCTAATCGAAAGGCGTGGGTTCGGTCCCCACTCTGGGCGCGTGTTTTTCTTTCGTTCTTTCTCACCTAATTAATAAAAAAAAATAAAAAAAATAATGTAACGTCCCTAACGGTAAAAAATAGCCCAACCATTCCCCTATGCCTTCTTTGGCGTTGTAGACTGCCGGCATTTCTTTCTGTATATATATATATATATATATATATATATATTCTGAAAAGATAAAAACTCACACAGTGCGCGAAAAAAATAAGGTTAGTAGAGACAGAGACAATCGAGAAAGATGTAGAAAATAGAAATAAGTTTACTGACGTTTCAGGGAGAGGACTCCCTTTTTTCAGAGAGGACTCCCTTTCTTCAGACTCTGAAGAAAGGGAGTCCTCTCCCTGAAACGTCAGTAAACTTATTTCTATTTTCTACGTCTTTCTCGATTGTCTCTGTCTCTACTAACCGTATATATATATATATATATATATATATATATATATATATATATATATATATATATATATATATATATATATATATATATATATATATATATATAGGGTGCCTCAATTCACGCGCGTCTCCGCCGTACGGCAACGCTGGCATCGAGACACCCGACTAGGAGCAGTGGAGCGCGGTAAATTTAAATTGCCTTGAGGAACCATCTAGCGGGTTATCTTGAAAGGAACTAGGCTGGAGAGGAACACCATGAGAGGTGAGATGGAAAGAGGAGGGAGGCATTTACTTGGCAGGGGCGCCAGTCGACTATCGTCTTTCGTCGACATTTGCAACGAAAGGAGCAGATACGCGGCTATTTTTTAAAGAAGATATTCTTTCTTGCGCTACTTAAACGCGAAACTTTTGGTCTGTCTGTCGGTAACTCGATTCAACCGCCCTGCCAAAGTGAAACAGATCTTGCACAATAGGTTTATATACCCACTGCCAAATCTAAACATCTAAGTCCGGTGGCTATTTCATACTCGTCAACATTGTTGAACAAGAAAAAAACATTACGCAAATTTGGGGCCGAAAATCAGTACATAAGATATATTCGCAGTGTTCCTTTATAAAGAATTCATGGATGCTTAATTTTTAAAATGAAATACTACATCCCCTGCAGAAAAAAAGTTCACCCCGTCGCATGATGTCGCCCACGCCACTAGCTTCTAGCGGCGTTTTAATAAATCAAAAGGCAACAGTTACGGGATGTTCTACTAGATAGGCTCCACGTTCCGCTTGAAAACAACGTTGAGAAGGGCAACGTGATTCCATTAATGTAGAAGTAGGGCGCCTCGATTCACGCGTGTTTCTGCCGTACGGCAGCGCTGCAGCCTCGATGCATCCGGTCTGGAGCAGTGGAACGTGGTAAGTTTAAAATGACTAGAGAAAACGTCTAGCTTGTTTACGTTGCGAGGAGAGTGACGGGAGGGAAACAGCGGGAGAGTGAGCGGAAAAGCGAAGGTAGGTATTTACTTGGCAAACGTCGACGTATCGTCTTTCGTCGACATTTGCAACGAAAGGAGCAGATACGCTGCCAATTTTTTTGGTGGCACACCGCATTGAGAGATCATGTGTTTACTAAGGAGGTTTTACTGCATGATCATGCGCTCATGCGCTGCTATAATATAGTGCATTGCTAGTATTGCAGCAGCAATCCTGCACATGACTACTGGAGCTATCGGCCAAATGATGGTAAACGAACCGCTAGCATGGCAAAGGCTAACGTGGCATAAGTAGGATGTGTCAAAAAGACGGCACACAGAAAACAAGTGCACTTTGTGACTGCGCTTGTTTTCTGTGCGGCTATGAATCAACACGCCCAAACTTTTTTCCTTCTGAAAGACTGCCCTTTCTCTTTGAGGCCCCGATTATGACGTGCCCACGACATTGACACTGCCATAGAATCGACGGCATCGCACATAGTGCAAGGCATAACGAGACATGTCGCGTCTTGTAAATGTCATTGCAGCGCTTTTTTTTTTTTTTTGCCAAAGGACCATGGCACAATTTTCCAGGTATCGGGCCAATATTCCGATCGCCAATCGCAGCTATGCTCGATGCTTCAGCGGTTTGTCCCCGAGAACCAGACGCGAATGTCGTCAGCATAGAGTGATAAATTGACGCCATGAGGCAACCCTTTTGGGAGATCAACAAGACAGATGGTAAAAAGAATGGGGCTAAGGACACCGCCTTGCTGAACACCTTGTCTTATAGCACAGCGGGGTGTCTCCCCGTTCTAGTAGTGGTTATATATACCGTCCTGTCTTGAAGACAGCCACTTAGGTAAACATCTGTTCCCCGATTCCTACGGCCGCAATTTCCCAACTTTGTTTTTGTAGCTGAGCCAGTCGTCATTTTGACTTGCGTGGACAGAAATCGCTCTAGTTGTGTGTTCTGGCCCATAGTTTCGTGTTCGCGTTTCATTTGTCCGTGTCTGTACAGTGTCTTCTGAGCCAGTTTAGTGAGCAAACCATGAAAATGGGTCTAGCCATGTACCTATTCGCCGTTTATGGAACTCGATAATGTAGGCCGACGTCCACATTTCCTTCTCTCCGTCTTCGCCCCGAAAGTCCTCGGCCCATTTCTTCGCTGCACGCGCTATTGAAGGAAAGAAAACACCACCGCATTGTCGGCATTTCGCTCAAGGCTGCGTAGGAAGGCAAGCTTAACCGAAGCGGAATAATCGTGCGCGAGCATGCGGAGGTATAAATGGTGATTCGAAACTGACGACCACCACCGGAGGTCCTGCAGTGCCCAGCGCGTCCCAGTGCACGGCGTTAAGTGAGGTCGCGCCTCCTACCGTTTACTCCGCCGCACACCCACCGCGGTCGGGGGTCCCCCCGTAATTCTCGCATTCAACGCGAGCGTTACGAGGTTTCCGTGTCGACAATCGGCGATGAGTGAGAATGCCATAACGCTGCCTTGATCTCGATGCTGCGCGTACCCGCATGCGCAAGGCCGCCAGCGTCGCGAGCACGGACGCCTCTCCTCCGGGCAAGGTTACCGCCATGGGTCAAGATGCTTCGTACTCCGCGCGCGTGCCGAGCCCTGATGTAAGCTAATAGCGGCAAATTACTCTGCTCTTCCCATACCCACTGAGGCGTCACTTGTGCAAATTCTGCGCGCAAGCCGCACATACGTGTAATCGTAACAATGAGCGTCGAGTTCACGGTTTATCAATGCAACCATTCAAAAATAGCCCCAAGTGAGTTTGGTTTTTCGTGAGATTGAGAGTCGACACGTTGCCGTGCTAACGCGACGTTTCGTTGTCATGAAGCGGCTCATTACATTGATAAAAATTGCCTATCATATTTTGGGCCAACTCTGAATGTCAGATTACACCGACTGCTATTCCCGAGAAAAAACAGCAACGATTTTATTTCAAGGAGAGATGAAGTCCCGGAAAGGACCTTACATTCAAGCTTTACCTGGCGAAAAGGGCCCGTGCAGCCAGCCGCAGCCAGGGGATCTCGGACTAGGGATCCTCTCCACCGGGCGGGGGCCCCAACAACAGCACCTGTTGTTCTCAATGAAGATTTTATTATTTCATTAAAGGCGAGAGCAGCTCTAGACAAATAGATTTTTTTAAATACTAAGGATGGTAATTGCAGCTAAATTCCTCGCGAAGTTAAATAATCCACCCACCTCAAAATTAATCTGGAGCCCTCCACTACGGCGCGCCTTATCGCCTGCGTTGCGTCGGCGCGTTAGACCCTACAATCAATCAGTCAAGTAATCCACACACCAGTGGTTCAGAACTGTCAAAGCATTATTGAAGCTGAGACGATAAGAGGGCTTAAACATTGTTGCCCAACGATTGTCAGTGAGGTTGTCAAATACTACCGCTTTACTCTTTGCTGATTGTAGAAGCGCAGCCTGCCATGCTCGCGCATTCAGGCAATGGCTGGAGGACCATAAGTTCAAGATATCCCGTGAAGGTATGAAACAAAAATGTGCTTCATAGCGATAAACCACAGTTCAAATTACTTTGGAAAAGGAAAGGACAAAAAAATTAACAGACTGTTACACGCAGGTGGTGCAATCTGCAAGGACAGCTCTTCACGTTCGGCTATACGATTCTAATGATTTACTAACGGTGATGTTTCATACGCCGGGTACAAAAGTTGTCCCATTAAAACAAGAAAGAAATCATGAAGCAGAAAGAAAGAAAGAAGAAGAGCGCGGACATGTACCGTGCGTGCGTGCATATGTGAGTAATGGCGTGAGGCAGATGATCCTCCTGATATATAAAGAAGGTAATTACACTGCCACCTGTGGTAAAAAGTGTTAGACAGGACAGCTACGTTTAGGTCTGGAGGTATGAGATGCAATAGCGTTACTTTGTCGTAGAGGCAGCGTATCGGAACACTGCTGCTGCATTCACCATCCATGTCCTCGAACCGCTGAGTCAGCCGCGAGGGAGCGAGATTAGAAGCAACGATTTTATAGGCACCCTCAACTGTACAAAGGTCGATGAGAACGCACCACCTCTAAAGGGAGAGCACTTTAAGGGCGCCCCTTGTCGTAGCTTGCTCGCTGGACCCAAGTAGAGCCACACGGGGTTCCGTCGTAGCGGCCATCGAAAGCCAAGCCGTTTATACAGTCATAAGCGTTCGAAACTCATTAACCGCTGGCGCTCGTCATACATCTCCCCGTTGTTTAGCACAAAGAAATCTGTAGGTACACTTGAGGCAAAATATACGTAATTAACCAGCAGTGCCCGCGTTCATTTAGTTAGGAACGCTCGTTGTGTTAATTTCTACGAAAGTAAGCGAAAAAAAGTGGCAGTGCAACGCCGGCACGTGCGGGAGTAAAAGCAAGCGCAAAAAGAACAGAACTCCCGCTGGTGCAGTTTCAGGCAGGGGACGTGCGAGCACTGCGAAGACGGGAAATTTGAATTGCATTGGGTGGTAGCAGTAAGCGGATAACGGCGCTACAGCCCATTATGGCGAATCTCTGCTCTGCACTGCTGGCAGCTTTCACATTGAGTGGAACGGCTTTAATTTTCAATTCCTGTCACACTTCTGCGGCTAACGTGACCCAAACTAACTTCACTTTTTCAATTAAAGCAGCCTGCAGTGCCCTCTTGGGCTTTGATAAATGAAGGGCGATTTCGCGAGCAGTTATCCCCCAGGGCTTGCCGTATCGTGGCAACGTTTTCCAAGGCCTGCAGCACACGAAAACAACGAATTATGGGCGCGATCATTCGCGGGGAGAGAACGAACCTCACTACGCAGGTGGGACGCTTGCTGAAATCACGTATCATTTCTTCGTCGCCGTAGTATCATTGTCAACGACCGTACCCGAACTCCTGCTCTTTTTCACACTCGGGTTGTCCCTGCGCCTGCTTCCAGCTTTCGGCGGGCTGCCGCCGTCGTGCTTTCCGGTAGGCTGCGATGCCCTCTTTCCGCGGACACTTGATTTCCACGGCTGACAACCACGGCACCTGCGAAGGGCTAGCGCCCGCAGAAAATCGCTCAATGAGCCTAGTAACGTTTTCGCGTTAAAAGACGACTCGTGCTCGATTGCATGGTTATTATTACTTCCGCCTCAGAAGCAGAGACGCTTTGTTCCATCACAGAGTAAAACATGCTGGAGCACCGACTTACAAACACCATTTCTGCCACGCCGACTAGCGGTTTCACCATTCATTCCGTAGATGACCACGCTGCGAGGCACTGTACGAGGGACCCCTTTGCCAACGTCCAACTACACCGGCCAATCCTGCGTGCGTGTTCATCCTAACCGTTCACTGCTGCCCTTGCGCTGAGGGGCTTACTATCACCAGCTATAGAACCTACCCACGTTGCCAAGCAGGCCTTTGGTTTCCCCGTTATCAAAGTAGATGGCTCGCCGCAGACACCCCTGCGTACTAGAAGAGCGAGGTAGGACGGAAGCACAATCAAGTTCTTGCTGTGGAGAGAGAAAATTTGAGAGGCAGAGACCGTAGCTCAATGCTGAACATCAGCGCTGAACAATGCTGATAAGCACTGATAGTCCGTATGGCAATAAAAACGCAGAGCGTGCGTTGCGCGAGCAAGTCTGGGAAGAGATAAAAATGAGGCTATTTTGCTGGAAACTTTTTGAGCGTTGGTGGTAAGAGAATCGGGTTTGCTGATGGCGGCGTCTCCTTTTGTGCCGGGTTGAGGGCTGCTACTTTAGGGTTGTTTTGTGCCCTTTTTGTTTTTCATTTTTTTCATGTCTGGTCTCGGCGGCGAGCTCCACCAGGGCTAGTTGTGTGGTTAAGCTGAGACTTACCTACGGCTAGCAGTCTCCCACTGTTTTGAGTCTCTAATAACGTTGTCGAAATGTGCCTGAGAGAATTCCCACACTATGTGTGTGATCGTGACCATGCCCCCGCAGGCGGGGCTGTATACGTCTGAAATATCTTGCAGTAGAGTACTGGGTTGGGTAGAGTGTGTTAGCTGGTCTGGATCTGTCTAAGGGTGGTTGCTTGGTGTCGTGTTGGCGAGTGGTGTGGGTGGCAAAGGGTGCGTCTGTTGTTTCTGTGGTGTATTCGTGTATTGGTTTGGGGACCCATGCTTCGTCCGGGATGCAGATTGAGAGTGTGCTGGCGTCGAGATGAGTTTAATGGTGGGGCTGTCGTTATTTTTGATTGCCTTTTCGAGTATAGGGTGCGTTTCGGGTTTTGTTCTGCCTGTTGCGTAGTTCCTGATGGCAGCTTGTGAGTCTGACATAATTTGCCACTTGTTCCGCTTGATGAGGTGGGATGGCCACGACGATGGCTGTTTCTTCTGTATGCTATGGAGTAGGTTCGCACGGTGCAGGAAACTTGGGGTCCCTACGGAAGTTGATCACCTCAGCGCAGTGCACTCGTCGATATCGATACGGGGACGCATCCGTGTACCATACGTACGGGTCATTTCTCAGCTGTTTTGTGAGGTGTTTCGTTCTGGCTTTCCCTCTGCCCGCGTCCTTTAGTGCGTGCATGTTCTTCGGTAGGGTTTGAATGCGCAGGGCGTTCCGGACTCCTGGGGGCAGGTCCATCTCGCCTGGTCGTTCCAGGGAGGAGGTCATGCCCAGCCGCTCAAGGAGGCGTCGGCACATGTTGGTTTTGTAGAGACCGCAGAGCTGAGGCACCCCGTGGGCCCCAATGAGTTCCACTACTGTGTTGTCTACTCCCACGTTCATGAGGCGCCGTGTGGGGGCGGTGTGTGAGGCGTCCATCAGTTCCTTTTAGGTACACCCCAGAAATTGCGGAGCAGCTTTGCGCGTTCTTGTCTTTGGTGTGTTTGGGTTTTGGTGTCGTCAAGTAGAATTCCTGGAATGTTCCACGTGTCATCGCTTTGGCCGATGGTTACATCAGTCCAACCGCAATGTAAACGCAAATTAAAGACTTCCTCGCCCGGCGCTCCGTTCGGTGCGCACCAGGGACAGTAACTCCTGGTTACGACAATAACCGCGACTATACAACCCCGTTAATTTTCACCGGAGACTAACGTCGATTTTTCGAAATCCAGACCAGTGATTACCGGCCTTCATTGAAGATGTCTACGACGGTCGTCTTCTTAGCTGTCCTACTTCCCACTCATCACTGCCCACAACAAGAACTGGTGGTGCAATTGACCCGTGTTCGCAAAGGGGATTGAGACGTTGAACGTTCTTCGCTACGTTTCGCATATCTCTACCAACTAGCCACTGCTTCGCTTAACGTTGATTCTCATCTGTGGGTGAGGTCCACCATTTCCTTAAGACGTGACTTTGGCGGCGCATTTGCAGTGATACTGGTGACGGGCGCGTGGCAACGTACAGGCGGGGACTTAATTTTGCAGACCATGCGAGCGCGTGGCAAAAACCACCGATGCGCGCTCTGGAGGCCCGGCGCCTGTTGTCGAGACCGGCGCGGCGCGCATGCGCGTCCTGTTTTACTCGCAGGCACGCCGATTTTCTTGCTTCCTGCAGCGTTGCTGAGATGGTCACTGAAGCACCGCAGAGCGACGCCTTTGTAGCATTCATTTCATCCCGATGGCACATTGGGGCCTAATGTGACGATTGCGCGGGCTTTGGCGCAAGTGCTCCTCGCGCCCTGATAAACACTTGCGTGGAATTTTTTATTTGTTCGTTCTGATCTTTATCTTTTATGGACTATGAGGCTCGCGGCTTGCGAACGGCGTCCCCGAATGAAGCGTGTACGAAGCACAATCACACGGGGCCGCGCTACGTACGATGGAATGCCAGCGATATGAATCACGAACCCTTATTAATGTTTTTTTTTATTTTGGAAACTATTTGCCCACTGGACTTATCTTTCACCTCGCTCTCCGCTGCCGATAAAGTAGGCGATTTGCACGTTTCATTTAAAAATCCTCTGTTTTATTTTTAATGTCTACTTCCTTACTTAAAAATTATTGAAAGACATACCCATATAAATTATCTGTTCGTTATGCGCGTCGGCATTATTCAAAACGGCACCTCGGGTTCCCATCGAAGAACGCCATAACATTATTCGATACTTTTCTTCTTCAAGACGACTGCGTCGTCCTTGGCTTCGTGACAATATTAATCGCGACTTCGGGCCTTCCGAATGTTTTTGTCACTAATGAACGGGTGCTCAACGAATGAGAAACAATCAGCTTGTCCTCCTGTTTTGTTGTTGACCTTGTCCTTCCGCTCCGTTGGGCATATGCAAGGTGGCCCATTTCTGATGGCGGCGAAAAGCGAAAATGCTGAAGCGTGTTCGGGATTTCGGCGTATGCTAAACATCCAAAGGTAATCAAAACTGATCCTGAGCTTTCAATTACGGCGCGCTTAATTGCCTGTGTAGCGTCGGTGCGTTAAAACCTCATAATCAATCAATGCAAGCCGATTTTGAAGAATTGTTCCGGCCTTGGAGCACTTCATCCCCGTAAGCAAGAATTTTTCGGCTAACAGCATCTAGTGGCCTATTAGTAGGCTGGCAAATGTCCCTTTGAAAAACGGGTTTTCAAAAGTAGCCAATAATTTTACGGTGTTCAATGGGAACCCCAGGTGCCATTTCTACGAATGCGACGGGCAGAGCGAACAGACAATTTATGTGAGTACGTATTTCGATCTTAAGCAAGGAAGTAGGCAGCAAAAAAAAAACAAGATAATTTCTTGTGTAAAACTTGCAAATCGCCTACTTTATGGGCAGCGGAGAGCGAGCTGAAATATATGTTCAGTAGCCAAATAAAAAAAAATAAACAAGGTGAATAAAGGTTCGCTATTCATATTACTGGCATTTCATTGTTGGTTACGCGGTACCGTGAGACTGTGCTTCGAACGCGCTTGATTTGGCTACGCCGTTCGCAAGCCGCTAGTCTCATCGTCTATAAACGGTAACGCACAAAACACACAAATGAAACATTCCACGCAAGTGTTTATCAGGACGAGAGGAGCCCTTGCGCCAAAGCCGGCGCAATCGTCATATTAGGACCGAAATGTGCCATCGGGATGAAAGGAATGCTACAAAGGCGTCGCTCTGCGGTGCTTCGGTGACCATCTCAGCACTGCTGCCGGGAGCGAGGAAATCGGCGTGCCTGCGAGTAAAACAGGACGCGCATGCGCGCCGCGCCGGTCTCGACAACAGGCGCCGGGCCTCCAGAGCGCGCATCGGTGGCTTTTGCCACGCGCTCGCATGGTCTGCAAAATTAAGTCCCCGCCTGTACATGCGCCCAGAATGAGTCGCCCTGCAATAAGCTGTTGACAGCTATCGCTGTAAAACACCAGCCACAAAAAGGCGGCAGGAATCTAAACCATGTTTTCCGTAAAGAAAGAGCGCAATACAGACGCAAATTGGGGGAGAAAGACAAGCGCGCGCCGTGTAATCACTGTCAAAAAACAGGCTGTTGCATCAGGTTCGTAACGAAGCTGCCAACGGGAGTGGTTAATTTCCTTCGAACGCGTCCGGCCTGCGCAATGAGAACTTGACGCCAGGAAATGGCACGAGCAGTCAGGCCGGTTCTGCGGACGCGCAAAGGGGCAGGGATGAAGAGAGCGGCCGCAGGGACGGACGACGACGACGAAACAAAGCGACTCTCAACAAAAGAAGCGCTCCACTCCGCCGCGCGGGGAGCCGCCGTCCGGGCAGCCTAAACATGGAGCTATCACGCGTTAACGATCAGCGTGATTAGCGCTCGCCGGAGAGTGCGGAAGGCGAACACACACGCACGCAAACGCACATACGCAATCGTACAGGCGGCGGGCAGCGTCGGCGAACATCTAAGAGCTGCCCCTGCCCTGAGCCCGCTGGAGGGCGGACGGGGGGATATAATGTCCAGCTCCGCCCAGTTCACACCCGAGAGCTTCCTTATCTCGCCGCTCGGGGGCGCTCGTGCTCGTAGACACCCCCTTCCCTCCCTCCTCCGGACTCGGTGCTCTCCTCGGGCTTCATTTTGTGTCTGCGTGTGGTGTGTGAAAACGGCGGCCGCAAGCTGTCTGCTCTTTTGCCTGTCTCTCCCTGAGCTTCAACGAACGCGGCTTATCAAAACGTCGCGTCCATTGTTTCGGGTACCCTGGTATGAAGTGTTAATCTGACGTTCGCATCGTGGTACGGCTTGTGCTCAAAGGGTTTCCGAGGGACTAGCGACGATTACGTGTAATAGTTTGTTTATAACGAACGTCTGCGGGCATTGTTTCAGGGCATCCCGGAACGAAAGATTTCCAAATGCACGCGCCGGTCTTCGTTCCGTTGAGTGAGACGTCTCAGCAAAAGCGCGAAAGGAGAGGCCTATGGGAAGTGCAATCCACAGTTGCCTGGACTGGCCAGTCGACGGGATTCGCTTTAGTAACAATTCAAAACTGACGTTCACTTTTTTTTTATCGGAACACTCTTATTCGACAAAATCTGCTTTCCTCCCAGAAATACTTATACGATGTTTAACGGCTGCTCAGCTGCACCAATCATATATATATATATATATATATATATATATATATATATATATATATATATATATATATATATATATATATATATATATATATATATATATATATACTGCTTTAGTGACATTAAACTACCAACTAGATCAAATGCAAAGCTACAAATAAATCTCACTCAGCCCTTCGACTACATTATTTGAGCAATACGACTGAAAATACTCGGAGCATTAAAAAGATTCCATGCCCCATGTAAACGTGTTTTTTTAATAAGGACGCACGTAAGGATTATGGCAGGAAAGAATTGTCACGAAAATCGGTTACATGGGAAGGTAAAAAATCATGCCCCCCCCCCCCCCCCCCCCCCCGTCTAACGACGTCGATAGTCGATAATTGAACGAGAATCTTTCTGGGTACAGATTCTTTGGTTGCCATCTGAATTTGCACCCAGTTTCCACCATGTCACAATGGAGCAATCGAATAGGCGCCGGCTTCGTAACGCAAAGGACCCAGGTTCGATTTCGGCCACCAGAAGCGTTGTTTTCTTTCACTTCACCGACGATCATTCGTCACCGTTTGAGAAAGTTGGCTTACCTGCAACGCTTTCTTGTGTTACAGACACCATCAGTGAGGCCATTTAAGCTTTAAGACTAATCCCCAGAGCGAAAGAACAACAATGAAAAGGGGTTATGCCGAATTCGAAGGGTGCTGTAAAATGCTTCCTGATGTCGGTAATTCATAATAGCACATTTTGCCAACGTAACCTTTGAAAGAAATACCCATGCACCTAAGATTTCTTTCTACTATTGCGGAAAACTTCAAAGGGCAGCCAAGACAAATATGGGGAAAGAAAAAAGCGTTAAAATTCCCGTATGTACTGGGCCACAACGTTCCAGTCTCGGGGCTGCGATTTCAACTATAAAGGATAATTACCGTGCTGCCTATTTTAAGTCAATTCGTAGTCACCAGGCCTCGAGGAAATAAACTTTCACTTGGCATTACGTCGTGGACACTTGTCCTGTCAATCAAAACTCGTCATAAAATGAGAGACCATTTCACTGGCTCCTTACGCTTCGGTTAACGAGAATGTTCCGTATGTGTAAATTATGAGCATGGTTGAACAAGCTTGAGTATTTTGATTAAAAATGAAGAAGCGATCTTTGGGTTTTAAATATTGCTCTGCTGTGGAGACAAACCTCTGCGCGCAAATTTTCGGGGAAAGGAACACATCAGGACAACACAAGGGTTTGTGTTGCCCTCATGTGTTCTTGTTCCCGCTAATTTGCGCGCAGTGGTTATATTTTGTTTTTTACGGTGGGATATTCCCAAGTGGCCCAAGTCTCCACCCTTCTGCTTTGTAGAATAAGCTGATCACTGCGAGTGAACAGCGGAACCTGGATGCGCACGATATCACCATGTGCCGCCTCAGTTCCTTTCAAGGAATGCTTGACTCAGGGGCTTCCACGAGGTTCCTCAAAAATGTTACTGAAAAGCCACACTGAGCAATACCCACAGGTTGAATTTCACGAATTTATTTTTACTGATCGTGCTGCGGCAATAACTAACTTTGACACGCTTGTGCTGGTAGCCTAAATTATTTCTGTTCCCATGTCCTCCTCATGAGAGTTTCTTGAGAAGATACCGTTTGTTAAAAGCAGGTTCACATAGTAATTACCTCCCGTCTACCATTAGCCTCATGCTCTGTTAGAGAAAGCTGTGCATTTGTACCGTGTCTCACTTTGTGCCGCCTAACAATGTACCGCTTAACTTAGTTCCACGGATAAAATAACTTTACGCACTGTTGGACGATGTTGCGCACGGTTTTAAATCATTTTTGGGAGTCGGTAAGGCTGCTTGTCTTGATAACAGGACAACATGCACTTATCATGCGAGGTGCAGAATCGAATGCTAGTTACAGCGGTCGCGTATTTTTTGTGACGCTTCTTCCCACTTAGTTGTCGTTTCCTTCCCCAAGAAACATGCCCCTCGCATGTATTTTTTTGTTTTTACTAACGCGTCCTCTATAGCAATTTAGTATCCAAATTTCGAATAAAGCCAGCAGCCAGCAGCCAGCAGGAAAGGGTGGCGAAGAGGGCGTAGCAAAGGCAATAGAGGGTGAGAGGCATACCTCGCGCATTGAGTATACGGCGGAAGAAACACACCCCACGTTAATTGCTCCTCGATTTCTTCGTCGGCTTTTCTCTTCACCCTTCGTGTCTACGCCGAGCCTATCGGACCAGTCCCCAGGACGGACCTCTCTGGTTCCCACAAGGGCGAGCTTCCCATCCGAGAAAACACCTCTGCTTGCTCCGGGCGCCATGGTGTGGTAGGAGAAACAAGAAGTCGGCACGACTCTGCATGCGCCGAGTGCGTGTACAAAGGGAAACTGGCCTGCGGCAACAGCAGAGCAACCATGTGTCGCCCGTGCGGCGGCCCTCCTTTATTCTTCTCTTCGGTGTTTGTCTTCTGCTTAATTTCCCTGCCCCTCTCGCTTTGTCCTCCCGTGTGGGCCGCATAATCACGGAGTGGGCAGGTGGAGCGTATTCCCCGCGCCGCATGCGGCCCCGTGCGTTGCCACCGGACCGGGAGCTGCAGAGCCGTCGCTCGTTGCGGGGTCCCGTGGAGGAAGTGGGCGTGACTGCAGCTAAATATTTGAGATGGAAAACACGCGCGCGGGCCATCCTCCCCCTTCCGCCGTTCCAACTTGGTTGCCCCACCGCGGCCGCCACTGCCGGACACAAGCGCGCCAGCGGCGTCGTCCGAGCAGGCGCGCCCGCACTGGCTTCGAATCCCTAGTTCACGTCTGGCGATTGCGTATAGAAGAAATTGTTAGGGGGAATCGGAAGCGTACATGGGTACTTGGAAACTACATCATCGCTGGCGCAAAAGATGGCATAGATGGCATAAAAAACAAATCGGCTCCGGCACCCGTCGTCTGCGCCGTTATTGGCCGATTCTCAGCCGTAGCGTCAACAGATATGAATAATCGCACTGTCAATTTGTGGTGACGCTCTACTTGCCCTTGAAAACTTCGTATCAGCACCGGAGAATGGAGCCGCGGATTCGAAGGAAAGCGGCACGACGCACGAAATGCCTACGCTGCAGGGAAGTTTCGTGCGAGCAAAGATAACCGCACAGGTGCGCCCGCACTTTGTACACGCAGGGTTGTTCAGAACAAAAGACAAATAATGCGTCAGACGAAATTGTGACCCTTCAGGCACACGTCGATTGAGCTACAATGGTGGCGTAGCAGTGAGTGCATTGTTAACTGGGAGACTAGAGACATCTATCGCCAAGTGGCCGAGCATATACGACGTCGCGTTAGCAACGGAGACGCGCAGGTACCGGCATGGCAGCGCATACGCATGGTTGCCGGCATGCGCGCCACGCCAGTGAATACAAACTACAGGGACCGGGCGGCCGTTGTATGGCACCACCGTCGTTTCAGCGAACAGCGCCGCCCGTGGCGAACCGCTCGTCAGTGGAATGCCGGTGGCGGTCAGCGCAGCGTAGTTGTGCATGTTTTTCTTTCGTTGTTTAGCGGTGCGGCTTGCAAAGCGAACGTAACCCCGCGTGCATTTTTCAGATCGGTAAACCTTGAGTGTGGATGTGATGTTTACAAGGCATTCCATGCCATGGGCTCGGCATGCCATACGCCCATACTCAGTATTTACAAATAGCAGACGACGCTCAATGCGCCAAGCTGGAAGTCAAGCTGGAAGTGAGAGTTCGTTGCTTCGTGCAATTTTTTCATGCCTGCATGCAGTTTCGCGAATCGAGGAGTATATTGCCGCTAAATGCTCCCACAAAGCCGGTGTGTGCAACCGATCTAGGAATGCTGCGGCGCTGGCCTTTCGCAGTTGATGACGAAACGGCGCCGACGTCGTGCACATGCGAAAGACAAAGTTGGAGGGTGTCTTCGAAGATTTACCTCAAAACAGAAATCGTGACGGACGACGCTTCCGTATCTTCATTACCTACGGCTGAAACGTGTTTAATTTCACAGAAATGCTCTTACTACAGTCATCGGGAATCATTGATAGAATAAATACCGCATGATAGTAGAATCTTATTGCTTGTCGTGGAGAAGCATTGCTTTACAAGAATTGCAATGGTTGCTGGCTAGTTGGTAAATGGTTTTTCAAAAACCAATTCCTGCGTGGCTGAAGGACGTAAGACAAGAGGGTGCCCAAAACCTGTACTCAGCTTCACAACTGAATGCTGCGGTCGGTTTACAAGCTGCTACCTACGCTTGAAAAATCATGCACACCACCGTCTAACGACGATGATGGTTTATCGCAAAGCTCTATCGTATGGGTTTCCTTGGTTGCCTTCTGTATTTAAACTTTGATTAGTTAAGCGTCGAATTTGACCAGCACGCAGTTTGGACTTTTGATCGCAGCGTCTTTGACTTTGACCATTTCCCATTCGATTTCGCACGAAGAAAGCTTTGTGTTCAACCACCATAATCATTAGACCGAGGGCTAGATGATTTTGCTGTTTAATTTTGAACTTCCATGCTCCCTCTCCAAATCTAAACTTTTTCCAGAGTGTCGGAAATGTGTCTGTGGTGGAGGACTCGGGCTCATGCACCTATATTTGAGGCAACTAATCGCGCGTTCTTCGTGTCTTCACCAGGCATTACACGATTTTTATAGGTACTCTGTAAAGAATACTTAAGCATTAAAAAACACCGGCTGACGTTAACACTGCCACATTTTTTAACTATCGGTGCCAGCCTTTATTCTACGCAGGGGGTAAAACGGGAAGGGGAGGAGGGATGGTTTGTAGCTTGGGCTGTTGAGTTGGTGAATAACTTTGGCTCTTGATAAAATGACCACCACAAACGTGGGATTTCCACTTCGGCTTTCAGGCTCCAATGCTGTCACAGTGTCGCTCACCAAAACCGAAGGTACAAAGATCACGGTTACAGAAAGTGTAAACTACCGCAACATTTCTACGGCTACACGGTAATCCATCTCGTATGCAGGTGCCTTTCTATTTAAAGCACCCGTATCGAGGTATCCCAGCGCTAAGGCTGGCGTGGAAACCGTAGTCATTGAAACCAGTGAAGATAATTTAAAGTGGTAGAAAATAATTCTAATATTGCTAATAGTTTTATTCCTACTCAGATCGCGCGCAGCCAGCCGCAGAGAGCTGCAAAAAGCGCTCGTGTCAATGTAGCCCTTCCCCAACCTTACAAGCATCCAATAATTTTGCGTAGCCGTGAGTGCATTTAAGAAGAAAATAATACTAATAATAGTAGTTTTATTCGTACTCAGAACGGGTGGAGCCAAGCGCAGATCGCTGCAAAAAGCGCTCATGCCATTGCAGCCGATATCCAACTTTAGACGCGTCCGACAAGTTTACGTAGTCATTACTGCATCTAAAAACTCAACACATCTGTTTAGACTTCGTTTCATCTCACATGTCTGCTCACAACGCCACCAAAACATACAAAGCACCGAAGCAAACACGACAAAAACAACAGGAGGCTGTGTAGTCCAATGCACCGGCTCATTCCACTGACGAGGGGAGCGCCGAGTGGTGGCGCCACCCGTCCAGCTGCCCGGTCCCTATAGCAGGACAATGAAGGTGTCTGAGTCACGAACGCGTTGTTTTCACCAACACGGCCATTTTTTTTTTTTTTTGGGGGGGGGGTGGGGGGGGGGCGTAAATGCTGAAAATTTGGTCGGTCCGCCTGTCCATACATCTAATTTTCGAATTCTGTTTGCAACTAGCGTGTACAAAATACATGAGTGGGTAAGAGCACAGCAGGATGTCCAAAATTGAGGTGAGAACCCTAGGCGGGACCTCTGAATCGTTCAATCGTCCAAATAAACAAAAACTCGAAATCTTTGAAAAAAAATTCGTCTAAAGTGGGAATTGAGCCGAGGCATCATGCAGGGAAAATGGAAGCACAGCCGACTGAGCCCAACACGAAACATGTGGTGTTCGGTTGATTTATCGATAGGTGCTGTGTTGGACGTCACCGCGACACCCGAGATGGTGCTTTATGCCGTGCCGGCAACCACCAGCTGCGAAGGGTCAGTGGTAATCCATTTGCGCAATAACAATGTTCATGCATAACACAAACTTCCACTGGATTGTGAGCTTTGGCGTGCTCTTAGTGCCACGCAGTCTGGCTGACTTTTCACTGCTGTACAACTTGCGTAGGTGTCAAGTTGAAACCAAATGTGAAGTCTTTGATAGTCCGAGACAAACAAAATCCGCAACCTAATTGGGGAATAAGGCGCTGCACTGGCAGCTGTAGAAAGCTGTAATCATTCGACGTCATTTGCAGG
This sequence comes from Haemaphysalis longicornis, assembly GCF_048455015.1. Taxonomy (NCBI): domain Eukaryota; kingdom Metazoa; phylum Arthropoda; class Arachnida; order Ixodida; family Ixodidae; genus Haemaphysalis; species Haemaphysalis longicornis. The sequence continues at coordinate 280,472,460 of NW_027526295.1, read as the reverse complement.
GAGGCAGGCAGATTCACAGTCAGCGCTGCCCACCCCCCGAAAGATATGCCTCTTAGTTTCCCTCTGTGATATATTCAGCCTTATTCTGGACGTGTAAAGAATCCGTCCGTCCGTCCGTCCGTCCGTCCGTCCATCTCTCTGTCTGTCTGTCTGCTTGTGTGCGTGTCTGTGTAATAAGCATGAGTAGCAATCTTGATCGTGCTGACAAACACATGTAAGCTGAGAAGGTGTTGAGCATAGGCTGACTAAACTTGCATGCACGTCGACTTTTTGAATTGGTCCTCCTTCTGAAGGTCGGCTTGCCAGACGCTTCAGAAGGTCAGATGTCTTCATTTATTCAATGGGTGGCACTACGCCGCATGGTGAAAGAGGGAAGTATAGCGCCCCTACATGAGGCCTCGCAAACAAGCTTCCCAGGAAATGTCAAAGCAACTTGAGTTCGGCTTATGGGACATATCCACTCGTTGTAAGAATGAAGGTTCTCATGGACTTATGTCATCCCCATTGCTTATACTGTCGTGAAAGGCCGCTTTTGGTATAAAATAGCGACGTGTTGCTTCTTAGTAAATCCCCGTAGTGGACACATGCAATTTCATAGCTAGATGCAGATCGTTCCAGCCATGAGATTAAGGTCATGTATCAGCAGGATCATCGTTGCCATGTATGTGCCTTGTTCAGTAGTGGTCCCAGAGATTGGTTTGGGAGGGGGGGGGCGAGTTTGGGGGGGGGGGGCGAATTTTTTTTTTTTTTTTGGGGGGGGGGGGGGTTGGGAAGGGGGCGAATAAAGAACCGCTCCCCTCCTTGCACCAGTTCTGCGGAGAAGGTGATAACCATGCCAGCATGTGCGCGTATGCGTTGTAACCTGCTTGCGCACAAATCACTTAGCGACACAGTGGTTTTTGGCCCTCCTTAGGCTGCACAACGGCTGGCTCGAGCCCGCATTTCTGACGGTCGCAAAACGTTGGCGACCTCGCACACGTGGAATACTACGGCGCGTCAGAGCCATCAGTAAAAGTTATGTCAGCAACCTTTCTCATCCCTCACTTTAAGCAGGGATAGGCCTTAGGAGAACAACTCACTTTTTATAATGAGCGTTTTTTTTTTCTCTCTAGGTCTGTCACCCTTCGATTAGTCTCCCACATGGCGCAGTAATTCCGCAGATGTTTCAAGATCAAGCACTCACAAAATTTAAATGTAATGTAACGTGTCAAACGCCGGTTAAACGCCACGGCTGAGCCCGCTGCTGCCATTCTGTGACGAATTCTGGTACAAAATTTCGCTGATGAAACGCATTCGTGTCAAAAATTAAAAAAAAATTAACATCAGCTACAGAACCATGCCTCCGTGTTACGGCATTCCCTTGTAATCAATGATACCATCTCATTTGTTTCAGCGGCCGAGGCGAATAAACGTTGCCACTGGGGGTGTTTAGGACCGGGAAAACGGCTGAGGAGGGGGCTAGTGTCTCAATATAGTATTTGCATTGTGCTGAAGACCTTCCCTTCGTCCTGATTACACATCAGATCTTCACGGCCGCTCGACAGGACATATTGACTGATGAACAGGACGAAGTATCTCAGGTTTTTAAGGCATCACGGGAATATCTTTTTGAATTGTATTTTTCTAGGTAATTATATCCCAAACGATCCTCCACGTTGCGGAGGCAGCAGCGTCTGGGCAAACAAGCGGCCCCCCTTTCCCTCTCTTTATTCTCCTTTACACCTCCCTTCCGCTTCACACCGCAGGCGGTGCTTTCGAAACAACAGACGGCGAAACGTACGTCGGCTTGATCAAACACGGCGTCATCCCACCTGGCGAGCCACAACTGGCCGTGAACGCAGGGCACCGCTCCGGGCGATGCGCGCTCGGGAACGCATACCGTGCGGCGGCCACTTCCTCCGCGTCCAGCCAGAAGAGAGGGCCGCCAGAACCACTACAAATCAGCGCGGACGGCGTGTGTATTTATACGCGCTTTTCCATGCTGCAAGCATCGCATCCCAAAGCTCACGACGAGCCTTGTGTGTGTTTGTGCGCGCTCGTGTGTACAAAGAAAGCGACCCGAGCAGTGCTACGCCCAGCACAAACACGCCGAGCAGTTGTGGAACGGCGGAGAAAGGGAACTACGAAGCACGAGTCCTGGAGAGAGGAGGTGGGCGGGTGTATTAGGAAGAGGCGAATCGGTCTGCGCCGAAAGCAAAGCGCTCAGTGTACACAGGACCACGCACACGCTCAGCGTACACGTGTGGATGCGTCGGGCAAATAAGCCTGTATGTGCGCGCTCAGCGAAGAACCCGCGCCGCTCGAAAATTGACCTTGGCATCGTGGAACGAGCCGGGCGCCGATTATGTAGCGCCGGCGGTGTCGGCGGGTCGGTTCTTTGCGTTCGTGCGTTCTCCGCGCTTGCATATAATGTGCCCGTGTGTTTGTGTACATACGCGTCTGTGCGTACGCGTATCGCATGCTCGCGGCTCCTTGTGTTTTTTGAAAACGGGGAGCCCCGGGTAATTAACAGGAGTTGGCCGCCGCGCCGCCGGAGCCGCCGTTGCTCGAGCAGAGCGCTCCTCTAATGGCCGCCGAAGGGGCGGTTAGATTCACACCTGGGCCGGCGAAAATTCCCTACCCGCGGCGGCGCGGCAGCTCGTTTGAACTGGTTAGTTTGCCTTTCTTTTTTCGCTCATTTGCCGAGCGCCTTGCCCCCACATGCAACAGTGGCTGCCGCCGTTCATGCCCCGCTCCTTCCCGGCACGGAGCTCAGGCGGGACGCCTCATGCGTGCTTGCATTCACGCCGCCGCGCGGCGCTGCTTTCCGCACTGCAACCGCGCGTGGTACCGGGTCCTTTTGGCGGTGGCAGCGAGTGAAAAATGCGCGCTAATGGCACGTCCTTATTGTTTTCCGTGAACAGCGTAAGCGCTAAATTATGAATAATGAACGATTACAGTCGCGACTCGTTTATTTGGCTCGGGAAACCTTACGATATAATAAAGCAGAGCGCACGCTGAGGGTCTATATGGGGGAAAATTCGGGTTGTGCGGAGCTGAGTGGAGCTCGTATGCGTTCCGGTTGAGCCGCAGCTTTCAGGCGTATGACCATTCAGGAACATGCACCAGACTGTTGAAAAGAGAACTGGACCGATTAAGTTCATTCTGGCGATAAAATTTAGAGCTGGGGTATTTACCGTCGTTCACTAATGCTGCTTCACCCGCAAGACTCGTGGTGGTATTCTTGGGTGCTAACTGATGGAATCTTTTTTCTGGCAGTGACAGCTGTCAATAGTCCAATGTCGGCGGCACATTTATGGTGGTACTTTATCCGTTCTTGCGTTTGTCGGGGTGTGCCCATCGCCCTGTGTCCACCGCTAGTACGGCGCATGCGCTGCCAGGCACTGATCTAAAAGAGACACAATGTTGCCGTTATGGAAGCTTGGAGGCTCGAACCCAGACCCCCCTATTTCGGAGGCCGGAGCCATGTTATCGTGTTAAGTTTACCGACATGTTTCGAGGACTACACAGGCGGCAGAATGAGAATTCGTCGTGCCTTGTACCTTTGGGCACAGCTAGAAAAAAGGTAAAAAAAAAAAGCACGCTCTTGATGCCCTAGACACATATAATTTATTTATGATTCATAGACGCATATAATCTATTCACGCATATAATCTATTTATGACACCTACGGGATTGCGGGTAGTTCAACTACCTAGTTCAGTTCCAGGTACTGTCATTTCTACGTTTTAAGGGAAGAGCACTTTAGGGGCTCGCCTTGTCATCGTAGCTCACTCGTTGGACCAAAGTAGAGGTTCCGTCGTAGCGTCTGCCGTCGCGGCGTTTTACAGAGGCTTCGAAAGCCAAGCGGTTTATACAGTCATAAGTGTTCGAAACTCGTAAAACGCTGGCGCTCGTCATACATCTCTCCGTTGTTTAGCGCAAAGAAAACTGCAGGTACATTTGAGGCAAAATATACGTAATTAACAGGCAGTGCCCGCGTTCATTTAGTTGGGAACGCTCATGGGGTTGGTTAAGCGAAAAAAGCGGCAGCGCAACGCCCGCACGTGCAGGAGGAAAAGCAAGCACAAAAAGAAAGAACTCCCGCTGGCGCAGTTTCAGGCAGGGGGCGCGCGAGCACTGCGAAGGCGAGAAATTTGAAATCCGTTGACAAGCCTCCATTGAATTCATCAGGAGAGGAACGAGACAGGGCGGCGAAGAGCGTGATGGGTGGTAAGAGTGAGCGGATAATGGCGCCACAGCCCATTCCGGCGAATCACTGCTCTGCTCTTCCTACTCCTTTCACATTGAGTGGAACGGCTTTAATTTTCTGTGGTTTTGCCTCATTTAGGTCTGCTTGGGCTATTTTTAACAGCTGAGCTGTTGCACAAGCCGTAAATTCGCTGTTTCAGGAAAAAATACCCAGAAAATTCTGACCGCTCGTGGGCGCGTGCCTCACGGTGACCGCCGAGCGTCCACTGCACGCGCAGTAGCTTTAGCAAAAAAAAAAAGAAAAAAAAAGAAAGAACGAACTGGCAAAAACCCCGAGAGTCGAGAAAATGGGGAGCAATTGTGAGTGCATACCTCGCGGCGACCACCGAGTTCCCGGCTCGCTCACCGGCTTTAGCAAAAAAGAACAAACTCCAGCATTTGCTAAAAGTGAAAGGACACCCTGCTTGGGTGTCTGCTGTTGCTCTGCTGTTGCCGCAGGCCAGTTTCCCTTTGTACACGCACTGCGCGCATGCAGAGTCGTTCCGACTTCTTGTTTCTCCTACCGCACCATGGCGCACGGCCTCCGCGTTGTTTAGAAGCCATTATGGATAACTGGAGACATGACTACGAGTGTGCCAATCCTTTCCGAGACGACTTGCAGGTCCCTCCACCGCTGTCTCGATTCGATGACGAAGAGATGGTGGAAGTCTACAATGCTGAGGATGACTGTGTATCCACACGTCACAGGTGATGAGGGCGAAAGGGGGGGGGGGGATGAAATGATGGTAGCACAGAGGAAGTTAACTTCAAGGCTGTCGAGGCGACGAAAACATTATAATGCTGGTGGACGAAAAGCAGAGAGGGGAATGTTGCGTAGGACAGTTACCACCTGTAACAGAAAAAAAAAAGTACTTTGTGCCTAATAAGCTTTCTGTGCCTGCCCTAAGCAGCGCTAGTATTAAACCAAGAGTATAAAACAGGTATATTAGTCCTTTTTGGTAAGATGACATGTCATCACCCCGCTGCAAAGGGAAAACCAATAGCAATCATTATCATCAATCATCATCATCAAAAACACAAATCCAAAGAGACGTCCACATTTTGTTTCTTTAAGAATGGTGTACAGACGCAATTACATAATGGCGAATATTTTTCATAGGCGCCTCATAGAAACTTCTGCTGTTTGTTAGAAAACAACACTCAGGACATTCCTGTGTATTTTCCGTCTTGCCTTCCGGTTTCTTGAGTTCCCAACTTTCTCTTTTGATCGTTGTCTCGGGCTGGTGTGTATTTTGTTGCACCCAATTCTCGGACACAATCACGATAATGTACCGAACAATTGCCCCAAGGTACCGCACATTGGTTTCTCTGAATTATAGTGGTGATCGCTAAATCTTTCATTTCGGCACTTCTATTGAATACCCGCGCTTTGAATCCTTCTAGTCAAGCACTATCGCGCCCTTGCGTGCTCATTTCACCGTTCAAGGGAAACAGTGAAAAATAACGAAAACAGGGCTTTACAACAGGACGACGGCAGTACAGATCTAACTACTCGATTGAATGTTATAGTTTTGTCCAGTCATACCTTTGAAAATCGCTCTTTCCGTTTTTGTTTTTCAATATGAACCTACGAGTCCACCATTCATCCGTAGTTAGAAAAAAATGAAGGAAGCTCACACTAAGACTTGAAAGTAGCGAAGCTGTACGCAACCTTCACGACCATCCTGAAAGTTCACGATGGCAGTCAATTTGCTTCTCCTTCGCTGCTACAACGACCTCTACACCATCATGGTTACTTATTTGTGGTTTGATCTTTTTTTAGTGATAGTCATTGGACAACACCTTGGATGTGCGTACACTATTAGGTGTCTTTCTTGTTCCGTGGAAGTGTTGCCACGATTGCGACGAACGCTGGAGTATTTCTCGTTCCGAGAAACTGTTTCCACGGTTACGGCGAGCACTGGCGGTTTTTTTTTTTTTTTTTTATGGCCGAATTTGACCAATCTCCCTAAGTGGGTATGCTTGGCTTGACAAACGTGCGCAGGGGACGCTGAGCGGTCGTCCCGAGGCACGCACACACGAGCGCTAGGCATTTTGTTTTGTTTTTTTAACTGCCAGGCGGTCGCCGCGAGGTCCGTGCTCATGTGTCCGTGCTCACGTGTACGCGCTCTGCAATTTCTATGTATATTTAACTGCAGGCACGAAAAATTACGATTTGCTAAACAGCTTCGCTGTCGATGCGGCCTAACCGCAGCAAAGAACAAGAAAACACGGTGCCACCCCGCTCCACCCCCCCCCCTGCAACTTCCGTTCTTGTTTGTATAGCTGTCGGTGCTTATACAGATACCATAAACTGATAGCGCATCCAGGGTTAGAGGATGAACGATCGCTTCGCATCGGCCGCACATCGAAGGCGCTGCTCTGCACCTTTTGTCTACCCGCTTCCGAAGCACACGTGTGCGGCCAACAGCCAAGTAAAACGAGCAGAAGGGAAAGAAGGTGGCGCATCCATCGTGGGCCGTATACGCTGCCTATTTGTTTTGGCCCGCCAGCAGAGTAAATAGGTGCCGTCCAAGGCATTTTGGCAGCGGCTCGGAAACGTGCTGGCAAGCGTGCTCTCACCGTGCGCCACCCCTGCCTGCAGCGCGCGCGTCCCGAAGGAAATTAAAGAGGGAAGGTAAAAGCAAAGGTGTCCGCCGGGCTCTCAGCGCGGCGAGATGAACGAGCCCCGGAATGGCCGCCTCTTTGTTCAGGCGGCGGCGCAACCGCGGTGCAGCAGCTCTATCGCGCACGGATCCGCCATTTGTTGCCGCCGGCCGACCACTTTGTGCGTGGTAATTGGCGTTCGAGGCTTCGCCAGGCGTGAAAAGCTCGGTTGGGGGAATTATCTGGTTCGCGCGCGAACGTGTTCGTGTGCGTGCACGTATACGTGCCGAAGCACGTGCGTGAGCCCCTGGTACGGAGTTGTATAAACGGTCCGGCCGAACTACGGAGCGGCCGGCGAGATCGCGCAGAGCGCGTGCTCTGTGAGTGCAGGCTTCGCAGGGAGGCGCACTCCCATCCATGCTGGGAAACATCCTCCGCTCGACAGCCCGCCCTGAAAGCCACATATAACGCGTGAAGGTGAGAAAGAGACAAAAAAAAAATATCAACGCCATTTTCTTAATAAGGGAAAGATGCATAAAGCATACCAAGCTTTTTCTCGTGCAACCTGAGTCAAAGTCAAAAATCTGAACTGCTTCGACCATGTCGGAATGACGTAATCGGATTCTGCTTCCGGTAGCGCTAGAGAGCGGACGCAGGATGGCGAGCTTCGTCCAAGGAGCGGCTTCGGCGGGCGTTGCGGCCCTCGGTAACAGGATTTCTGCCCAGGATACCGATGGCAATCAAGTCCTTTTGCCCCGGTTCCCAACAGGTCAGTCAGTGTCGAATACGGTGTTTCCTCATGCGGATATGCGTGCCAGCCTTTATCTTGTCGAGGACTTCCGCGACTCTTTGGCTCGTCTGTCACTGCTCCCCGATATCGCATTGGGGGCGTATCGGATGATTCACGTCTGGGCAGTGACTTTCAAGTCGGCGGAAGGAGTGAAAAAGATTTTGACCGCGAACGACGTAAAGGTAAAGGACCGGCGTTGCATCGTCGTTGATCCGTGAAACCAAGAGGTTCGCCTAAAACTACACTGGTTGCTCTATAACGTTCCTGAACACGCCGTTCGCGTTGCGCTGGCAGCTTACAGGCTCGTCGGCGAGGTGCGCAGTGAGCGGTGGCGCGTAGACGGCATCTAAAATGAAGGTGCAACGCTGCGTTCAGTGACCCTGAAGTTGAAGGCGGGTGGGACGGTAGACGACCGGCCGCACGAACTTCCTGATGCGGGAAACAGGGCTCTCGTTGTTGTCGCAGGCCGGGCGCCCCAGTGCCTGCGTTGCAACACCAAAAGGCACATCAGGCGTGAGTGCAAGGTGCCGCGGTGTTCGTCGTGCCGTCGTTTCGGACGCGAGGCGAGTGCGTGCGTAAAGTACTACGTGATTGTCCCCGGGCCTACGAGGGACGACGAGTTCCGTGAAAACCTCATGGACGAAGAGGACGCGGAGGAGACGGCAGCTAGGACCAGTGGCGAGGTGGTGACGAAGCGCGTCCCGGAGCAGAGGTGTAGCCAGGGGGGGAGTGGCAGGCTGGGGTGCGGTTCAAGTAGCCTGAAGAACCGTCGGAAGCCGCCTGCAGGCACGGAACCTGCAGTTTTAAGGACATTCTTGTTCATATAAAGCTGAAAACAAGGGCTACGTCAACGTCTGATCCCTGCGCCCGCTCCAGATGCTGTTAACATGTCAACATATACAGCCCGGCTGCGTTTCGCGCCGGATACACCGAGCTGCGCCAGGAACCTGCCGTGAGCCGATCGAGGCAGTCCCGCTGTTTCGCTGGCGGAACAGCACGGCCGGGAAATGGCAGAACAGGCATATATGCGGCCTGTACTTTAGCGTGTCATTCCTTGTCTTTACACTGGTACAAAGTGTAATAACATGACAGGGCATGTCATTGTATTTTGTTCAGTCAAGTATCAATTTTCGATATGTTTATTTTTCTACCGACATCGCATTTCATTGACTATTGCGGTTCCATAATTTCTGCTGTATGAAGAGCATTGCTCTTCCCATCTTGTATTTCCTCCACATCAACAAAACTGTACAATTCTCTTTATTGTAGATCTTTGTCTTTCTGGCACTATTCCATCGTTTCCTTGACCTACCTCTTGGTTAGAATCAGCATCCGTATTTGCTTAACCGGAATTTTACTGAAGCCATGTCGTTCGATTTAACGGCTAGAAATAGAATGAAATTTAAGAAACATGCAACAAGCTCCACATTCAACAGCAGTGCATTAAGGTTTTCCGCTAAGCGTAAGTTTACTATTCACGTTACTAGTACAAAAAATAACAAGGCGATTACTTATGGATGAAGACGCACGTTTGCTAGCTTCGACGCCATAATATACGAATGTGCCGCACGTACAGTGCAGTGCGATTCGAAGGTTATCGCTGTAAAGCTACTCTTTCAAATGAAGCAGACAGAACAGCAGCTTTAAGAAATCTTCCATGCCAGTTTTGTTATCGTCGGCGTAGATAAAAGGCCACCAAGTCTGCGCTTGATCAACAACGAATGTAAAGCTTGAAACCCAAAGGGTGGCAAGTCAGTCGTGCGGGCCATTGTTGTAGCATGGAACAGGCAACACGGGAGAGAAGAGTGCGAAATCTTGATTTTCATGGTTCCGAAACGAAACCGTAGGCCGGTGGCACGCTTGGAATCTCGGTGCTGGCGCGATAACCTTCAAATTGTGCTCGACTGTACTTCATAGCGGATAAGAAAACTTATTGGTCCCTTTCCTAAAGGAAAATCTAAAACACGCGAATCTTGATAGTAAACACCCAGTGTTGGCCTCCACTTCCGACTGAAGAACTTCAGGGACCACGCGCCACTCGCAAGCACACTCATGATCACACTCACGAGCGCGTGCCCGCATAACCGCCTGCTCTATGGACGAACGAATCACCCGTGACCTACCCATAGACCGGCTAACTGGAATTTAGGTCGTCGTCATCATCATCATCATCTAAGCTCCTTAAGGTCGGCTACTATTAGCGTTCAGCATACACGAATCGCATGTTGAAGTCAGTTATTTCAAGCTTCGTTTGAGAAACAACGTGCAAAAAGCGTTGCCTACATATTTCCCCCTCCCATCTTTTGGTCGACCGTCCCCCCCCCCCCCCCCCCTCCCCCTCCCTAAAAAAATTCCTGGCTACGCCCCTGTCCCGGAGGTGCCGGCCGTGGCAGACGCTGGCTCTGGCGTTTCTCCAAGAGAGCAGCTAAGCCAGCTGAAGACGGTAACCCCGCGCGCTTCGTCGAGCCAGGCCAGCAGCACCATAGAGTTTATCAAGGTGAAGGAGGTGATGACGACGACGCCGCCAGCACCCCTAGCGGACGTCATGAACATGGAGCTCGGTGGTGCCGTCGCAAAGAGGCAGCGCGAAGGAAACGACACCAGCAGCCAAGGCACCGAGGCTTCTAGCGTCGAGGAGCCGCCTACGAAGGCGGTACCCGGGCGTAGTTCGGGCTTCAAGTCGAAGCCTAATGTGGCCCCCGGCCGACCGACGCCACCGGGTTTACCTCCCTAGCACCACTTCGGGGCTTTGAAAGGGAGTGTGTACCGGAGCCCTCAGGGACGCTGGTGTCCGTGAGAAGAGAACTAGGTTTTTGCGTTGGCTCGGTCTCGCACTGCTTGGTAGAAGCGAACGCGGGTGGGCGTTCCAGTTGACCTGTTTTGAGTTTCGGGTTGAGGTATGTTGTTTACGTAATGTTGAAGGCAATCGTTGTGCGACAGGTTTGGTTCTCCTCTCAACATCGTTTTTTTTTTAAACAAGCCTATGCGCATCGCCACGCTAAATGTCAGGGGACGTATTGACCGTAGGCGTAAAAACCAGTTGTATCGACTCGTGACTGACAGTGACCTGAACATTGTGGCCTTGCAAGAGGCCAAGGTTTTGAGGGAGGACCAGACCGACTGTATGATGCGGCCCTTCATGGCTCGCTACGATGTCTGCGTTTTTCATGCCGTGGGATTGTTTGCGGGCTACGTGCTTTTAAGCGTAGTTTAGGAGCGACTCTAAAGACCGTCACTGCGTCGGGAGTTGGCCGGTTCGTTGTGTGCGACTTTGATTTGGGTTTAAAAGAATGGAGGGTTATTTGTGTGTATAGGCACAACAACGGCGCCTAAAGAAAGACGTTTTCGAGGATTTACGAACATGGTGCAACACTGAGCGGCTGTTGATTTTTGTTGTGGGATTTTAACTGCGTGTGTTCTGCTTGTGATAAGAGCAGCCCGTCAACTTTCTGAGATACAAGTATGGCGGTGCTGAACGACATAAATATGATGCGCACACTCCACACTCATCTGGCCAAACACGCAGGTACTAGCTACGTGCTGGACTAGGTTCCTGGACACGAAGGCGTCCCGGTCAAGGAGCTGGCGCATCAGCTCTCCCGTGCTTCGAGCCAACCGGGAGGCTCGGACACGCCCTAGCCAACCCCTTTCCACCCACACACGCAGGCGCGACAAGCCCGTCTACATCGACGCCAAACTGTGCAACAGTTAGTCAGGGATAGGCAGACTCTACGGTCTCCCTCTCACCTGTTACCCCGGGCAGATGCTTGTCTTATCCGGCAAGCGCAAACGGACAGCCTTCCAACCCCACACATACTACATCGATTAGAAGGCCATCGCAGCCCTGCACGGTGCTCTAAGTGTTCTGGCTTTCCCAATACGCCGCATGTTCTTTAGAACGGTTCTGCTTCGCAACCATCACTCTCAACTCATCTTATATCCCTTTCACCTCCTCCCTCTTCTCTCCAAGACTGGCTCGCGCCACCAGAGGGACCGGACCGAGCTGCCTGGTGGCGAGCTCTGCATGGTGGCTCACGTTCGTCAGGTCCTCCCGTCTGTATAGATCATTTTTTTTCCCTTTCAGAACCCCGGACTTTAGGGGTCTTTTTTTGTGTGTGTGTGTGTGTGTGTGTGTGTGTATCAACAAAGTTTATCAACAACAACAACTTTCCTCATACTCCCTCATCTACGCCCTGTGGCACAATAAACGCTCTGTATAAAAAAATAAAGCAGTTTTCTGTAATGTGCGAGCCGGGAAGTCACGGGAGAAATGGTGGTCATTAATTGAGCAAACGAATGCTACCAAATATCGTGTTCATATGACATCAGTATTCAGATGTCAAGCGCTCTCCCCTTGTGTTCCAAGCAGAGGAAATGTGGCAACGTACACTCGCATTTGCACGCAGCACCGAACATCATTAACTAGTCGCATTACGGACTACCCAAACACATCGCAAACAGAGCTGTCGTGCGAACGATCGTCCACGAGTAAAGAGTGATCTATAAACTGACGAGCGCGATGCGTTATTCAGTACTTTTACATCGCTGCTGAGAAGCGGATATAGCCGGTGAAAGGTATTGGCGTAACCTGCTGCTTGTTTCTCTGCGAGCCCTACAGGACACTCCTTTCTCTGTGGAGCTTAACGGACGTCCGGCGTGTTGTAAACACTTCCGGCCTCCCGTATGTCGCGGCTCTCAGTAGTGTATACAATTACTCTGCGGTTTCAATGGGGTAACGCCCACGGCCGCTCATGAGTGACTTGTTTTGACGGGGAACTACCGTGTTTGGCAACAGTTTCTCTGTAAGCTGCAGCTCGGTGTGTTTTCAAGAACGGCGGGGACAGGTTAGCGCATAAACGTGCAGCAAAAGCGTTATGGACAAATAACGGGTATCGTTGCTTTTGACCCACGCCCGCGCCATCCCGTCTTCGGCAGAAAGCAAGGAGGTGCAGCCCCGAGCTGCGGTCAGAATTTGCTGGTAGTCAGGTACGCAAGAGATGTCGTTTCAGTAGGCAATACGCGAGGTGCATGGTACAAAATTAGGAGGCGAGGAATGGAGCCGAAGGGTTTCAGAGTGCATTGGAGTACTCAGCTGCGAAATGGATGTATGGGGAACTTGCAAACCGGGCTGTCGAAGCATATCATATGAGCTAAAACTAAAAAAAAAAAAAAAAAAAAAAAAAACGCACACCACTTTTACTGCAAGAAAAAGGAGACTAATCACATTAAAACAATTTTATGTGTCATGTTATTATCTGTTCCTATGTGTTATCAAAATCTGAACCCAGATATATAAAAAACGAGGAGGTCAAAAGATAGATGTCACCGATCAACGACTCAATTCAAAACAACGAAAGCCTCAATGACATTTTTGCGTTACTGTAATTTCACGTCAACACTAATTTGCATATTCGGAGTGAATGCAGCCGCATAAAAAAAGCAAGGCGTACTACTCTGCCTTAGAAGGTAGGAATAGCGACATTATTGCAGTATGTAGATTGGCGTACTACCGGCTTCGCGCTGAGCTTCGTGCTGATGTATTTTTCTCCTTCATATGCAACCGGTTTTTCGTCAGCCATACGAGCTAATCATCTTTCATTAGCGCAAATTTATAATCCCGCAGCAGCGTATGATTCATTGCTTGTGTCGTTCCGGCATGGCGTGTTTTAATGCTGTAATCAGCGCCAGCAGCGACGCTCGGGATTTTGTTTTCCTTCTGCATGGTTGCGGCCGTACAAACAACACTCTCACACCATTTTAGAGTGCGGGCTTGTAAAACGTATGCTCGTTTCGTCCCTAAACGCACGCGGAAGCAAACAAAGCAACGCCTCTCCGGCCTTATACACATGCTCTTGACGACGCTGCTTCTGAGTTATGGCGAAGTTCACGCGCAGTTTAATGGGAAGCCAAATAATTGCGCTCTCGGAGCGATTATCCACTTGCGAAGGGCCATCAAACGCGGCGCGGTGCAAGTCCCATAAGGCATCTGTCCCGTCCGAGATTTACGCGCTCATTGTGAGCCCGTGCCTGCGACTCCTCGTTGCTTCCTTTGGCGGACCGTGTCGATGGCGCTTTGCGCCGGGCCCGCGGCCCGCGAAACGTGTTGCTAGAATCAACCTTCCGACGATGCATGACGGCCATGGTGGAATTACTACTATGAAGGCCGTGGCTGGTATACTGTCCAATGTATTGTATCCAAGCAGCAGTACACTATACGTGTCCCATTGCGAGAAAAGGAGGGGCGTCTACGGTGTCGGTGGCGCGACCTAAAGATGCTCATAAAAATACCCGACGAATCATGCGGCACGAGCGCCGAACGTGGGAGAACGAACGCAAAACCAGAGAAAGCGAAGGAGACGTGATTTTCCGCGCCTGTGCAGTGGGAGAGCGCAGCGTCGTTGGTCACTCCTCTAGCCGCGCTTTGCGCTTGCGCTGCTGCTTCACCCGGTGCCGCAGCAGTCACCAGCAAGCCAGAAGCTCCGCGCGGCACACCGCCGACGTCACTGGCGTCGGTCGCTCCTGCTCTTCTCAGCGCCGAGGAAGATTGCGGAGCCCACAATACCGGCAGAAACAGCTTTAATACTTGTGGAGACTTTACTCAAAAGAGTCAAAAGCCTTTTATCTGAGTGACTTCAGTGTTTTCACATTAATACGGGTAAGTAATGTTGTCCGCGTTCTTTTTTAAGGTGTCCCACTGATGCCGTTGTACGCCAATACGCCGTGCAGGACAGCCAACTTTCACTGTCGATGATGGTGAATGATGGTGGGTGAAGTAAAAAAAAAAAAAAAAAAAAAGAAGAAGGCTTCCCGTGCCCGAAACCCAAACTGGGTCCCTTGTGTTATGAAGCCGGCGTCTATCTGATTGCATCTCCATTTCTATATGGTAGAAGTGGTTTGGAAAAGTCAGACGACAAGCAACGAATCCGTCACGAGAAGAATGACGTTGCTCTGCGTGCCGTATAAGGCACCAGAAGTTCGGCCTGACGTACGGCACAAGACGTAAGTACAAGACATAAGGCACAAGACGTAAGGGACAAGACGTTCGGTGACGTAAGGCACAGTCCACAAGACGTTCGGCCTAACTTCCCATTTTGAGGTTTAGGACGTTAGGCCTAGCGTCACATCTTGGGGTTTAATACCTCAAACCGGCAGCGCCCGCTCAAAAAATTGCTCGCTGAACGCCAAGCCGCAGCTACCGATTCGCGCTGTACAACACAAACACAAACGTTCGGCCTACGGGGTGCACACCCGATATTTGCTACGGGTACTCTAGAAGAGTGGTGCGTACCTACAGATTTTAGCTGCGCCATTAGCTGTGCGATGAAAACTATGTTAAGATGTTTGTTTACTGTAGTTTGAAGGGATTTTAATTTGCGTATCATTAAATCAGTCAATTATGAAATAATGTTATGGCAGCCTGGCTTGTGACTGCTACTTTACTTTGTCACTTTGTTGGGCAAGCAACTTTGGGCAAGTCACTTTGTTGACTGCTGCTTCGCCGCCTGTGTATTCTGTGAGTTGTTAGGGGAGCACAAGTTCGCTACAATAAACTTGTTTTCCTTGAAGACAACTGCGTCCTCTTTGGCTTCGTGAGAATATTCATACGTTCGAATTTCTTGTAATATATGCGCGCATACGATCTGTTGTGTTCGTTACCGAGTATATCAAGCCTTCAACACCGCAATCAAGTCATAATTGTTCGGGTGGAGAGTCCGTTCGTTACGATAACGATGGTTATGATAGAAATTCGGAGCACAAAAGCCACCTTCGAGTAGTCTGGACAGCGTTGTCTGGGGCGCGATCGCGGTGGCGCAGCACAAACGTTCTTATACTATTTCCATGTGAATAAAGAACGCACGCTACGGATATGAACCTGCTTGCACGCAGCCATAACGAAAGCCACTTTGTGAAGAAGGAATGTTTGCCGTACAGCCTGAAGAAAATACCCGCGGGATCTTTGTGAGCCTCCCGAACATACCCAAACCTACAAATAAGACGTTTGTGACGCTTCAGAAAAATTAATGCGTTGGGCACAGAAAAAAGAGCATTCATCTGATAAAAGTCAACAACAACGAAAGATAGTAGAAGACAGCTGCTATAATATTTGCTGTGTGATGTGTGTGTATGTGCCCGCTGCTTGGTACATAGTGGTGAAACAGCGCACAAAAAAACCAGGACAGAAGGAAGAGGACAACAACTTCTGTCCTGGTTTTTTGTGCGCTGTTTCACCACTATGAATCTGTACCAACTGGCCCAGTTCGCGACACTTTTGAACTTTACTGCTTGGTACGTAGCATGGGACTGTTGAGTCTTCATAAGAGCATCTCAACAATACTGTAGGGAAGCCTACGTGTTTTGAATACTCATCCAGGAGCACTGAGTGCTGAACGTCGCGAATAAGCTAGAAAGAGGAGTTACACACAATCTTTTGAACGATGATCTGAAGAAAGTTGTTCTCTAGCTGTCTCCTCGTGTGTTGCAAACTTGTGGGAGATACAGCTTGAAATTATTCATATGTGTCAGAAGATTGCAAAAATAACTGAAGTACTAGAAATACGCTTTTTAATGCACTAAAGCATCGAAACGGACGATTCCTAGCTCAGGCTTTGCTGCTCCTCACACGTGGAGGGTAGCACAAGACAGCGGCGCGAGCCCCTAAGCCGACGTCAAAGCTAGGGGGCGCCACGCAAACATCTCACAGCCAATACCGCCACTGCTGCCGGCTTGGCGCATGCGCTGTCCGCAGTTGGTTCGCGCCTGACCACGTGAGTCTCCGCGTGCATGCGAGCTTGGCTGCAGGCACGAGAACGAGGCCGGGCCGCCGTCTTCTCTGAGTGGTGCGCGGGAGGAACTGGAGGTGTTTAGCCGTTGTCGGCAAGAGGCGTCTGACCACCTCACGCATATCAGAAAAGCACCGGAAGCGGGACCCAACAGTACACAAAGGTGGACTTCAGACGAATACTATAATACAGTGGATCCCGGATATATCGAACCCGGATATATCGAATTATTGCATATATCGAAGAGTGCAAACATCCCCTTGGAAATAATACGCAAAAGTATAGCACTTGTGTACGCGTGTATCGAACTATTGTTTGCCGTCAAACTCCATGCTTCTCCTGATGGAGTCGTAGGGGATGATGACTCTCCGCCCGTCGCACACTTGGGTGGCTGGCAATACTTGCGAAGAAACTCTATGCCTTCAATATCTGCTCGACCTTCTCGCTGCGCTAGCACGACCGCAGGGTGTGATTGGGAAACCGAGGGAAGGCGTTGTGACCCAGCGGCGGCTCTGCTGGCATGGAGACCGGTGCGGCGTGGTGCGTGCTTGTTTTGTTAGCGGTAGTGTGTCTTCGGAGTCATGCCCGCAGAAAGAACGGAAGAATTTGGACTTAGCAACGAAGGCGGACACCATATGATGGGTGGAGGCCAGTGAAAATTAGTCGTCGGTTGCAGAGGCATTTGAAATTCGAAATTCCTCACAGCACGTTTGAGCACGACACTTCGTAGCAAGCTGACGTAAGGCGAACGCAGTGCATCCCGGCCACTCTGGAGTGTGTTATATGCGTGTTACTCCAGCTGGTTCAGAAGAGCGACTTCGTCGCAGCTCTATACGAGAATAGGCAGAATCTGAGCTAGTTGGATCATAATTGATGAAATACTGGTCAGCCTAAATTTAACTGAGGAGGTAGACAAAGACGAAAGACGAACCGCAAGCGCTCACAGAATTTTTATTACGCCTCGCCTTGTACATCTTTACCCTCGTCTATAGCCACGTGGTCCATGAGCAACAGTGTAGCACTTGTGCTTCGTCGTTCGTCTTTGTCTCCGTCCTGAGTTAAATTTAGACTGACCAGTATTTAATCTAGACGAGAGTTGTGCGGACACAAAATATGATAGCGTTCAGTGCCTCGAGAGTGAATCGGAGGGCGCTAACATTACCATGCGCCATTCCGTATGCTGCAACAGCATGCACGTAAGTTCGTAAATGTTGATCAAAAGTGTGGCGGATCGAAACGATGCGGCGATCGCTGCGGAGATCCTCGTTACCGAAGTATCCAACCTTATTAGCGACCCTGATGACGTTCCCAATCGCCTACGGCAAACGAGCTTGCGTATTTCGCGGCCTTGCAGAGCAGTTGACGGCGCTGGGCTTTCTCATTTAAACGCCATTAGTAAGCTTGAGGACAGTTTGGTGAACTTCCTGACGCAGAATATGCAGCAAGCGAAGCTCACGGACTTTTCTCCCGACGAGTTTCGTATTTTTCGTGCTTTGAGGAAGAAATCGGGTAGGTACAGTTTTCCGCGATCTTGGAAACCTCTCAGTGATGTGCGGAGTTTGCAGATAAGCTTCAGATGGGCACATTTTATATTTCGAATTATCGATATATCGAACTTCTTCGCGATCCCCAAGGAGTTCGATATATCCGGGATCGACTGTATTTGCAGCTAATCATAGGTTAAACAAGTGAAACCACGACTTAACCAAGCTAAGCCAAACTTTCGTTTAGCATATCCAGGGATAGCTGAGCTAACTCGTAGCCATTTTTCCCCAAATGGTATGTTCTGTACACAACGCTGTGAAGTGCGCATTTTGCTTTTCACCCGCCGCGGTGGCTGCTTTTCTGATGGAGGCGAAAAGCGAAAATGCCCGTGTGTTGAGATTTCGGCACACGTTATAGATCCCCAGCTGGTCTAAATTAATCCGAAACCGTCTGCGTACACCGCGTGCGCCATACCCAGGTGCAGCTATAGGCGCGCTAAACCCAACACAACCAATATTTTGCTATTCGAGAAACTACTCCTACTTGCTCATAACTGACAAAAGCCCGCTCACGCGAACGCAGTTGCGCGAAAGTATAAGGCATCGACTGCATCTCGCCCGAGTGAAGAAGTTGCGCCAGTCGATTTGTCGCTGTTTAAAAGGAGGCAGTGGCCGCTCGCACCTGATCGAGCAAGCCGCGCCATGCGATACCGATCGGGAATTCGCTCAATGTTTGACTCTGCTTAGAATAAACGACCCCGGACACTGGCATCTCGCGGCGCGCTCTCCCCTCCGTCCCCGCGCCAGCTGCCAAGACAGATGGCCACAATTACGAGCAGGGATACACATGCCGAATCCCGCATCGCTCGGCTCTGCATCCCGCCGGCACTTAATCGCAGGGGCTGCCTGCGATCGGTTGTTTTTTATTTTCTATTCTTTTTATTATAGCAGTGCTGCAGAATCAGTTGCTGTGGCCTTCTTATCGCAATGAGGTGAAAAAATTGGCGCGGATGCGCCAGAATGTATGTATATATACAGTAACCCCTCGTTATAACGAAACCACTTTACTCGAAATATCGCTCTGTTCGGAATTTCTTCTGGTCCCAACCCAAACGCATGCAATTTCGGCCGCCTTACTCGAAGCGCGCGAACAGGTTGACCCGCTTAGAGCGAAGTGGAGAGCGGAGGCGTCGCCGAGCGGCGGCGACCCAGCGGCCAGTCAGGCTGTCATCACGGCGGGTCAACGCAGGCTGGTGTCCCACCGGTGATTTTCTCGAGCCACTCATGCTCGATTAGTGCTGCTATCTGACTATAAACAAACGATCCAAATTCGTAATATGGTAATTGAATTTTGTTCCTAGACATTGGTCAATGGCGTGAACGCGATGATGTGTGAACACTGACACTCGATCCATAGAAGTAGCAGCGCCGTCGACAACGTGGTGCCGAAAAACTCCTGTTTTGCAAGCTTCAAGGCTTCACACATCGGGAAACAATTCCCAGTGACGCAAAGAATCGGCAAGTGCGTTTCCTAATTAGCAATTGTCCCAGCCACGGGGAGATCGACAACCTCAAGGAGCTCGCTTTACTGCAACCTATGGATCAGGGTATCATTGAAACCGGCCGGAAGCTGTACCGCAAGGCTCTTATGCAGCGCATGCGCACAGCGTATGACGCCAGTAAAAGTTACAACATTGATTTGCTCAGTGCAATCTATTTTCTCAACTTTTCGTGGAAGGAACTCGCACCTTGAAAGGTCGCCAACTGCTTTGCGCACGCCGGCCTTTTCCGCACCGTTGTCAGCGACCCTGACGACGACCAGCCTGACGATGACCGGACTGGCAGCGATCTACACGAGGCTGTTCATGAAATTGCTGGCCAAGAGGTAGAAGGTGACTTTGAGACGTTTCCGTTGGCGGACGCTGCAGTTCCCGTGGTCGCACCAGCAACGGATGCGGGGATAGTTTACACTTGGTGGCCCCGACGAGGACGAAGAGCCACGTGAAGTGGCAACTATGGTGCAGACGCGGGAGTTCCTACGCGTGCTGTGAAATAAACTTTAATGCATGGGCGGCGAGCGTAGACTCATGCAGTGCTTGGTCAAATTGGAACAGGGGTTGCTCGTGCCTGGAAAGAACATTAAACGGCCAAAACTCACCGTCCTTTTTCAGCTGAACAAAAAATTTTCTTAACTAAATACATTGTGTTTTGGGTCATCGCAGTTGTGGCGCAATTAAGATCAACTTTTTAGTTTTTCTCGATTGGTCACTTATATCGAAATACCGCTTATAACGAAATTTTTCGCCGTCCCGTTGACTTCGTTTTCGTTATAACGAAGGATTACTATATATATATATATATATATATATATATATATATATATATATATATATATATATATATATATATATATATATATATATATATATATATACTCGCGAAGACCATGTTTTTCTCCTTTTTCTTGCTGCTCTCATTTCAAAAATTAAACGTTCTTCGACGCAAACTATCAGCAGTTGTTTCCCCTTCGCCTTCCTTGGAGTTCTTGACTGCTGGCCTTTATTCCTGTGTACATATATACGGCGAGCCTTGGGACCTAATTTATCAAGGTGATTAGTTTCTTCTTTTTCTATCAACGCCCGCTAAACGATGGTATTAATGCTTGCACATTTTAGGAGAACTACATTAGGTGAAAGCATTAATTGCCGAATTCTGTGAGAAACCGTTTTTGTTGTCCGGTCAAGACAATGGCCGCCGGTCCAAAAGGTAAAAAATAAAATACAAGCATGTGATTCGATGGGATCTGAACCCCGGGTTGGCACGTTAAATGCCCAATGCGCTACCACTGTACTATGGCCGCACTTTTATTTATACAGCATTAGATTCAGAGACTGATAATGCCAAACAACCAAACAACAACAAAAAAAACTATCCCGGCCTCCCCTAAAAATGACAGGGGTGCGCTTGAAACATGTCAACAATCAGCATAAACCAAACCAAAACTGAAAACCCAAAACCAATCCTCAACCAAACCCAAACCGATCCCCAGTCAACCCAAACCTATACCCAATCAACCACAACCCAAGCCCTGACCCAACCCAAGCGCAACCCCATCCAACAGCAAACTATACCACACACGCACACACCAGATGAAGAATCACTCTTCATAACATAAAGAATCACATCATCACTTCACCACATACACACTCACCTCCGCTGCCGTCCCTGCTGTCAAGCTATAGTTCTTGACAACTTTAAAATCAGACGAACATCTCCCGGCTTGCAGCGCGGCCTATCAACGGCAGCGTCCGTGCCAACGGCGCTGCAGTAAACAGGGGCGTGAGTCTGCAGCGTGCCTAAAAGAAAAAAGAAGTCATGGGGAATAACTTACGGTTTCACATCAAGGAAACAGATGCCTTGTGGTGTTTATAGAGGGTCGCTTTTGAGATTGCGCTGGATGATATACCAAAAAATGACAGAGTCCCAATAGTAATTGAAACACGTTCCAAGTCTTCTGGCTTTCCACAAGGAAAACAATCTCAACCAGGCGGAAAAAAATAATCCCTTTTTTGACATCCAAGTCATAGCTGGTATTGTAGCCATGTGTTGTGTAATTTCAAAACGGAAGTCTTTACTCCGCCATTAACTGGCATCCTTTTTACTCTTTTCAACACATGTTGTCCCGACTGGGAACGATACAAAGTACGGTAGAAAACTTCTGGAAACAGACAACCAACTAGATCTCGTGACATTTCTTACAGTTTACAAAACACAAGAAATCTTGAGAAAAACGTGCTGAAAGAAAACGATAAGAAAAACAACTTCTTTCAAAAACAGGTTTACACTACATATAAGGAGTACTCTCCGAAGAAGTAGCGATGAAGTCAGGCAAGGGGCTTGCTAATGTTGTCTGCAAAAAGGTGCGAATGGGCGGGTCGGACTGATTTCACATAAAGAAAAAGTGTGACACCAGCTGCTTGACAAAAATGTGGGGCAAAGCTAGGCTGCCGTGTAGAGCCTCTCTAAAATATTACTCTTTCGAATGTCGATTGCCAAAGACAGAATTAGATGCGGTAATGTTTAAGTTCTTGTATCATATATCTTTACCACAAGAAAATCATTGCAAACAGTGTAATGACGAAAATAGAAAATTTCCATCCCCCTACCACTTCCCTGTTTGCCGTCGCCTTTCCAGTGCTCTTTCGCTCGAGTATTTCGTGTTGTGTCGACACTGGTCTAAGGGTACCCCCAAATACTTATTTGATTGGGTTGTCCAGGTCACATTTTCAAGAACGCTCAGTGCACCTAACCACTCTCCGTGCCCCATTCCAACATATTTTCTTAAGTCAGCTGAACTACAAGTCATGCCACAACCTCCTGTGTGATAGTGCGGTACGGACGCTCTCTTCATTGACATAAAAATAAACCACATCGTCTGCATACGACCTTCACATCATTAAATTGTAATGTGTAGCTCTGTATTTGGATGTCATCCTTAATTTCAGCACATAAGGGTTCCATATACAGAGCGAAAAGGATAGACCATAAGGCGCACCCCTGACACACCGATACCCCACTTTGATTAACTTGGTTAATTGACAATTGATCAATGCTCTTGTGGTACACTCCTTATATCCCACTTTCACTCCTTTTAAAATTAGTTTTTCAATACGGACATGTCATATGATTTTAAAAACAACCTCGTGACAAACCTGGTCAAAAGACTTCTGAAAATCGATCTGTAACATCCCCTGCAGTCTTTGTCACAGGATTCTAAGAAACTTCTTGCCACATGAATATTCTATATGTAATGTTTCGTCCCTTGTTCCAGCATATTTGGTGGCTTCCAACTAAGGTGGTAATAACTCATTGTACACGTCTTGCGATCACCTTCACAAAAATTTTATATTCGCTGTTAGTTAACGTTGTCGGCCGGTATAGTCAGCGACCTTCGCGAAATGTTCCGGATCATTGCTTAAAATTGTGTGGGCTTTGGAACACGATGAAGACAGAGATCCCATTCTAAAAGACTCACCGAACACAACACATAAAACTGGTGCTAGTTCGGCCTTAAATGTCATAGAGAAGTCAGCGCCTGATTCATGTGGAACTGGTGACTTAGCGTTATTTAAACTATCGATTCAATCAATCCTCCATTTCCATTACAGTTATTGGACTTCGTCCATCCGTAGTCTGTTGGTCTAGTTGAGACAACAGTGTTAAAAAAGACTGTTCAAATCCTTGTTTAGGTGAAAGGTATACGTAGCTAGTGTTTCATGGACGCCCCATCTTTTATGACCGGACGTTGCAAACGGTGGAATACCCGCGCCGAGGAGCTTGCGCTTAGGAGGATCCGAAGGGGGGGGCGAAGGGGGGGGGGGCGGCGGTGGCCTTAACTCTCACCATGACCCGCCAATGGCCTCACTTCAAAGATTGTTTTACAGACCGCGGTTGCCAGTTTGCCACCGCAGCGATGCAATAGCCGACATACACCACTTGCTGTGGTCTTGCCTCGCTTTGCGTCCTACGAGACTGCGACATCTTGCGGCGACGGGCCTCCGCGTAGACGACGCATCCGCATTCAACACATGGATATATGGGCCCCATCATCGTTCCCTCCTAGACTTTATACGTGAAGCGAACATTATCATGTTCATCTAACAAACTTTTCTCATCATCAACTCATCACTGTTAAAAAAAACCATCAATTTACGTGGAAACGGCAATGGAACATGTCATGTTCGTCGATATTACACCCCCTTTGCTGTTCCATCCAAGTAACAGGAACTGTACCGTAGCACTGCAAATTTTCTATTTACGTAACAACATCCGATATGTGTGGGGAACTACCCCTGGAGACGCACTTTACCCGAGTGTTTTTGACGCAGGGGTCACACACACTGCGGCTGATCCGAGGTCTCAATAACGTCTCGCATTTTATCGGCCTTTATTTTTCCGCCGACGTCATCGCCACATGAGCCGCGCACGCAGTGCGGAACACGACACTTTATCGCGGCGCGGATGCCGGGAGCGGCGATCTGCTGGGCAGTGCTGCCACTGCTACTGATTTATCAGTAGATCTGCTGATGTTGTTCAATTTCTGCTGATTTAGTGATAACAGTGCAAAATCTACTGATTTTTCTGCTTTCTGCACATCAGGTTACCGAAAGCTACCACAATTTTGACCTCAGCTCGAGTTAATCGGGGCGTCGCCATTTTTCCGAAAACCTATTCTGATTGGTTTTTCGTCAAGAACTGAAAGCCAACCAAAAAAAGAATTGCCTCCAATCCACGCTGGAAGGTGGTTGGAAAGCAAAGCTTTAAACGACACCCACAGCCATTGCCCATGAGAAGTCACTTGAATTCACACACGTGGCTCTACAAAGGGTGAAACCAGAGATTTTGCCAGCCATTGCTTTGAATTCGCGGGGGCGGCGGCGGCGTCCCGAACGCAACAGCATCGTCGGCCACGGCCGGGCTAGAGCGGCGGACGCCGCCGCCTCGCCGCTGTAGCACGGCCGTGAGGCGGGAGAAACAAAACGGAGAGGAGCGTCTTTCGGGGGGTGAGACAGCGGAACCTAGCCATCCTTATGTGCTAGCTTGTGGCTACATCACCGCGCGACACGAGCGCAGACATCGAAACGATTCGGCGTGTGAGCTTAGTGATTCCCATTTATACAAATTTAAGCAAGTTATTTCAGTAAGTTTTAGAATTGCGAGAGAGCTGAGGGAACTGTTATAATCGCTATTTATCAGAACCAGTTTCTCATTTTGCATTTTGTAATACCTCTTAAAACAATGGGTATTCACCAATTTAGAAAACGGGGTCCCATTCGTGGCAAGCTGTGGGCAAAAGGTAGCGTTTCTCCAGCGGCCAGATGTCCGTATGTGGTTCCCGCCCTGCAAACCAATGCTAAAGTATGTTTTCCGCACGGCCGCTTAATCCAGTGGGGCGCGGGTTACCCCGGGTGGTGCTGTCGAACAAGTTAATCAAGCCGTGCAAAGGCAGCGCGCAATGGACGCGAAGCTGCGCCAAAATAGGCCCAAAAACAACCGTCGCTAAAGCAGACGACAAAGCCGTACCGCCGACGCCGCCGCCGGCGAGCAGGCACTTTCGCGCGGGGAACGCTGGGTAAATTCGCCGTGCCATCTACAGTGTGCTCCGTGGATGAACCCCCCTCCCCCCGCCGCCGCCTCCGCCGCGTTCGGAGTTTGTTGTCCCGCACGCAACGAAAGAACCGTTGGCTGGCAGAGCTAGAAAGCTTTGCTTTAAAAATGTAGTTTCCGATACGGTTTCATTGCGAACCCCCCAGAATTCAGTAGGAACGAAGCAAATGCGTGTTTTATTGTAACAATGTACACTCTTAATAAAAAAGGTCGTAAAAAGGTAGTAACGGCCGTATTTACTAACTCCTTACGAACCTTACTACCCCGTGCTTTTGTACGTAGAGTCTGCCACTAACCACTGCATGGTTAGTAAATTAACTTAGTGTAGGAAGTAGTAGGACTAAATTAAGGTCGTGCTTATGACTAGGTTGTGCATGGCCAGTTAGTAAACGCATGTAGCTTAGAAGAGTGCTATCGCTGGGACTTTACTGGGGGGGGGGGGGGGGGTAGTGGTGCTTACAGACTGCTTTGGTTAGTAATTCTGACAAGTGCTACATTTACTACCTCCAGTTACTAAGTACATAGTGTATACTGGGACAAGTAACTTGTTAGTATTCCATTAGTGCATGCCCCGACCTTTTTTTTAAGAGTGTAATTAACATAAGGGGTATAAATAAAGGGTATAGGGGGTATTCGGGTCAGTTTAATGAAACTCACCGGAATGAACCTAATAAAAACCGACGACAGTACCCGCAGTACACAGTTCAGCTGTTTGCGACGCCGACGCGCACAAAGCATATAGTACCCGAAAAGAAATAAAAAGAAAAATACCATAGTCGCATTTGCGTATCTTCCCCCTACGCGGCGCCACCATATATGTGCGCGTGCACGAATTAGCTAACGAGCGTTAAAAAAGAAGTTTGAAATGGGAAGTTGCTCTTTCTTACTTGTTTTGAATAGAAATATCTGCTGATTTCTGATTATTTTTCAGCTAAATTTTAATGATTTCTGCTGATTTTTCAAGCAAAAATCTACTACTACTTCTTCTTTGCCTGTGGCAGGCTCAGCACTGCTGCTGGGGTTCCCGCCAACGTAGGTTCCCGCGTCGTCAGTGCGGTCTACACTCCGTCATTTCAAGTACCGAAGACTGCGTCTGGCAGTGCAGCTTTGTATGGATTTTGCGCCACACAAGATCGTTTTGCAAGGTATGTACCATTCAGCCATTCATAACTGAGGTATACGATGCGCTATCCGCTTCTTGTGCGTCGCTGATGCGGCGCCGAATTACCTTAAGCCTAACGTGGTTTCTGTATTGCAAGTGCGATTAAAACGTATTTACACCGCATGCTTGAAGGCAGCCGTTTGGGGGGAGAAGAGTGAGCGAGAGTGAGGTGACATGGGGATGGTGAATGTACTGCGCAAGCGTTTGTTTGTTCGCGATGTGGGAGCGTGATATTCCACTGATAGCGTCGCGCCGGGCGAGCGAACGCTTACCTGCGGCACTTATTCAAAGTCTTGATAGCGGGACTCATCTGTTCAGTCTCGACCTCGCCGCGGGTAGTGCACGGGTATTCCGAGGATTCTCGAAACCATTGTGATATATGGGAAAAACGAATGCCGGATTGCTCCTCGGGGAGTCCGCGGCCAGTCGAAGGTTGATAATCGAAGAGGCGCAGTGCGGCATCAAACAGTAGTAGCCGGGCGGGCGAAGGCTTTTTTGCGGCAGTGATTTTGAGTTATAGATAGCGTCTTATATATTATAAGAAGTTTCTAGCACATGAAGCAGGGAGTTGATAACTCTAGTGGCGCTGTCAGTGCAATTTTTGGCTTTTGTGTAAAGTCGCTGCACGCCAGGAGTGTGCCGCGCAGAGCTTTCCCGCAAAGCGTTTGCGTCGTGCGGACAAACCAACTTACTTTACGTTGTTGTCCGAGGGCAAAAAAAACCAAAAATATAAGTGAGTGTTTCGCAAGGTCATTTCATTGCCTCCGGGATTGGACAAAAAAAAAAGACATGGAGGACGGCCAGTTTCAATGCCGGACCGATCGTGGTAGAAATGTGTTCACCCGAAAGCGCAGAATAAAATTACATACATACCAGCTGCCCCAGGCACATGCAGTGCTTTATTCAGCGGTTGCGGCCTACGAATGTTCGCCGCGCGGCTTGAAGTTGAAAACCGATCCTCGGGCTTTCGCGGGCGGCGGGAAGCGGAGCGCCGGGCAGTCGCCATCTGAGCACCCCACGAAGGTGTACCCCTTGTCATCGCCTCCTGTATTGCGATGCCCTTGTATAACATGGTTCGCAGTCGGATTAAATTGGTTGTTTTTAGTGTATAGGTTGTTTTTAGCCTACGTGAAGTGTATACGTTGTCCTCAACATCGTCATGGGCAAAACACGCTTGAAATGCTAATGCTTCCCGTTTAAGAACCTATGAAGTTAGGAGGCGTGTACGTGCTTCTGACGCCGGGAATTTCCGGCCTTTATTTAGCGCGCGACTGGCGTTGTACCTTTAAACACGGCGTGGAGCAGGGAATTTTCTGCGAGCAGGAAAGCGATTCTCCATTCATTTCATTTCATTTATTGCATACTGCAGACCTTCGCAGGTCCAAGCAGGTTGGCACGTATGGTACAAGTAAAAAGTACATATACAGGCACTAAAGTAAGGCAGAAATGGAAAAGGAAAAAGGAAAGAATTCGACACACAAGAACAGGTTTACAGACCCAAACAAAACACAGTTAGCAAAACAACCAAAGTGAATCCTTATACAGAGTCTTTTAGGAAGTTGTATTCTTGCACTGTTTGTGGAAAGAAAGAAAATTTAAATGTATCTGTGCATTCAAAATAAGGTGTTAGGGTTGATGCGATATTGGCCTTTGCGGTACATGCTTCTGATGTACATTGCAAAATTGACGCTCTATTGTTCCGCCGTGTGGCTATTGGCACCGCTGGCAGTATTACCCAGCAGCAGCCCATGTGTATCTGTGTGAGGTAAAAAAAAAGTTCCTTGCAAACGAATTCACCACAGTGAAAGCAGGAAGCAAAGCACGCTATAAGCTTTGAGCTATATATCGCCTAGCTCGCGTCCCGAGTAGGTTTTCTAGAAAGTTGTGAGAAGGTGATATGACATAGTCAAATCACCACTTAACAAAATTAGCGGAGCGATTTTTTTTTTTCGATTTAAGTTCCACCGAGAAAGCGTAGTATCTAAGTTTATGTCGGGCATACCGGAATCCATCGTGGTTGCTTCGATGGTGCACGGTAGTGCCTTGGTGCTACAAATGAAGTTTGACTACAGCTGCTTTTTTTTGGTGTATTTTCTTCCATGTTTGCCTTTCAGTTAGTAGTGGGTCCAAAGGGCAAAGAAGGTTCTCATGGATGAAAGCCTAAAATCAGAGGAGGAGCAGGATCTACGTCTTCAGGAACACCTGTTCACAACGTTCTATGCATCGGTGCGGCTTAATATCAACACAAATGGCACGAAGGCCAGCGATGTGCAAAAAGAGTGGCCCCTTCTATTTACGCAGCACCACTTCCTGGCACACTTCGAAAGGTACTTCATGAATTGTGCATGCAGTAATTGTTTCTACACTCACTAATACCAATCTGATGGGACTGAGAAAACACATTTATTCAGAAAAGTTACGTCTAACCGAAGCTCATGATTGCCATTAGTATTACGTATATTACGTAAGCACCAAAGTGAAGCCACACTGCAGTGTATGGTTGATGATTGAACAATATTCGAATTCGTTACAAAAAAAATGCTTTTTTACACACGCTGTCCCAGCTAATGAGAATAAAATGGTAGAATTGTTGATAAAGATTTTGAAAGTTAGCGGTGGATGGCATACAAAGTGCTTCTAGTTACCTGATAGTTAACACTGTTAGGGCTGCTTCATCTCTCATCCAGCTGGTCATAAAATGTTGGGCTCTGGCTTGATAAGGCTTGTGAACCTTAAGTGTTGGTTTCATCTAATTGCAGTGGTGTATAGTACGACTTCAGAGCCGTTCTACACATTTTGTCAAAGCCTTCGTGCTGCTGTCAAACGACACTGGTATCACAGACACTACTTGTTTTCTGTGAGCCCTGGTTGTTACCATCAGGCTTCTTGCACAAAACCTCGCTTGTTGGATGCTTGCAGTGTGAATCTTCATGGTTGTGTTAGTGTTTGTGGGCAATTGTGGCATTGCGATTTAAAATTTTTTGTAATGACGGAAAGATGACGAAAAATTAAGCACAATTCAGTTACACAATGACATGCCAGCCATTTTATGCTTCACATTAAAGAATAGCCATTTAACTGTCCATTTTACAATAATGCAAGCGCACAATCCTCCACCTCTATAGTTGCCCCGGCTGCCCATTAAATAAAGTTCTTGTTTATCCTGCTGGCTGCTGATGATCGTGCTGGCACTTTTTTGTTCGTTCTTTTTCCAGACTGACTGGCACGAGACTGCGGGGACTGTTCTCGGAATCGAGCGTGGAAGATCATGAGCTGCTTCATGCATTTTTCCGACACCATGTCAAAACGGAGGAATCACTGCAGTGGCTCCCTCAGACAGACAGGGCAGCACGAGAACAAAGTCATCCACGGGCGCTGCTCATCGGTCTCTTTCCCCTGATGTGCCTGTTTTTCAAAGAGAAAATTGCGTCGCTCTTCTGTGTTGTGGAGGTAAATACTTCATCACCCTTATTGGCATGCACAGACCAAGCCACACCCTCACACATGCCACAACAATTAGTAAAAATATGATTTCAGGTAGTACTAGGTATTTTTCCAAAACTCGTTCTTTGTACATTGTGAAGCCTGCCACAAATGTACACAGTTGGTGTGATTCTAAGAAACAGGAGGAATCACATCAAGCAAAAAGCAATAATAAAGTAAAAAGTAATGCAGGAAAAGTGACGTCCTCAATTGGCTTCATTCATATCATCAAGGATTGTCTCTAGGTGCTTCTCAGTACTTGAAATCACGAACTTGGTTTTATTTCTTGTGCGTATCATAGCATCTTAAAAACTTGATGTGGATATGCACCGTGAACAGTGAGCAAGGCTGTTTGGTGCCGTCTGCTATGCGCGTAGGTATGGGTGTCAATCGATTATTATGGGTGGATGTCCATTTCCCCAAATGTTTTTATAGAATGGCAAGATTGTTCACCCTGCAGTCGAGCTTTGTGGGGGCACAAAACCACAGTCTGCTTCTCTTTCTCTTTGTTATGCTCTGTGGTTGTTGGCAGACTTGCAGCTCTTTCAAGGAATAAGGGTAAGAAAAAATCGGGAACATGACATTTGGTTCAGAATTTTTAAAGTTACGCAAATCAGTTTACATGTAGCAGAACTAGCAGTCATGCACTGTTTCTTACATCTTGTTACACTTTTTTTGATAATTCTTTGGCTTCTTCGAGCTATTTTACTGTTACTTGTGCTATTTTGTTCCTTTTTATCAATTCACACAAACTGTTTGGCGGCATGTTTTTGTCAGGAATTCGCTAATGCATGACATTGACAGGTGTTTTTTATGTACAACAAAACTCCTTTTCCTTTTTGTGCTCATTTTTTTACGATGCAGCAAGCGTAGTGGTGAGAATGTAAATTCATTGTCTGGGATTCAGGTTAGAATTTTGGTAGGTTCACAGGTAAACTTAAAACCAGAAAAATGCTGTGAATACTTCTACAGCTCTTTCTGAGTTCATTCCACTCACAGAAAATTTTATTGAAGGGACTAAATTTACCCTGTGTTGTGTCTAAGGAACATTGGACGTACCCTATCGCAGAGGCTAAGGGTACACTATGGATGTATTCTGGGGTACACTGTTCACACGTTTTCCTGGTTCATTGTGCAGTTCACAGTCTCAATTGATTTTTAACAAGCTTTCCAAACCAATTCTACTGGTTGAAATTTACGAAGCGCCTACAGTTCCGTTAAACTGGGAAATACTGCTGCTCGAACTCCCCGTACCATTGCCCAATAAGATGTCCAATAAGTTGTGCGCATATAATGCAGTTTGCCTGCTACGAAAGAGATGCAGCAAGCGTAATGTGTGTTGGTTAACCAAGGTTGACAACGGAAATGTAGATGTTTTCTCGTGCATACATTTACAACTTCTACGCCATATTTAAAACACTTTAAAATAATGCTGAAGGGGTTAAAAACTAGTCCGTGTTTCCGTTAGTGCTTGGCAATGGCGTGCTTGGTGCAGCGGAATTATGGACGGAAAGTATTCACATGGTCATGCTACGTGAACAGTGTATGCACAGAATCTGTATGTTGTGCACATGGCAGAAGTGAAATGAACTGACACCGAACGCTCAGGCTATCGTTAACCGTAATATAATGCAGGCTTTATTTCTCAAACCGTATGCTGCGCAATTTTTATTTTTCACCGCAAGTGGAAAATTTGAGTCAGGTGCTATAAAAATGTTGGGCAGCATCTTGTTATGAGAGTTGAGATGTGCTGTGATGATTGGTTATAAGTCATTTTTTCAGATTCTATATTGTTATCAGTACACTGCACAGTAACAAGTGTTCAAGCTTATGCAATTGGAAGCACCTGTTTCCCCTGAAGTATATTTTTGTGAAAAACTCTATGCTGCCACTGAAAGCTTGAGCCTGATTCCTGAACCAGCTTTGGTAGCTATGTAATAACATAGCAACCCCACAGGGCACCATGATGCATGAAGTTCAAGCCATTCTTGGCCGCAGAACATAGTGCCACCGTTAGATATGAACAACACTGGTACGGTGGCTGTGCCAGTCAGCTGTGATCTTTGGTGTGCTTTATTGCAGCACCATGCAAAGCGTACTATAACATTCTACAGTAATTCCGCAACAGCGTGCTGGTAAACGAAGACAAATTTACTCGGTGCAATGCGCAAATGAGAAGTCACGTGAAGGCAACTTTGCATCATGCCCAGCAAGAGAAACGCACGCAGAGCGTCTCTTGTGCATCATACCACTTGGACAAGTCATTCAGGAGCTACATTGTTTGGTTCGAAAGCTAGTGATCATTTTTAAGTCGCCAAAACAGGTTGTTGTGTTTGCAAACACGGCATCTGACTGCACGATAGTTCTGTGCAGGGTACCCCATGCAATTACACTTGTAGAGACGTGTACACCTGGATTACTAACTGGGCCACTTGGGTGTTATATGTTGGGCTTTAATCCCAATATGATGGTCCAAAAGTGATAACACAAACTTTAAGTTTGGGTATAGCAGAAACTCTGACGTCTGGAAAGTCTGGCGGGGTGGTCTGTACACCGAGTGCCGATTTTTAATTCATGGCTTGGGTTATACAATATCAATAACAAGGGAGTCATTTCAGATAAGATCGAACAAAGCATGGCTGTCGACCTCTTCAATTCGCTTGAAATTTTTTACCTCATTCCCGCATGTATATAATGTGCGGATTCACAAATATTCTCGGTGGAAAAAATTGTGGCCGAATGAAAAAAAATTTGGAAAGCACCCGCGTGGACCCCGGCTGCTACCTGCCCCTGCGCCGTGGCCAAATTTAGTGACGTCTACCAAAAAATATGCACATCAGGCGAGAATGGTAATTTTTATGCTTAATCTACGCCTGGTGTACATTTCGCCCCCAAAATATGGTTGGCTAGGAAAACATATTTTTCTAATAAACTTCCAAATCTTGCTCAGAAACCATTTTATTCTGTACTTTGGAAGCCAGTATTATCGTAAGTGCTGGAGCTATAGCGTTCAAAGTGTATTGAGGGCTGCTCCTGGCAACCACAAATAAGGGCCGTAAATATTGTATCTGTGCAAGCTACGGTTAAAAAGCAACTGACGCACGAGTTTTAAAAAAAACGAAAACACTCCAAGTTCAGAGGCTTATCTAAAAAAAGGTTTCACTATTGTTGAAATGTATGTATGTACTTCAACGATAATTAAAAACATGTTGCATCATTTTGTTCTTGACGCGCTACAGCGCGACAAAAAAGCCTGGTCGGCCAGTTCTTCACAAGATTCTGAGACACGAAGCAGTGAGAGCAACTTTCACCGAATGTGCTGACATTTTATCATTTTTTGTACCAAAGGCAAATGATTACTTATAGATAGTATTACGGAGAAGTGAAACTGAAATTTTTGTGTGAATTTTGGAATGAAAATAAAGTCTGCGCACTGCTAAACGTGTACTGCTTAAAGAAAAAATCAAGGAACTCAAGGTTCACACGCATTAAAAAAAACGCTTCTTCGAGTTTTATGAAGCTTTTCACAGATAGTTTCGTTTAAAGTTACTTGCGTGAGCCAGTTTGGTCGCTAATTCAGTAATTGAACCAGTGTGTCCGGAGAAGGACCGAAGAGGGGCGCACTACCTGGAGGCGTTACCTGCGCCGGGGTCGTGTGTGGCCGATGCCCTTTTTTAATACTTGCCATGTGTGCTGCCGACCGGACGGGCTTCCGTTGAACCTCTGATTTCAGGCGAACGAAAGTTACGTACAGGCGAGTTAAAAAACAAGACTGCGTGCACCTTGTCAAATAGCTGATCTTATGAATCAAATGTAGCACATCATGGCTGCAGTGCGCACAAGAAAAGAGCATTGATAATGTAAGACAAAGAGTGACCGCGATTGGGGAGATCTAGAGGAAGCTCTAAAATTAGAGCCGAAGAACTTAAAATTTCGCATTTTACCACCAGCGGTTTCGCAACCGCAGGAAAGGTGCGCTGTATCCGCGCTGTGCAATGACGCACAATATTTGTAGGGCTCACAGAAGTAAGTTTATAGGAAAATATCTGTGGAAAGCTTTATAAAACTGGAAGCGTTTTATAAAAAATACGTGTGAGCCTGGAGTTCCGTTTTTTCTTCAAACTACAAGTTTTTTCTCCAAACTGTACAAGTTTAGTGGCGCGCAGATTGTTTATTTTCGTCCCAAAATTTACACAAAAATTTCAGTTTCACTGCTTAATTCTCCGTGAGTAATCGTTTTCCTTTGGTGCAAAAAATTATAAAATAGCTGCACATTCCGTGGAAATTGCTCTCACTGTTTCGTGTCTCAGCACCTTGTGAAGACCTGGACGATATGAGGCTTTGTTCTCGCGCTGTAGGCGCGTCAGGAAGAAAATGATGCAACATGTTTTTAATGATCATTGAAGAGAATTTCAGCAAAATCGAAGAAGTGTTTTTTTGAATAAGCCCCTGAACTTGGAGTGTTATCGTTTTTTCTTCAATGTTGCGCGCCAGTTGCTTTTTAACTGTAGCTTGCACAGACGCTATATCTACGGGCCTTATTTGTGCTTGCCAGGAGCAGCCCTCACTAAAATTTGAAGGCTCTAGCTCCCTTACTTACGATAATACTGGCTCACAAAGTACAGAACAAAATGCGCTCTGAGCAAGATTTGTCATTTTATTAGAAATATGTTTTTCTAGCCAACGATATTGTGGGGCGAAATGTACACCAGGTGTACATTAAGAATAAAAATTACCATTCCCGCCTGATAAGTATATTTTTTGGTAGGCGTCGCTGAATTTGGCTGCGGCGGAGGGGTAGGTAGCGGCCGGGGTCCACGCGGTGCGTTCCAATTTTTTTTTGTCGGCCAAACTTATTTCCACCGAAAATATTTATGAATCCGCACATTACATGCATGCGGTAATGAGGTAAACAAATTTCAAGCGAATTGAAGAGGTCGAACAGCCATGCTTTGTTCGATCTTATCTGAAATGACCCAAGACACATTCAGGCACATTCACATCTGGTCTTCACATCTGGTATTTCGGTCCTGCAGGACCACAACGAGATAGATAATACCCTATTTAACCTCCACTCCCCGGTTCAGTATAGGGGCAAATGGGTAGCTTTAGGACAATCAAAATCATTCAGTTTGCATGGTGGCATTTACTGAATCTGCACTTTTAGTGAGGATACAAACATGTATGTCCGCAGAAACTGGTTATGGGCTAAAAAATTGTGCAACATAATATTACGTCTTATCTTTCAGGAAACTTGCAGGCATGAACCCAGAAGAGGGCACCCGGCAGTCATCTCGAAAAATCCCTACCATTCACCCCAAAGTCCGGACCGCTCTCGAAAAATTGGAGACATTCCGGAGCAACTGGTTCGATTGTGCAGCCCTGTTTCGAAGTCCTCAACTTTAAGTTTTGCACAACCGTTTTATTTTTTTACTTCGTTCATTCCTTTGGTTTTGTAATGCCTATTTTTTAGTAGTCTTGTACCATGTAGCACATGTAGTCGAAATAAACGTTCCAGCCTTACAGAAGTGTTTTAATTCACTCATGGTGAGGCCACAGTTGTGGCGCAGCGCCGTGAGGACACTCTTGTCGGCAACGTTTGGCAGTTTTTGCTTCCTCATAGTGTAAATGTAACGTGTGCCTTAAGCCAGTTTTTGTTTTTTTGCTTGAATTTTCACTGTAAACGTTTTTTGTTCAGTAGCAGCAATGGGCTTTGGGTTATTCATGCTATTCTATTTTATTTTTAATGTCAGTTTGTACCGCTGATTAAAAAATAGCAGGAACGAAAATTCAATGCGGATTATCTTCATGTCAGAAACTTTGAAAACATCTATACAAATGCAGCATTCAGCCTATCTTGTAGGCGGAATGTAGCTTGTAGCCTATCTTCCAACTTAAGCCGATTCCAGGACAGCATGAAAATTTGGTACTTGACAGAGTGCGTGATATTGACTTTCTATGAACTGTTAAGGTGATTAATGTACTGTGTGCTACAATAGAGCTTTTGTAATGTAACACACACTTGCAGCATACGCACAGCCAGAGAACTTGCTAGGATGCTATGCGTTTTTATTCAGTCTGAATAGTTTTGCATTCAGGAGCTTTAAGAAAAGGCTCAAGACTGTTTTGTTGCTGCTTTTGTTGCTACAATTTCACTGACGCAATCGTCTTGAGCTTGCAGCTTTTTTAAAGCTTCCTTAATGCAAAACAATTCAGATTGAATAAAAGTGCTTTGAATTCCAGCATATTCTCTGGCTGCATGCACGCTGCAAGTGTGTGTTACGTTACAAAAGTTCTATTGTAGCACACAATACATTTACCCTTTTAACAGTTTACGGTAAGTGTGCATGTTTACTTCATTACCACACATGTGCCATAAAAAGACATTGCAACACAATTCCTGCATTTAGAAAGAATAGGAAATGTTCTGTAAACATGTTGACGGTACATTTCCTGTAGGTATGTTGTATAGAACATTCTCTGTTCGCTATAAATATGGGTGATGTTCCGTAGCCTAGCTACACGGGACTTGTACTGCTTCCCATTTGTACGGAACATTTCCTGTATTCAGGTAATATGGAATTTGTTCCATAATCTACAACCACGGAACACGTCCCATCACCTGATGCTACAGAACATGTGCCATAATTTTGTAGTACGGCACATGTTGTGGCAACAAGGTTAGCATGAACATGTCCCGTAAATTGATGGGTATTTTTTTAACAGTGATACCCCTTATCCATGCCCTGTGGCAAAATAAACGCTCAAAAAAAAAGTTGTACATGTTTTCTTCTTAAATTTACGGGATTGTCCACGAAACAGCAGCTGTTAGGGGCTAATTTGCCCGATTCACAGAATTCACGAATTCGAA
The DNA here is from genome assembly GCF_048455015.1 of Haemaphysalis longicornis. Lineage (NCBI taxonomy): Eukaryota > Metazoa > Arthropoda > Arachnida > Ixodida > Ixodidae > Haemaphysalis > Haemaphysalis longicornis. Next base: position 280,435,886 of record NW_027526295.1, on the reverse strand, counting down.
AAAGTGAAGGTTGTAGAATAGTGCGCACCTGAACGTGGCGCCACGTCAGTAGAAGAAAAGAAGCTGGTCAAAATAATTTTCCCGGAAAGACAGAAACGAAACCGAAGAAAAAGGCGGAAATACGATATTATTTCGCCTGACTTTCCCCTTCAAAGCACGTAAGCAGATTTACGACACCCGAGGAATTTTAAAGCGAAGCTTTAGTGCCCTCACTGATGCCGTTGTACGCCAATACGCCCTGCAGGAAAGCCAACTTTCTCTGACGATGATGATCAATGGTCGTGGGTCAAGTGAAATTAAAAAGAAAAAAAGAAAAAAACCATCTGTTTAACGACAACGATGAGAAAACAGGAAGTTTTAGTCGTTGAGTTTGTCGTTTGATCGTTCAGTTTAATCACGACGATGGTTGAACGCGAAGCTTTTTCGTGATGGATTCTTTGATTGCCAATCGCAACCAAAGAGGTGCGTAACGTCAGAGTGGCACATACTCGCAGTGTGGGATTGGCTACCGTAATACGTAGACCGCGTGTGGTTCGTTCAGTGGAGGAGCAGGCTGCTTTTCAGAAACGTCAGCGCGAGCGGGAACGCGAGCGTGCCCGTGCTCGTCAGAAGGATCCGCAATTTTGTCTCGCCGAAACGATAGAGTGCGTCTACCAGCGCCGAACCCACCGAACCATCGCTAAATCCGAGCCCAGCAAAGCCATCAAACGCAACGATCAAACGAAAAACTCAACGACTAAAGCTTCGCGTTTTCTTATCGTTGTTGTTAGACAGAGGGGTAGCTAATTTTCTTCGTGTGTGTGCTATGCTTCGGCCATTTTGTGGCTATCCGTCGGCCATATTTTCTTTGCCATGAGCGCCGGGGTTTAGACCAACAAAGCGCACTGATGCTTTCGCATTGAAATTACAGGGCGCAATGTAACGGTGAAAGGCTGTGCTTGGACCTTCTCTTGATCTGCTGCTGGACTTTCTGCTGGACTTGCATGTTGCTCTCGTCGGGCCACTGCCGCAGCTTCACCCATAGCCGCTTCCTCCCTGTTCAAGAAACAGATGCGGGGGTCTCGGTACCTGAATGATTCCTTAATGGTGGTCCGCACTCAGTTCTTCAATTGAGTAATCCTTGGATCCTGGTTACGGCACCAGTGTGTTGAAAACAAAAGCGCAGGCGAGGTAGAGAGAGGGCCCCTTTTTATGAGCGTTTATTTTGCCACAGGGCATATAAATGGGAGTATGAGTTGATGACGAAAGGTGATTACATGAACATGAAAATGTTCGCTTCACGGATGAAGTCAAGGAGTGAACGATGATAGCGCCCATGTATCCATGCGGCGTATGCGGAGGCGTCGTCTACGCGTAGGCCCGTCGCCGCAAGGTGCCGCAGTCTCGTCGGCCTCAAGGCGAGGCAGGACCACAGCAAGTGGTGGAGGTCGGCGATCGCGTCGCTGCGGTGGCAAACTGGGCAACCAGGGTTTGCAAAGGAATCTCGAAATTGAGGCCATTGGCGGGTCACGACGGTAGTTAAGGCCACCCCCACCCGAATCCTCCTCATAACGTTTTCAGTGGCAAGAATCGTTCCGAAAAGACTGATGATGATAGCACGCGCACCACGATACGATATGTACCTGCTAGCTTCGATCGTCTTCCCTTTCCCCTGTCGCTCTGAATTTGCAACACTCCCGACGGCGGTTACGACGAGCGGCATTTTGAGCAGGTCTAGCCTCTATTCCGCGGTGCTCTCGGTCTTCCCCGCATTCCATACCCCGTTGGGGCCAACCAATGGAGTTCCTCTATATAGCTCTTTAGGTTAGTTCCAGCTCTTGTTCTTGTGCGTTTCAGTGGTTTGTTTCCTTTATGTTGTTTTCGGCTGCTTTTCTTGAGTATTTTTGGACATTAGCGTGATTTCTTTATTTGTGGATAGGTGGGTCGTTTCGTATGAACTTGGGTGGTTTGTCTTCTCTAGGTCGGTTTCGACGGTTTTAAAGCTATATATAGAGCTCGCGAAGGCTAGCTGCGGTAAGGATATGTGCATGATATTTTTTTTTTCAATTGGCGTTGTTTTTTTCGTTTTAAGTTGGTTTTGCTTGCTATGTTTTCGCTTAGGGTGCATTTTATCTGTTTTAGGTAGGCTGCGGCTGTCAAACGTGCCCTAAACAGGCGCGGTCCTCTACGGGATATAGATTGCAAACACATTCGGCCTGGTGCGTCGTGACCAACAGCGATGTGGAAGGAACATATATGCAGGGCGCGTCCAGATGGTAGGCAGCCCTTTCTCTTAACTTTTATCGCGCGCTGGTGTTTCCTTTACCGTCTCGTGCTACGATTTTCTGTACCTCACAACGCTTTTTGTACGCTTTTCTGTGCCGCGCAACGCTACCTTTCAATTGAAAAAGGAATATCTAATTCGCTGATTTTAGTAATGACAACGCAACAACGCGGGCTTTGCCGCTGATTGAAAATAATTGCTTGATATTTTTAAAGCAAGGAAATCGTTTATGAAACTGACCTGCTTGCCAAACACGAAAGGCTTAGGCTGTTCGTTCTCACCCGTACCGGTGCGGATATAGGGGTGGCGCTTTAGGCTGCACGTTATGTCCGATTCCATGGTGGGGGGAGCCGCGTTTGACCCACGACGAAAGCTTGAATTGACGACACTGTATAACACGGTAATTCGATATTCTGAAAGTTTCATGTTTGAAAGGGGTGGATAACTGTGTAGCGAATGGTTTCGTCCAACACGCTACCGTGGCATTTTGAGGACGGTGGTGAAGTACACCAGGTCTCTTGAGGTTGGGGGGTTAACTTGTGTAATTTACTGGCAATAGATTTGCTTACATTTCAAGGCATGCTATTTTAAAATGCTGCACTATTTACATTGAAACAGTGTCACTTTCTTGGACCCTGGCAAACAACAATGACTCATCTTTAGAACAAAAATATTGCTGCGTTTTTTGCGGGATTGTGGACTAGACAAAATTTTGTAATTCTTTAATTGTGCGCATGGCTACGTCTGTATGCGTTTGAGCCGTCGTGTACGTTTTTTTCTCTCCCTTTTGTTGTTAGGCGCCCTGTGCTTCCTCGGCACCACGCGCCCAACTTTTTTACTCAACTTTATTTAAAGTTTTATTTCTTGCATTTCATCGCATGTGATCTTTTATTTAACTTTTATTTTCTCTCTAATTCTTGTCTTCCCAATCTCTCACATTCACCTCCCTGCATTGTAATCATCCCCATCCGGCGTGGTACGCACTGCCGCTAGCAGAGCTGACCTCTCCAGCCCACATTAAAATTACTATCTCTCTATCTCTCTCTCAAATGCACCTATCGACACATATCGAGAGGAGTTCCCGGGATCTCCTGACGACTGCTCTCTTTCGCCCTCGCTCGCCCTCGTTCGCCAGAAACATTAAAACACCCCCGTTTTATTACACAAGCTCCGCCTGCCAAAGTGGTGTCACAGCACAGAGTGACAAGGGCCTATGAAATAATTCACATTAGGCTGTTGGTTGGGCACAACTGCAATCTACCGTGGGTGCGCGTACAAACAGTCATGTGACCGAACTCTGTCTCATGCGGGCACACAAAGGTGCTCGTCAAAACACGTTAACAAACAAACAACAAGAAAACAGAACTGCAGACTAAAAATTTCACAAACATCGGACGGTCCGTACCATCCGCGGAAGGAGCTCCGGATAATCACCTCCCTTTTTCAGCGCATTCCCCCGTTACTATAAACCTGCGACAAAGCAATGATACCAGGCCGTCTGCTCATTTACGCATCATTGCCACCAAAGCGACAAACTTCAACGCGAAACGAATCCAACATGCGCCGTGTAACTTCTGGCAGTACAACCTGCAGGCTAGACTCACTGTCGCGTTGCCCCATTCATATTTTTGTCCCTCATGTGACCTCACAGTTCTTGACTTTCATACCAGGTCCTCCAACCAACCTGTCCCTCTAATACACTCACACAAATTATGGTCTTTTTTTTTTCCCGCAAGGCAACAAAAGTGCCGCTCAAGATCTCAAAAAGGACATTGACAACATTTCCATGTCTGGAATTATTTATATCGGTTACACGCGTACCTCCGCCGGTTGCGCGCGTAACACGCGGCATCCCGGCCTTCCACGAAAAGTTCGAAGGGCGAAAAGCGTCCCAACGGCTGCGCTCCGCACCCCTCGAACGCTGAGTAAGCGCAGCTGGCACGAAAGCAGAGAAACGCACAGATGCTAACAACCGAAACGACGACAATGACTGAGCTTCCGGCGGTCTTCATTAATGATACCCGAACTTAATATCCCCTCTTCCGTTCAAGCCGCCCTCAAACACAAACACGCACTACATGTCGTCCTCGAAAACTGGGAAAAGAACAAAGAGTATTGAGTGCTTCGCGATAAATGTGCGATGAAGCAGGCGTGAAGGCCGTCAGGAGTACGGTTGCAGCGCGTTGAGTACCTGCACGGTGAAAACGAAAAGGTTAAGTGCAGGGCGTACGCACAGCTGCTTAAACCCCTGATGAGAAGACTCCTGGTTTATTAAAGACGATCATCTTTCTTGGGCTACTTGAACGGGAAAAGTTTGGCCTGTGTGTCTGCATGTCGGTCTGTCTGTCTGTCACTCGATTCAGCAAGCCGGCCAAAGTGAAACTGAAGCTGCGCACTAGTCTTATATACCCGCAGCCAAATCTAAACGTCTAACACTGGTGTTAATGTTCATAATTGTCAACATTGTTGAACATGAATAAGTCATTACGCAAATATAAGGCAGAAAATCAATACATACGTGATATGTGCAGCGTTCTTTTATTTAAAAAATTTACGGATGCTAGCTTTTTGTGATAGCAAATAAAATACTACATCAATTGCAGCAAAATGTCGCCTACTGTTGCCCGCGCTACCTGGCGCAATTCATAAAAATCAAACGGCAACAGCAACGAAAGGTTCCACTAGATAGGTTCCGCGTTCCGCTTGGAACGCTCGTGGTGTAGGGCAACGTGGTTTTGTAAACGTTGTAGTCGGGTTCCTCGATTCACTCACGTCTCCGCCGTACGACAGCGCTGGCATCGAGGCAGCGGACTTGGAGCAGTGGAATGCGGTAAATTTAAATTGACTTGAGCAAACCTCTAGTAGGCTGGTTACAAAACTACTCGCGAGTAAAGCATTAATCGCTTTTCGTAGAGCAACATTGTTCGAAACGTAATTGACAGTAACTGTGCTGAAACCGACACATAGTATCCCACAGCTTCCACTAACTTATTTTAATCAAAGGTGTCGTGTACTTTAAATTTTACTCTGTAACCATGGAACTAAGTTACAGTTTTCTACGATCCCGAAGAGCTTGTTTCCTCCCATTCTGCATGAAAGGAGGATGCCGGCCTTGGAGAAGACCGCTGAGAATGGTGGCCATAAAATATCCCTTTATCCGGACTGCATTTGCCGCTGCTCATAATTGGTGCATACGTGATATCGAAGGCCACTAGGAGGTCGTGGACGTCGTCACTAGGCCCTCGGCAAACGCCATGCTTACTGAGTCACAGAGACCTTCTGTAGATGTCCCGATTCGTTACCAGCTTCTGCTCCCTGCCCACCTTAGTATTCCAAACGAGCCTTACTGGCCATTATTACTGCCTCATAAGCTTGTACACGACATATTCCGCTCGCCTCTGCACCTAAAACCGTCGGCTCCCGGACGGCAGGGCTGTTTGTCACGTTGCGATAGCGAGCTCGTGCGACTTTCACGCTGCGTGCGTCTTCTCGCGCGCGCCACCGCGCGCACCGTATCCATTTTCCGCTGGTACTAAAGGCACCTCTTTCGAGTCCGGGTAGACCTAATCTGTATTTATTGCTGGCAGAATGTGTTTGCTAAACGTTCTCGCCGTGGCATACCTGCCGGGCGGCAGCCATTCCTGTTTATATCTACAGCCAACTATATTCGCATTTATGCGTTTATACAGCACGATGAATTGGATCCCCTATACGCGGAGGGCATGTCGTTCTATGGAACCGCTCCGCTCCGTGCGAAGGACCACGCGGGGTGCCCAATGAGCGACCACAGATCATGAGGCAGCGACGTGCGATCACCGCCCGCGGAGGGGCCGCACTTTATCGGCGGCGGGCCGACCGCATCGCGCGGCCGAAAATCCTCCGATTTATGGGGCCAATTCATCGCGAGGCCACTTGTGCGCGCTTAGCGCCGCGATCGGAGACGCTGATAAGGCGTCCCGGAGGGAGCACTTTCCAACAGGCGATTAAATAGCCTCCGTGGCCACCGAGAGGTGTTGGGAGATGTGCGGTTCTTTGCTTCTGCCTACGTACTTGGAACTCTCGAGCGGTTCATGTTTGGAACTGGTGGACATACGTGAACCACCATGTGGGCGTAAGCAGGATCACATTACTGGCGATAGACTTTTTGGGGGATCCCCTGTGGAAATTCCCTTCCCTGTGTAGTCTGTAGGTCTGCCGGTTCATCCGCCCGTCTGTCTGTCTGTCTGTCTGTCTGTCAATCTGTCTGTCCGTCCGTCCGTCCGTCCGTGTCTGTCTGTCTGTCTGTCTGTCTGTCTGTCTGTCTGTCTGTCTGTCTGTCTGTGACAATGAAGTGCCGCGAATTGCACCAATGAACTTCGCCCAGCCGCTGCCGCCGGGATGCGGCGACACGTCGACGACAAACGATTTATTGTAAGGTTTAACGCGCCGAAGCTACACCTTGGCTGTGAGGAACGCCGTAGTGGTGGGCTACAGATTAATTTTGACCACGTGGGGATCTATATCGTGCTCCTAAATCTAGACATGCGGACATTTTCGCTTTTCGCCTTCAACAGAAAAGCCACAGCGGCCGGGACGATGATCAGAAGCAGTACGTCGGCTATTTATAGTTATGTTAGATACACTGACGAGAGTATTATTTCCTATTTGCTAGAGTGAACTAGATAATGTGGGGTCTATAGGCGGGCGAAGGGCCAACCCTGCGTCCGGCGAAATTCGCGCCACGTAGAACGGGCTCAAGTCATCCTAGAGTGAAGGTTACGCCCCTTTAGAATTCTCATTGTCCGCTAATGAAAGATGACACCACACGAAGTGCGTGACTAGTGGTATCACACTTGCAAGGCAATGATGCGGGCGATAGGCGTGTCGAGTAGAAGGCGCGATGCTAGGGAAACACCGTTATAAGTGTTGTGGTCGGCTAAGAGTCCATCATGCGATTTTCGCACCCCGCAGACCACATCTCGTATTAACTATTAGCCAACTTTGAAGACCAGGCCCACGAGACTCTCTTCGAGTATTTCAACAACTTTCGGAGGCAAGATACGCCAGAAGTGGAATGCACAGAGATAAGATTTATAACGAAGCTTAGCAAATCCCCACACATTGAAAATTTGCGGCGAATCTCCTTCACATCGTGTGTGAGTAAGGTGATGGAGAAGATGGTACCAAAACGTCTACAGACACCAGGACGACTCCATACAAATACCAAGCACCATGCCTGGGTTTTAAAAAGTTCTCCGAAACGAGGACTTGCTGATTCAATTAAAGGAATAAGTCCCCGCCCCGCCCTACCGAATGCACTCCCCCGAGGGCAATATTAGCGCTCTACCTTAATAAACTTTTGATAACGTGATGCACGCGGCAGTTCTATGGAGCTTAAACAACACAGGATGCGGAGAGAGAGAGAGAGCATACAACTAAACAGTCGAGTTTCAGACCTCAGAGCCACACTCAAGATGGGGACATCACCTCCGATCCGACACTCTCGAGAGCAGAGAGCAAAGGCGCACAAAGAGCCGAGATAAGAGGCACATAATATATTCAATATTGCGTCCGTGGGTCTTACTGGAAGGCGGGTGAGTATTCCCAATCTGAACCATGCCCTCTACACAGACGATATAATAATATCGACTGGCACTGACTTTCTCGGGAGGCATCGACAACCATTACAACATGGAGCAGAGAGTAGGAAAAACACCCAGACACCACATCCCCTCCCCTTTCCCCTCTTACCCCAAAGAGCGGTGGTTCATAACTGCTGCCCAGCTCATGCCCCTTCGATCAGCCCTTGCCTACAGTGGGAGAACAATCGACGCAAAAACGGATCATGGATTCTTTTGAAGAGGAAACCAGGACATCCTGAATTGTGCTCCTGATAAATATATTCACTCTTTCTCCCGCTGTTTTCATTAACCTTCATATTAATTACCTAATGCTTTAATCGCGATAATTTTTCAAACCATCTATAGTCCGTTCAATACGAGTGAACAAGATGAACCGAACATGTCCTGAAATTCTGCGTAAGCGTACCGCGAATAATTCTCGTGCTCAAGTGTCTTACATCTCAATACGAGGCGCTGGTATACCAGTAGCAGGCAATATAAAGATGGAATATTACGGCAGTGAGAAAGACAGACTTCAAGGTAGGTGATTATTTTTTTTGTGTGTGTATGCAGGCGGTTCTGTCAAACTTCATCGAAATGTGCGAAACGCACTCATTACGTCGCCTTTTTTTGGGGGGTTTCAAGGAAAAAGAGAGAGCGCTAATTATGAAAATTGTGGTGTGCGTCCCTGCCGTCTCAGAACAGTTTGGCTCTTCGGCCTATTTTGAGAAGCACTTAACGAGCGCAGTAAAACAGCGCCGAATTTTTATTCACTCAGCCCAAAGGCCATTCCCTCATGAGTGTGCGCGCAGTAACGAAGCCAGAAGCTCCGCTAATCTCCCGGTGCAATGCCCAGTTACGCCCACTTGTGAGCATGTTTACTACGCGAGGGAGTGACGGAAAGCCGAGCTCAACATCGGGCAATACATCATCTGTTTCCACGCCGTAGCGGCCGCTAATCTTTGGGCCTTGGAGCATGGAGCAAACGACTGAAAGGGAAAGCTATGTTAATCGCCCCATTCAATTACACGCGCATTCCCTTATGTTGTCCATCTATAAATGTGCAAGCCCCCGCAAACACGGTGTCCGACTGCTCCCCTAGCACGCCAGACAATTAACACTGGCGCTAGGCCACCCCGGTCGCCACTATTATCCAAGCGAGACGTTTACTTCTTTTTCGGTTCCCGAAGAAAAAGTAAATGTAGAAAAGAAGCACTCCGACGGAGAAATCGTTCTGCCCATTTCCAAGCTTTTCAAATGGAGGCGCGGCGCCAGTGTCAGAATGATCTATCTGTAGAATAGCGGAATAGCCTTCCCCGTAGGACCGGCGACATCGACAACATTGCCGCAGCGAGACCAGCCGGGCAGACGAAAATACGAAAAGCCTGCGGGAGGCTACACGGCGCGGGTTTTCGCACGCAGCCGCCAGCCGGCGACGCAGTCTCCACCTGCAGGCGTCGCGCAAAGGGGCGAACCGAGAGTGATTGTAACACCGAGTGGACGCCATTAGCGAAGGTGTAGCTCCAAAATGGGGCCTTGGGAAGCGGGTTTCGCACAGGGATACGCGAGTTTTTAAGTGCAGAGCACTTTAGGGGCTCGCCTTGTCGTCGTAGCTCGCTGTAACGCTCGTTGTCAAGCCACTGCCGGAATCAGACGGCCCAGCGAGATAAGAGCCCGGCGTCGTAGGCCGTCCCGCGTGAGGCTTCGAAAGCCAAGCGGTTTATAAGTCATAATCGTTCGAAACTCGTGAACCACTAACGCTTGTCATACAACTCCCCGTTGTTTAACAAAAAAATACTAGAGGTACATTTGAGGCAAAATATATGTAATTCACCGGAAGCGCCCGCGTTCATTTAGTTCGGAACGCTCGTAGGGTCGGTTTTTACGATAGTAAGCGAAAAAAAGTGGCTGCAACGCTGGCACGTGCGGGAGGAAAAACAAGCACACAAAATTACACCATCTTCCCGTCGGGAACACTGATGAGGATGCGAAGCATCATGGGGGTTCCGTGTGGTCCCATTGTGTTGCCGTTATGTTGAGTGATCTGGTGTTTAGTAGCGCCAGAGGGAATTCCACGTCCGGATCCACACCGGTGGCAAAGGCACGCAAGTACTGTTGCGTTACGGTGAGTAGGCGGTGGTGCTCGAGGCACCGAAACTCGTCCATCATGCTCTTGTCGATGTTATCGTCTCTGTGGTAGAATCGGTAGTCTCCGTCAGCGTTGAGGAGGTAAAGGTTGTTGACGTTGGTGCACCGGCTGATAGCAACGTACACGCCCTCCTCTTCGCAGCTTTGTCTTCTTCTCCTTCTTCTTCTTCAGCGGTTCCCCTACGGGAAGATGACGACGGTGGTTGAACGCGAAGCTATCTCGTGATGGATTCTTTGGTTGGCCAATCCCTAGGGGCATCCTGCCACAATCATCATCAGAGGCGCTGCGGACGGGGCACGGACGCGAGACATCCCCCAGAGCAAGAGATGCTTCGCATCTAAAAGAACAGAACTCCCGCTGGCACTGTTTCAGGCATGGGGTGCGCGAGCACTGCGAAGGAGGGAAATTTTAATATCTTTGGGTGGTAGCAGTGAGCGGACAACGGCGCTACAGCCATTATGGCAAATCACTGCCCTGCACTTCCGACAGCTTTCACGTTCAGCGGAGCGGCCTTAATTTTTCTTCTTTTCTTTTTCGCTTCGTGTTTTCTCCACGCGGCACATGAGGGTAGGTTTAAAGAAAGCTAGAGAAAAGAAAGTTCGAAGAAAGCGAAAGAGGGGGTGTGAAAATCACAGATGGTGGTGGAAGCAACAGAAGTTGTCGAGGTAGATATGCAGTCCAGTTTTGTGCGGAAAGTTGAGTAGCGTCCTGTAATATGTCTCTCTGAACCCAGCGGTTATATCATCCGGTTTATCCAACCCAAGGGCAGCCTCTCTGAGTTGTCTTTGTTCGCGTGCTCCTCCACAGAAGATGACTGGCATCAGCCTCAGCCACTGGAGCCGGGCACTTGGGTAAGGTTCCTGGGTCTTTTGGTGAAGGTGCCCAAGTCCAGGGGACTGAAGGCGTGAGGGCCATCCCAGCCCAAGCCTCCGGAGAAAAACTTCATCCACCCGAGAGATGTTAGGGGGAAGGGAGCTGACACACGGAGGAATTCAGGCACGTGTGTCCCGTCTCAAAATATATTTTCGGTCTAAGAGATTGGAGCGGGAGTCACAAGAAAGGGGGCTATGGAAGGTTTCAGGTAAGGAAGGCGAGGGGGCTATATGTTTCGCTAACTCGTTAAGAATATTTTGACCATGCCCCTGCATCCAATGTACGCGAATCACTAGCGGCGCTATCTTGTGGAGTCTGTTAACCTGCTGGCAGATTCGGGGTGTCTTTATCGTTTGCTTCAGGTGCTTCACAGCGGTACGCGAGTTGTACTTTATAAATTAAATTTCTCGAGCCGTGGGCGCTAATGGGCGAAACGTGGACGCGTGCCTTTGCGATGCCCCACATGTTTCCTGGCCTTATTGTGTTTTATTCCAGAGAATCAGGTTTCAAATTTGTTTCTGGCCTCCTATTACAACTGCACTAACATATGATGCATACAAGGAAAGGTAGTAGAGAAAACAGGTCCAGCTGATAACTACCTCTCGGGCTGAGGGCACTGCAATGAGTAGAGGTGAAAAGAAATGAACAGGAACAATAGGGGAAAAGGAGGAGATGAGTGACGCTACAATATTTGCCGTGAAACACTGATAGCTTTGCTGAATAGCAGTGTCATGGAGCGTCAGAGAGTCCCATGTCTTTCAAAAAGCCCAGCAGAGCACCAAAGTCTTTCTCGTGAAGTGAGGGGCGACAGCGGGAATAGCAGGTTCGAAGTAGTTCCCTGAGGTAGACCAACGTAGACGCTGTAAGACGTTGTAAGATCGGCTCGTGCCTGGGCGTGTTACGGACATTCGCACAGCGCATGCGCGAGTGTCTCGGTTGCAGGATGCTGCCGGCATCTTTGTGAATAAGCCATTCCAAGCATATGCCTTCTTTCTTCGGAGTCGCGACCTTTTCGCAGGCGGAGGAAGAGGGAACGGTGGGCTCGGCACAGTTCCCTCGAAGGAAGCAGGTGAGGGGACTTGCCAGATGCGACGCTGGGATCAGACTGCATGGCCTGCAGGTAACCTTAAATGAGGTACCTCGCCGTTCCCAGGAGCCTCACGTTTTTGCTCACCGAGAAGGATGGGTGCTGCTCTGTTTTAGTCAGGCAATTGGCCTCATTCTTCCTTGTTGCCTTTGATGCCCGCGTCAGCTGGGAGCCATTAAAGCTGGATGATGGTGGTAAACGAACGCTTATTATAAATTAAAGGGGTAAGGGAAGGGGGTGTGGTCAGCTTTCTTTGTCTAGGAGGCCGCGGCACGAAAGATTTTGACGCTGAGGCTGTACAGCTTGCAAGGAAGATGGACAGAGTCAGCTGCGGTAAGACCACCCCGAGTCATAGGAGGAACGCTCTTTAATCCGACAAAACATTCACTTTCCGAATTACGAGTCCGCTATCCAATCTCGGATCATGTTTACACACAAATGAAGGCCAGCGGTTCGACCGTTATTGAGGTGCTGACCACGGGCACGCATCATTCATTGTCTGCCCGAAGCGACGCGACGGATGCTGCAGCTGCCGTTCTCTGGCCTGGCAGCACCAAGCCGTCGGTGAGTAACCAGCAGAGATCCCTCGAGGTTGTCCATGTAGGCTCCCGTTTCGTGCCTCATTGCACATGCTGTTATCCTTTCGGATTCCACGTGCGGCAGAGTGATAGTTGTGCTGATTCGACTCAGCATGGGGGGCATAAGAGAAGGCATAATGTGATCCACAGGGGGCTGGCTGTTCCGAAAGTACGAACAATCAGAGCCACGCGGGAGTGGGACAGTTCTCGCCGACGCGCGTGGAGAGGGCCTCCGGAGCCCTGTGGGGTTGGACTCTTTGCATGGCACGGCTTGTCAGGGTCAAGGTCTCATTCAGCAAGAATTATCGGATATTGCGGCGAGCGGGGCAAACCCAGTGAACTCATGAGTGGATTCCTGTGCTCGGTGTCCACTTTCCTCCACCGCGTCGGCTTCAAGGTGTCTAGGGTCATGCTGTTCCAACCACAACAAGAACAAAAGGACCCTATCGATTGTGCGTGAGCAATGCGAACGCGGGAAAATATTAATTGGACTGAGGAAACTTTCATTTCATTCATTTTTGGAGGCGCGAGAGGGGAGGGGATGAGCAGGAAGGGTGGGAGGGCCAGAGAGGGTGTTACGGGGCAGGGGCGGTAGAGAGGAAAACAGATTTGCAACGAAGCAAGGAGACACGTGGCCCATTTCGGACACGGATTTAGAAAACAGCTTGTCAACTCAACCATTTGAGTAAGTCGACAAGTTTTATCAATCAATAAACCAATCAATTTAAAAGAAGCGGGCTATAGTAAAAAAAAAAGATGTCGGTGTTTGTAACCATCGACCCCCGCCAGAGGCAGTCAAGAAATAGTGTTACTACAGACTTACTTGATACAGGAGTTGCGAAACTCCCCATAGGCCCCATGCATTAAAAAGTGGCCCTACGATTGGTCCACTGGTTTGGATCTTGTTTTACAGTGGCGCCATCTTTTGGTGACAAAATAAACTATACAATGTACTTGGCCGCTCGACGACCTGGGCAAAAATAGGTATTTGAGTGCTTACGTAACTTTGTTATGCCAAAGGAACCCAATGTGATCTATGCAAGTGTTTTATGTACATGCGAAGCAAAAGTAGTAAAAAGAAATGCGGCCATCGGGTCGACCGTCGCTTGCGCACTGTCGTCTGCTGCGCGTCCTCTTCGGTCTTCTGGCGGAAAAAAAAATTCAATAAGTCGCTTCGACGGCTTTATGCAAGCTGAAATTGATTATTTAGAGCCGCTTCATCGGCTACTAGATTAGTTTTGGCATACAATGAGCTGTGGGCCAAACGATAACTTCAAATTTATTACTTCAGTTCGGACCTATGTTGTGCCGGAGTGCCCGCACAAGAGCTTATTTGTCGAGGCAGATGCGGGGACGCAGAAACAATCGCAACCTAAAAACCGGAGTTAAGATAGCAATTAGTAACTTACGAAAGCATAAAAATAAAGAATTATGCACTTTAAAACAAAAGTTAACGTTAAATTGTCAGTTTGAATAATTAATTTGTTTTTGGATAGTGCATGCGGCGGCCGCAGTAGCGCCACGGTACGCACGATCCAAAGCTGGGGGGGGGGTCCAGGTGCGGGCCGTTTATTCAGTTATTGAGGCGGAGTTCGCAACTGCCTCCATCTAAGAGCTCTGGCGTTATTATAGTCAAAGTCATTCTACCGGAGTGTAAAGCCTTTCAGGAGAGGCCGTAGAGGAAAGAAAGCCACACGAGCAAAAAAACGTGTTGCTAGGCGACACCCACGATAGTCGGGGTTCTGCGGAGGGCGCTGCAGGCACGAGTCTTCAGAAATGTGTCGCCATGCTACCATGCATCCCCCGCCCCCCTCGAACGCTGCCACTCGCATTCACATTAGGGAAAGGACTTAACCTTGTACGCGTGAACGCATACATGCGTTAACCTTGAAGATTCCCGTCGCGAGCGTATGAAGATAAATGTTAGCACAGCTACAAGATTTAGGACAGCGCCGCAGATGGCCTGGTGGGTTAGTGTGGGCGTTTGTGCTGTCTTACAGGGAGTAGAAAAAAGAGAAATAATTAGACAGACAGTAACATAAACAAGCAAATAAGCAATATCAGAGCATCTGAGGACACCGAAGCCCTTCTTATCGGTTTTGAATAGGAATGATTGAGCGCCTCTGGTTGCTCCTTGGAGTTTAGCGCTGTGAGCTGTGTTTTCGAGTTTTACTGCGCGGTGTCTGTGTACTTGCGGGGATGGCCACCTTTCGCCGCAGCCGAGGCGGCGGCCACCTGCCATGTATACATGCCTCAGACTCCTCAGCGGTGCCGTACGTATACTGCCACGCACAGCGGCCTGCGCGGAGCGCGATATACGAAACGCGTCTCCGTTTGCAGCGGATTTCTCGCTGAAGACGCTCGAGGCCGACCCCCGCTGTTCGCCCAATGGGCCGTATAATGCTTTAGCATTGATAATTATGTAAACAATGGTGGCACGAATGAGAAGAGGTAGGCTCGCGCTCAATACGGGTTAATAAACTGTAGGAGAATCGACAGTTGGGCTAGTGGGCAGTTGTCCTTGGAAGAGGAGGGGGAGGAGCAAACTTTATTAACAGTGAAGTCGAGCGGGATCATGGCCGGGGTCCTCAGTCCAGGACTCCGTTCGAGCGGCCTGCCGTCTTCGCCCTTTCAGCGAGCCAAAGCTGCTTACTCAGGTCTGAGCTGGCAAGCTCACTCTCCCACTGCTCGTCAGTTGCATTAGGGATTGTATCAAGGTCTGGGTTTGACTGGCAGGCCCAAAACATACTGTAGAGCGCAGCTGGGCTGCCGCAGTGTTTGCAGAGGGGGTAGTATAACGTGGGGGGGGATGGTGTGTAGCCGCGTGGGGTGTGGAAATGTGTTCGTTTGAATCCGTCAAAGGGTGACTTGTTGTTCTTTTGTTAAATGATCGGCCGGTGGCGGGAAGGTGCGTCGCGTGAGCATGTAGTGTTGGGTGATGTCGTTGTATGCGATGGAGGGAGTAACGGGTCCTCTCATCATCCTCTTGCGGTGCCCGGCGAGCAAGTTCTCGGGCGTAAGCGTGCGCCGTTTGACTACCGCGAAGAGACGAGTGAGCAGGTGTCCAGATAATCTTGACTGTTCTCTTGGGGGGTAGTGGGGGGCGGGGGGGGGGGGTTATAATCCGTGCGGCTACCTTAAAATTCTTCCCGCCGTGTACGTTCGACACGCCGCTTGTGAGTCCGTAATGATGGTCGTGGCTTGGGTCTGCGTTATGGCTAGTGCAAGTGCCACTTCTTCTGCTTCGAGGATGGTGGACTTGCGGAGGGTGACACTTGTAATTAGAGCAGTGGGGTGGTGACGACCGCTGTTTTGGTGTTTGCACGCGCGTAGTCCGCCGCGTCCGTGAAGACTGTCGTACTCGAGTCTCTGTATTGTCTTTCGAGGGCCAGCGCCCTGGCCGTTCTTCTGCCTTCGTGATGCTGGGGGCTCATCTTTCTTGGCAGTGGGGGAACGTATAGCTTGGATCTTATATCCCAGGGTATGTCTACCGCAGTATCTGTTTCCGTTGGTGACATGAACCCCACGTTCGAGAGTACTTGGCGTCCTGTGGGCGTAGTATACATATATAGTCGCGCTTTTTGTGCATTCAGGTGCGCCTCCATAAGTTCGTCTAGGGTGTTATGTACTCCCAGAGCCATCAGGTCAGCGGTAGAAGTGCTGGTCGGAAGTGCGAGGGCTTGTTTGTAGGCCTTGCGTATGATGGTGCCAATCTTCCGGCGTTCTGTTGCCTGGAGGGTGGCGTAGGGAGCGACGTACGTTATTCTCGAAATTAGGAAGGCTTGGACCAGACGCAGCATGTCCTTGGACATCTTCAAGTAGAGCAAACTCGACACGGACAAAAAAAGGAACATCTTGAAGCAGCGCTGCGTTCTGTCTACTTCCTCCTTCTTTTGTCCATGTCGAGTTTGCGTTACTTCAAGATGTTTCATAAGCGGTGATTGATTGATTGATTGATTGATTGATTGATTGATTGATTGATTGATTGATTGATTGATTGATTGATTGATTGATTGATTGATTGATTGATTGATTGATTGATTGATTGATTGATTGATTGATTGATTGATTGTATAAATTATGAAATTTATATAAGATTTTCTTTCTGACTTCGACGGCGGCGGCTCCGTCCCGTGGGCTTGCTTGGTGGTACCGGAATGACCGGACTAACAAACCCGTTCCGGTTTTTAAAGACGATAGTCTTTCTTGGGCTACTTAAACGCAGAAATTTTGGCCGGCCTGTCTGTCTGTCTGTCTGTCTGTCTGTCTGTCTGTCTGTCTGTCTGTCTGTCTGTCTGTCTGTCTGTCTGTCTGTCTGTCTGTCTGTCTGTCTGTCTGTCGACCCGGCCAAAGCGAAACAGAAACTGCGCAATAGTTTTATATACCCACAGCCAAATCTAAACGTCCGATTCAGGCGTTAATGTTCATAATTGTCAACATCGTTAAACAAGAACAAGACATTACGCAAATTTAAAGCAGGAAGTCAATACATGAGTGACATTTGCGGTGTTCCTTTATGAAAAAATTCACGGATGCTAGGTTTTTGCAATATCAAATAAATACATCAACTGCAGAAAAATCATCCCCTGCTGTTGCCCGCGCTCCCTGGTGGAATTTAAAAAAAAAATCAAACGTCAAAAGCATCGGAAGGTTCTACTAGATAGGTTATTGTTATGCTGTGTTATGCTATATTGTTATGCTATATGCTATATTGTTATATCGTTATGCTGTGGTGATATTCAAATGAATCCAGGACATGACGCTGATACGAAATTAGACTTGATGCTAGCCAATATTGAGGGAATTAAGGCGGACATGCCGGAGCTTAAAGAGAAAATGGTCGTAGTTGAAACAGCATTGTCCATAATTCCTGAGCTCTGTAAGCGTGTCCGCCAGCCTGAAAAGGAAAAGCATGCGAGCCTGTATTGAGGGCCTCTTAAAAGATCAAACAAAGTTAAAAACGTGGCGCAAACTAGACGGGACAAGAGAGACAAGAAACACAGATACAGGCGCCAACTTCCAACTGTTTATTCACCAGAAACCACACGTATTTATATACGATATATCAACAACATGAATAACAAAACCATGTATAATCAAAATGACAAATGTAAAAGGGGCCAAAAACACGCAAGATCAAGTGCCGAGAATGCATACATGATAACTGCAAACGTGCGCAGGAGTGCAAAAAACAGGGCGTGCGCACATAGTCCAAGCACAAACCCAGCAGCAAAGAGGGGAGAGCTGCGTTACGTGCCAATCTACACGTTGTCTTTTAAAGGGGCCCTAAATAGGCTGCCAAATGTTACGATTTTGCGTGCGCAGTCACTGGAGTACTATCCAAGGAACGTCATGCCGCAAAAATTGTTTAAATGCGTTAATTATTAGCCGAGTTATCGCTCATTAAAAGGGGCCACCCATAAGGCCTGGGGCTCTCCTCCTCTAGTAGCTCCTCCGAAGCACTGTGGAAGCCGCGACGTCATCGACCCGGCGCAAGACCACCGAGAGAAACAGGGCAATCCATCACCCTCCTTGATGTACGTGCAGTCATTGGCTGCGCCAAGCCCTGCGCGCGCTTTTTTTTTTTTTTTTTTGCACTCGACGCGCGTGCTCCGCCCACCAGATTCCGGTTGCACGGTGAGCGCTGTCGCTGTGGTTCGCGTTCGCGGCGCCGCACTGGGCAGTGTCTCGTGCGTCATAGAGGCGCGTCAGAGCAGGAAAGAACTGCGTCAGAGCGCGCAAGTGTGGCGGCAAGGTATGGTTGGTGAGCCAGGAGAGAAAGTGAAATCTTTTTTTCGTGTTTGTGCGGCCCCTGCTTTACGCAGAGGTGTAATATTTGGTACACGTTGTCGTGAAGGGGTACTCTAGCGATTGCGCGATTGAAATGGCGACCTTCGGAAGCCTATTTAGGGCCCCTTTAAGAAAGACACCTCTTTATCACTTAACGCCAGTGATGGCGTGCTGACGCACTTTTCACCAGCTCTTTTTATAAATACCGCCTCGATGATCTCCCTTTCGGTCTTGTTTTTTGCTCGCCTTAAAAAGGTCGTCTCATTCAGTAATGGCTCACACCCACAGCGCTTGCAATGGTCTGCTAGGTGCCCACCCATGTTGCTGCTGACGGCCAACCGGTGCTCTCTCGCACGTTCATTAAAGCAACGTCCCGTTTGTCCAATGTATACCCTTTTGCACTTCAAGGGGATACTGTAGACGACGTTTTTTACACACTGGGTGTAGCGTGTGTCGTGCTTCTTCGAGCATGTTTCCGGTGGCTTCTTAGTCATCATGGGGCAAACCTTGGCCAGCTTGCACGGGGCGGAACACACAATTCGCACATTATACCTTGCGGCAACCTTTTTTACATTGTGCGAGAGCCGGTGAATGTAGGGTATAACGTGCGTTCTCATTTTTTCTTTCTGCTCCTGCAGTTTTTTCCCGTGCTTTAGCTTCTGCAGGGTGCTTTCACAGACACTTGTAATGACCGTGGGAGGATATCGAGCGGCTTCCAAGCGGCTAATCTGATTGCGAAAACCTGCAAACAGATTGTGCTCGCAAGATTTCGTTAAGGCCGAATTAATGCATGTGGTAGCTATTCCCCTCTTTATCAGTTTGGAATGAGCGCTGTCATACGGAAGAAGGCTTTTCTTAGTTCTAGGGTTGTACATCCAGCACGTGTGGTCTTTTGCGAAACTAAGCTTAAGGTCCAAAAATTGAATGGAATTCCCTTGCGGTAACTCCCAGGTGTAGTCTAGTCCGCCTGATTCCGACAGAAAGGTATTAGTCACTTCAGCCACAGCAGAGTCAAGGTTAGAATGAGTTAAATTTAAAAGCACAAGGTAATCGTCTACGTATCTAAAAATTCTAACGACGTCAGAGTTGGTGAATTTTGCGTTAATGCGCTTGTCATTTTGATTATACATGGTTTTGTTATTCATGTTGTTGATATATCGTATATAAATACGTGTGGTTTCTGGTGAATAAACAGTTGGAAGTTGGCGCCTGTATCTGTGTTTCTTGTCTCTCTTGTCCCGTCTAGTTTGCGCCACGTTTTTAACTTTGTTTGAACTATGTACCAACTAGCTCAGCAACAAGTTTTGTTAACTCTTAAAAGAGGTGGGCAATTTGGAAAACCGAATTCGCAGCCACAACTTGATTGTAAAGGGCGTGAAAGGAAACGTAGCTGAAACGGAAGATGACCTGAGAGCGGAGGTATTGGACAAAATATTTCAGAGAAACCTTGATGTTGCGGGTCATGAGCGTCGAAGGAACCCACCAACTCGTCAGGCTTTCAGACCAATTATACTGCGGCTATCCAATCTTGTTGAAAAAGCTGAAATGCTGCGTAATGCTAACAAGCTTAAATAGGCTAAACTTTTTATATACCAAGACTATTCCTGTGATGCCCAAAGGAAGCGAAAAAATCTTTGGTTGAGTGTCGCCGCCAACAAAAAGAGTGGCATGACAGTCACTCTTTAGTTTGATAAGCTTAAGTTTGATGGCAATGCGTATGTGTGAGATGACGTCACAGACAAACGTGCTCCTGTTCTCTCCCAGTGAATTCAGCATACAAACGTAGCACATGCGTCTTCGCAGGATTGGCTTGATTAGCATGACAAACTTTTACTGTTCAATGTTAACCCGCGCAGTCTTGTACAGAGTTAGCGCATAGAGTGATCGAGCACGAAGCAGATGTCATTGTGGTGATTAAGACCTGGCTCTATCCAAACATAGAAGACCGCGAGGTTTGCCCGTCCGGATACAAAATAATGAGGAATGATAGGAGTAGCGGCGGAGGCGTGGCTATTTTTGTACTCAATACAATTAGTAGTACGGTCATTAAACATCCATCAGATATTGAAGTCGGGGGGTGGGGGGGGGGGGGGGAAGTGCATGGGATGATTCTGAGCTTGTTGTAGGAGCAGTTTACAGGCCATCTGGGTCCAATGTAACTCATTTGAACAAGTTAAATGATTTTATGCACGCGCTCAGGATACAACACAAGAACCAAATCGTAGCTCGTGATCTTAACTTACCAGACGTGGACTGGAATAAATTACTACCAGTGGACCGTGAGCACGAGTCAGCTGCTTCCATTTCTTCCGCGGTCTTCAACAGGTAGTGTACGACTGTGCTCGCGTTCAGAACGACGGTATATCTATTTTGGACCTTGCATTCCTTAGTGATGGCCTCATTATGAGACCTTACGAAGTAAAGATTTTTCCAGGAATATCTGACCATTCCATTATTAGACTTGGTCTGACCATGAATGAGCACCGTGGTAACATTATTACCACCTCATCATGCAGGGATTTAAATATAGCTGACGACACAGCCATACTTGACGAATTAGACTTGTGCTACGTACCCTTTAAGGAGGATAGCCGCCAGCCTAGTGTGGGTGCTAACGATTTATGGCTGAGGTTTAAACCTATAGCTCTAAAATACATAGCCAAATACGCCCCTTTGAAAGTGAAAAGGGAGGGAGTAGCTAATCCCTGGAGAGAGAAGCATTTCACCTAAAGAGACACCGCCAAAACCCGGCGGAAATTACGAAGGATGAAGTTTCTACTTAAAGTTACGAACTGAAACGCCGCGTAAGAGAGTCCAGTCATAAGTTCTTCAATATGACATTGAACTAGTTTCTTCGTGATTCCCTTCAGACGGGACTTCATGAAAAATAAAGAAAACCGTCTCGGAGCTCCAAACGAATGAAGGCACTATTATGGATGACTTAGAAATTGCAAAGGCATTGATTACAATCTTTGCTGGTGCTTTCGCAAAAGATGATGCCTTACAACGAGAACTTAGCACTACGAGGGAAATTCCTGTTGTTGGTAATTTGGTGCTCTCAGAGCAGGGTACACTGTGCCTACTACATGTACTTAGTATTAAAACTACATCCTTGACTGGCTCGGACGGCATTCCTAATTCATTCCTCAAACAATACGCAGAATGGGTGGCTAAATATCTTATAACAGTCTTCAGTAAATCTCTTTCTGCCTGCTCTCTTCCGACGACTGGAAACTAAGTAAAATGATTGCTATACTGATAGGTGGTGAAGCTAACTGTCCCTTGTGGGCATCTCCTATCCTATTAGTATGAAGGAATAGAATAGAACATAACAGAATAACGCGCCGTCGTTATTCTCACTGTTCTCGCGCAGCACCGAACTGCCCTGCCGAGAGACTCTGCCCACAACGGGTTCGAGAGCGAGCCACGACTCTCGCCGCGAGTGTACGTTGTCAGTCACTTCACATGGAAGCGATACATTTCATAGTACAGGGGTTTATTACGCGGGAAACCACGATACAAACACTACACTGTACTATGCACCTAGCCCCTGGGGCATACAGCCGTCAGCGTGTGCCCAGCCCGTAGTCGGGCAGCAGTTAGCGTCCGCCGGCGTTGGCCGGCCGCAACGCTCGCTGACGTAGGGGAAGGGGGCTCTCTGTGGCCGCTACACATTTCAAGCCGCTGGACTCGATCGGGCGGCATCGGCGCTCGTCCGCTGACCTCAGACGGCGCAAGCCGTCACATCGCGGACGCGGGGGCAACCCACCAAGAAGTGGAATATGCCCGCGGAGACTCGCCGGGCATCCTAGATAAACGCACTGACGCAAATCGAGGCATGCGCTAATCGGCACGGTGGGTGCCGTGACCCACGGAAGTGGGAAACAACGGTCAATGCAAGAAACGGCCAGAAGTGGCCGAAGGGCATTTACGTACCGTGCGATCTCTGCGCGTCCCAAGGGCGTTCTCCCCCCCGGGGAGTCTCCTGCGCGCATCCCCCGTCGCCTCGTAGGGAGAGGAGGGAAGCGCGCGAGGATCGCCCTCGCCCCACCAAGGAGGAGGACGTCGCTAGCGCCTCCTCGCCCCGATATGAGGGCTTGGCCCCCACACCCTATAACTATAGACCGGTAGCCCTGACATCTACATCCTGTAAAATATTAGAACACATTGTTAGTAAGCATGTCCGACAATTTTTAGCTCACATCCTCTTTCTCAATCAAAATCAACGTGGTTTTCGTGCGGGTCTCTCCACGGTAACCCAGCTTGTGGAAACGATGCACTATTTCTGCGAAACTGCAGATCAAAAGGGGCAGGTCGATGTTTTTTTTTTTTTTTTTTTTTTTTTATGACGGCGTTCGACAAAGTAAGCCGTAAGAAACTTTTAGATATACAAGAGCATGCAGGAGCTAGAGGTTAAAACAGCTTCGCTGTAAAACCTCAATTTATGCTTTCGGTAATCGGTCTTGCAACTCGCATACTGGACAAATGTTCACAATACCTAAGCTATGAAAATCCACATTGCGTTAAATTATTCCCTGGCTACAACTCACGTCCGTGGACACAGGTATGACGAAAGTTGTTCCTCTCCCATACCTGGTTTGAAATTAAACTCATCATTGAGCCCTACATGGCGTACCCCGGAGCCTTGGCTTAATCTCACCCAAGAACATTCTACGTTAGGCAGATAATACATTCGACCTAACTACCGTCATTCAACGGTCCTATTTTTGGCGGTATATGCCACTTCATGTTCCGAGCCTGGATGTAGCTCCACTATTCTAAGAATTCTAATTACAGCGAAGCTCTCTATGGCTAGGGTCGAGCAGACCATCTCCGGCGACAGACCAAGCGTAGACCTTGAATTTGCAGCGTATAGGAAAAATTGTGGTTGATTCCTCAGTCATAGGAATCGGTAAAACACAAAAGGGAAATGTGCAGCGAAATCTGCAGCGGAGCATGATTTGCGCGTCGGCGGCTGTCTTGTGGGTGTGCTTGGAGAGCGACGTCCTGCTGGCGGGTTGTTTCAGCAAATGTGTACTGGCGTCATTTCCGTGACGGCTATGACGTCAGTAAAATCTTGGTGTATCCCGGCATAAAACACTCTCGTGGTAAAATATAAAACCAGAAAACGAACAACCCTAAGTATAACGCACGCTTTAGTACTAAAGGTTGTTTCCCCGCAAGAACACCCTGTGTGCAGGGATGCACCCTTTACAGGCCGCTTGCATCGTTGTACTGGCGTCGTTTCCGTAACGGATATGACATCGGTTAAATCTGTGTGTATCCAGTAATAAAGCACTTTCGAGTTAAAAAATTATATAGAAGACAGGATAGGTCCTAGGCCATCCATACTTTGATATAAGCCATCTTAGATTGCCCCCGAAGACATGTCTTTCCAGAAATGTACTTTTTGAAGTCGACTTAAAGGGTATCGGTGTAAGCTTGGTCTTTGTAAGCTGGCTTTCCCGCATCGCGTGTTGCGCAGTGAAGCATGACCATCTACGGGGGGAGGAGGGAATCAACCCCTTTTGCACTCCTCTCCACCGCTACCGCCCCTTTCCAGAGTCGCGTCGGCTCCCTCGCCACGCACGGGTTTTCTCCTTACACTGACATTGCAAAATGCCGCGCGCCCTTCGGCGGTCACCTGTGGGGCGCACTAATAACGTCATTGTCTTTACCCAACAATCGTGTGCGCTCTTTGTCTGTGGCGTGACATTGCACCACTATCCTTGCAATTCAAATTAGCGAATCCCCGATATACCTATTTGCTGAACGTCACCTAGCAAGTCCCACCAGAGCACCGGCTTCACTTGACTTCTCTCTTCACAAGGTGGAAGGGCTCTGACTTCTTAAAAATCATATTTTCCCAAAAGCCTGTCCGTATTGGTTTTCATTGATATGTCGTATGAACGTGGACCAGAGTTGTACTCATGAAAATTCTAGATTTATAAATTATATTTTCCTTCACTTGTTCTCACTTTTTTTCTTTTTAGTCCATTTCTCCCTCCCCCCCCCTTTTTTTTTTTTGTAGCACAACGTCCATGCTCCGCTGCTGTATGCCCAACTGTGTGTTGAAGTCAGCCAAGTCTCTTTCCCGAAACGTTTTCTCCCTACGTATCCTTCATAGAACTTTAATCTATTTTATAAAAATAGTAATTCATTCAAATTCTTCATTATAAGCGTCAGTTGCAAGCCTCCAACGCTCCCTGTGTCTCTGTTGTCGCATGTGGGGTTATTCTGGTTGCGGCTATTTTTTCGCCTGCGCATGTTCCAGTCTGGCCAGCGGCTTTGTGTCGTGGGCGCCCACCGCGGCGTTCCGGTGCGGGCACTGCCACTCCAGGCGTGGGCCCGTCTCTCCTCTGGCCGGCGGCGGCAGCAGCGGGGCGGCGCGAAGCCAAAGTGCCGCGACAGCAGCCGAGGTGCGAGGAGCTGCTGCGCGCGTGCTTCCATGATGGGCGCGGGTTGATCAAAAGCGTCCGACCGTGCGACCCCCCGGACCGAGCCGAGCTGCCCCGGTGCCTTGGCCGAGCCGGGGCAAGCACGGGGAGGGCGGATGACGGCCGCCCCTTCTTCGCGGAAACCGGCCGTCTCCCGCGGTGCCCCCGCGAGGGGCGCTGCCGTCGGCGGCACGTTTGAATTTTCGTCGCTGCTTGCTTTGGCGGTCGCCGCTCGTGTGGCGAAACCTGCGGTCACGACTCACGACGCGACGCCGCTCTGGTTGCGTGCGCGTCCGCCGCTGGACATGTCTTCCGCGCTGTGGCTGCTGATGCTGCTGAAGCAGCAGACCACGGAAATGAAGCAGGAAAGACCGCGGATCGTATTCTTTTCGTCCGGGATATGCAAATTTCTCCCTTTGCCGCCGTTATTTGCGCACCGGTGGAAATTTCTCGCTATCCGAACGCTGGTCGCGAGGAACAAGTCTTATCACTTTTAAAAAGCTCTACTTTCAAGAGACGCAGTCAACTGTGCTGAAAAGGCCTTTACATTTCCCACGCACGAAGTCATTCTGCCGATGTTGTTGGGGCGTATACATTTATGAACAAATAAACGAACGCGAAAATACAGCTGCAAACATGCAAACTGCTTGTATTTGTTCCTTGTGAGTAAACTTGCCGTATATCGCAACTGGGATAATCGCAGTATCTTTCCTGTTTGCGTGTATCTGAATTCAACCATTGTTTTACCTCCACGAGCAGAGTATATTTAGGGCCGCCCCAGAGTATATGGCTGGCAGCGGTTCCTAGGGAACCTGCGGCGACTAGGGAACCTAGCAATTCCCTAGCCATCGCAGCTCGCAGCGCCGCTCGCCACGCAAAAAAAAAAAAAAAGAAATAATGATAATAAAAATAAAAAAAACTAAATAGAAAATGGAAATAAAAAACGCATATGGGGCGGCCGGGTGGCATTCGTCGTCGGATATGGAACGTGAGTCGGACAGACTGAAAGAAGCCAGGCTCCGTCATCGGTACAAAACCAAGAGGAGGCAGCGAGCCAAGTTGACGGAGGAAGAACTACCCGCACGCCTCGAGATGCGTCATAACCGTACTGAGAACCAAGCTAAACAATAACAATAGACAGTTTCAGAATAACGTACGCAGACGTACGCAAACAGTTAGCGAACGCTATTTTTTGCTTCGTTCGCACTGCGCATGCGCCGTACGTTAAGCCGCTTCTGCGTTTAGCGGACGGAAGAATAGCGGGCGCTATTTCAGCAAAATAGCGTGCGTACGTGAGGGCGCTTGCGTTTCCAACATGGCGACTAGTAGCGCGACAACCATCCATGCGTTCCGCTCTTCTGTCGAGAGTAATTTACTTCCGATGGACCTAGTTCTTTGATCATGCGGTTTTTAAATATGTTGAGTGGTTAGCACGTCGCCCTCGCGCAGCTCTATATCGTCATAACATCGCTGACTGTCCGAATGAAGCTTGCACCTGAGACAGCGACCGAAGCTGTGTGTTGTGTGTTGTAAACACGTTCGCTTCGCGATGAAAGGTGACGTGTGCTTCTGCGGGTGGATAGTGCTTCTCACGCTCTGGATTATCTTTCTCTAGCGACGTACGACTCAACCTCGCATCGGGTATGTGCAGTGTGCGTGGCCTTCTCGGATTGCTCGCCAGAGTTAAAGGGGTCCTGAAATGCCTTCCGCCGATGCATGGATGTACATGTAACCAAATAAAGCAATGTATTAGCAATCTCCTCCTGCAAGAATTTTGTTAAAGCGATGAGTATTAGCTGAGAAATCGTAAATCAAAAACCGCGAATTATCGTCGCGCCGTATTTCCTCCTCCTTTCAACTGTTTCTTCGCTGTTGGCCTCCCCTCCCATGATGCTCCGCTCCTCAGCGGTGACGTACTTCCGCTATTGCGCTCCCACAGACTGCCGTCTGCTACGGGCCAGCTCTTTCGGCTTTTTCATCTCTGTAGACACCATGGAGACAGGCTGGAAAAGCGAACGAATGACCTGGCCGCATGTGTGCGGCCTGGCCTTGCCCTTTCGCGGTGTACGTAGCTGCAGGGCTGCAGTTGGTATCGGCGGCGAACTCGCAGCCGCGTAGGGAGAATCGTGCGCTCGTTCCCTTTGGTGCACCGCGCACTGTTTATCCAAAAAGCGCGGTCTCAGATGTGGCCCCGCTGGTGCCAGGTGTTATTTTGCGGTGGTTGTAATTCCTACTACCGGCAGCATGTGAAAAGACATTTTCAACCGACACAGAACCCGTGCAGATCGGATCGGATCGGATCGCTTTATCAGCGGCGATGAACGTGAAGGCGAAGAGCAAACCAACGCTGCACTCGATCAGCGAGAACCCGTGTTCTGACAAGCTGCACCCATGTGTTGCACTCAACACTGACGGGAAAGCGTTTGTTTGCACTTGTTTGGATAGTCGTAAATTGTCCAAACATTCCGGCACTCCGCTAGCAGATCAGCCGGCGAGACATTTCGGAAAACATTTGACAGATGGCGCTGTATGCATTAGTGTGTCGCTACGCAAAACTGATGAGACGCTCTACTAAAACTCCCATCGCGGTGTCACGTAGCGGGACGCAAAAATTTAGCGTTTAGCGTATGCAAAGGCCACAAACGCTGTACTAAAACTCTATTAGCAGCAAAATAGCGTGCGTATGTGAAACCGCTTGCGTTTACAAAGCTGCACGCTGAGCGCGTACGTTTCAAACCTAGTGACATCGTTTAAATACACTGGCAAGCACAGTGTAACGTAGTCAGATATCAACCGTATGCTCAGGCGACAAGCAAGAGCTTGTTTTTATGTGGGGCGGAGATTGCGCATAAATCCCCTTTCGCACTTGCGACGAAAGCGAGTGAGAGCGGCAGGAATTCCGTCGCTTTGTCGCGCGACGATCGTTTTTGTCGAATGGTCGGGAGAAATTTTGGTTGCGCGACAGAATTCCCGTCGCTTTCGCTCGCTTTCGTCGCAAGCGGGAATGGAAAGTTCTGCCGCTGCCGTCTGCTACGCAGCTCGGAGGTAACCGCGCGATCTGCTCGGGCCGGATGAACGCGCACACTCCCGCACGGCAGCGCCCCAAGCGGCAGACCGCCGCGTACATGGCTCCCGGCGCCCGCCTGGAGCCCGCCCTCGGCACACTAGCCAGTATATTTCAGGCACTATAATGGAGGAAAGATTTTTTGCTTCCGATGAACCTAGTTCTTTGCCCCTGTGTTTTTAAATACGTGAAGTGGTTAGCACGTCGTCCTCACGCAGCTCTGTATCGTCGTAGCATCGCTGATTGTCCGAACGAAGCTTGCAGCTAAGCCAATGCAGCGACCGAAGCTGTGTGTGTGTGTGTGCATTGCCTCCTGTGTGTTGTGGACGCGTTCGTTTCGCGATGAAATGCGACATTGTACTTCTGCGGGTGGATAGTGCTTCCCATGGTCTGGATTATCTTTCTCGAACGACGTACCACTCAACCTCGCATGGGGTATGTGCAGTGTGCCTGGCTAAAAGCCTTCTCGCTTGCGCGCCAGAGTTGTGACTCGCTGCTCGTCCCCGCAAACCGGGTGTGAGGTGAGTGCCGTATTTACGACGGGCAGGAGGAGGCAACTCATCGTCTGTCAATCGCGGTTCAGACTTGCAACGCATGTTGTGACGTTGCGTTCGTTCGAAACGCATCTCTGGATTGTTTTGAAGTTGAATAAAATGTACGCGTCAAACACGGGCATTCGGCTCAGGGCGTTCTCTGCGATTGCACCAAAGAAGTGCCACGGGACTTTCTTTATGGTACGTACTCACGTAAGATAAAATCCACGTCGTGTTATGGCCGTGTTGCATTCAATACAAACGGTTAAGCGTTTGTTTACACTTGTTTCGTTTGTCGTAAAATGTCAAAGCACTCCGGCACTCCGCTGGCAGATCAGCCGGCGAGCCGACGCTGAGCAGACGACTCATCTCTTTGCCGGAAGTGCGTGAAAAAGCCGCCCAATAGCAGGATGTCTAGCTCATGACGAACATCTGGGAATCGATGATGTAGACATGTGAAGATGGCGGCGTCCAAAAACACGAAGGAAAGGGTGAGAAAAAAGCGACAAACTTTGCAACAAAAGTGTGAGCTTTCCGCTGCGCGTAAAAGAGTAATACTTGGCACAGGTGACGTTGGCGACCCAATGTAGCGATTGCGCTAGTTCATTTAGTGTGCTCAAAATGCCTTTCAGGGCCCCTTTAAGTGACTTGCTGTTCGTCTCTGCAAACAGCGCGCGAGGTGGGTGCCGATTTTACGATGGGCAGGAGGAGACCACCGATCGCCTGTCAACCGCGGTTCAGGCTTGCAACGCATGTTGTGACGTTGCGTTCATTCGAAACACATGTCTGGATTGTTTTGAAGTTGAATAAAATGTATGCGTCAAACCCGGGCATTCGTTTCAGGGCGTTCTCTGCGATTGCACGAAATAAGTGCCACGGGGCTTAACGCATTCTTTATGGAACGTACTAAGGTAAGAGAATATTCATGTCTTGTTATGGCCGTGTTGCATTCAATACTAACAGGAAATTTGGTTACAATTCTTTGGATAGTCGTAAAATGTCCATGCACTCCGGCACTCCGCTGGCAGATCATCAGCCGGCGATTCATCTCGTAAAACATTCCACAGATGGCGCCGTAAGCATTATCGTATCGCTACGCAAAACTGATGAGACGCTCTACTAAAACTCCTCTCGCGGTGTTTACGTAGCGTGGCGCAAAAACTTAGCCTTGACCGTACGCAAAGGCAACAAACGCTGTACTAAAACTCCCTATTAGCCGTACCACTCGCTACGCACACCCAGGCAAAACCGAGTTAAGCCATAAGCCATCAGAAGAAGTGGCCAGTGCTCATAATTAAAATGCCCTGCTGCCACTTCTCTCCAGGATGCAGGGGGGGGGGGGGTACGGGGGGGAGTGGAAGTGAGGATTCATCCAGACAGTGAATATCACCCGGAAGGAAGCCCGCCTCTGTGCCACAAAATTAACACTGAGACCAGATACATGTAGATGTGTCGGTTAGAATGCTCCCAATGTAAACGTCAGCTATTTTCGAAACGATCGTTATTTACCTGCCCTCATCTATATACTCGGCACGCAACGCAGCATTGCGCTCCCCATGTTCACCAAACTCCACCACCTACTTTGTGATCAATTAACAGCATACACTCGTTAACAATGCACCCGTTACAACCTGCCTGGTACTTAATTGTCGCATGGTCAAAACCTCTTTTAGTCCAGTCCGTCAGCTCAAGAGGGAAAATGGGCGCTGAAGTATTGTTTTATACATCATACAGCCAAACAGTCTGGCTCTAGAGTGGAAATTGACTAAATACCACGTGCATTTTTTCGCCTTTTTCAACCTGATCGCGATCCTCCGCACAGACTACGGTGACTCGCATGCAGTTAAGAGTTGTCTGATTGCTATTTGTAATCAATCTATTTTGTTATGTTACTATTGATATTTTGTGTTGTTGCACCGTTCTAACTCTCGGTAGAAAGACGTAATACCCATAAAGCACGCATTTGACTTAATTCCCTTGAGTACCTCGATAGATGTACCCCAGGAGATGCACTGAGCAGGGCAAATCATTATTTTCCAACTCCATTCAGAGTAAGTTCATCAACCGTCGCACGCACCGGCTTTGTCAGGTTCGCGCTTCCTGGGCGAGGTGTCATTCGCAGCGTTGCCACTGCAACGTTCGCTGAATGAGCAGCTCCGCGCCTGCAGTGTCAACATTAATGCTCTTTTCTGCTTCAAGTATAATGAGTTGCCAGAACGGTGGAGCGAATATCACCTTCTTTGTATGAAGACATCCTTTCATTTGCTTCAGATGGGCGCAACGTCGACAGGTTTTTCACAATTTTACCCAGGGATGTGTTCTTTACACAACCAGAAAGCCAATAAACTGACTTAAGCGCAAGATACCGCCACCGAGTGACGTCTGACGGTACGTTAGACCGCACAGTGCAGCGTCAGGGGCTAAGCAATGGTAATAAAGCTGACCAAAGAGCGCGTCTCCATGGAGAGACAACCAGATGGACGTACAAAGAGCGAGCCAAGAAACGGTGCCGTTTCTCAAGTTCACGTACAGATGATAATGACTAAGCTGCATTGTCGCGGTCGGAACATCGAGGATAAGACGTGTCCAATTACAGGTCACGGAGGCGGGCATTTATCCGATCCCGCAGGGGAGCAAAAAGAAATCTCTGAACGGGTTGAGACCAGTCCGTACAATTTCTTGCAAAAAGGCTCAAGGCGGGTCTTCGTGAAGAAGACCGGCACGGTGAAATAATACGCGAATGAAGAGGTTGACGAGAGGCGTACAACACGACGGGAGAGGAAGGGTGTTGCAAGAGTGTGACGAGAAAGCGAGGTAAAAGAGAGCGCCCTGCACGGCCGGTCAGTTCGCTCTTTCGCGTTCGTTTCTGGAGCATCGGTGGCGGTGACGACGTCGTTGGAGCCCTATCGTTTAACATGCAAGCGGAGCGTTTGGCGCCTCCTCTCCGTTGGTCGACGACGGGTGGAGGAGTCTTGGAAGTGTGCGGAGCCCCACGCCTCGGCCAAGGCTAGCCACGGAGAGGCGGCGTGGGAGTGCGCATCCTCAGAGGAGCCCGGCGACCAATCAGGAGCTCGAACGGGATTGGACGCGCGCAGAGGGGGAATAAAAGGTCGCCGTTCATTTTTTATGCTAGTGGTGGCCCAAGTACGCCCATTGGAGCGAGATGGTAATCTGAGAGGCCTTTTGCAAACGCCGCCTGTCGGCTCTCTTCAAGAGCAACAATAAAGCGGCCCCGACCCCTGCAGCACGCAGTGCGGCGAAGAAAGGCGGCCTCCGCGGCTGCTTTGTTTCTTACGTAACTCCGCCCTTCGGCCACGGTTTCGAGGATGTGCGCACACACGCCGACTGCTGCGCACCTCTTCTAAGCACACACGCACACACGCACACACGCACTCGCGCACACACAGGCGCGCGCGCTCACACGCACTGCGGCGCGGTGGTGGTGGTGCACCGCAAAAAGACGCCGCTGGGCCGCTCGTGACTCGTTTACGTAAGGGGAAACCGTTTTTATGCCTTTAATTTATGGCCCTCGGGGCAGGCGATTAGCCGCGTTCCTGGCTTTAAACCTTCCCGTTGATGAGTCCCTGGAAAAGGATTTATATAGATGTGGCCCGCAGGCTCCGGGTCTCTCCACCGGGCGTACCGCCGCCAGACGGCGCCACTCTTCATTCGTTCTTCGGTCCACGTCTGAGCTGGGACTACCTTGTATCTTTTACACAGCCCGGAGTTCAGCTTGCGCACATCCGCCCCCCAGTCATCGTTCGGAAGCCGTCGAAGCGGCCGATTAGTGGATGAAAAGTTCAATCTCACGCTTGTCCCGGGTAGACGAGCGGTTGAAATTTAGAAGCCAGCTTGAGCCTGGAGGGCATCTTTTCTTGGTTATCCCGAGGATGTACTCACGTCTATCATGGCGATGAAGGACTGTGATACTTTCCAGCAAGGAAAACGAAAAAATAACTATGTGGCTACAAACTCCTTGCCTATAATGCCTCTGCATCTTTTATATTGGTTTGATTAGGCTACTGTGGCCATAGACAATTCAATGAGTTCTCATATATTGTCCTTGCGCGCTATAGTAGAGATTTGACTCTAGGTTGTCCCTTGGTCAACTTGAAATCGTTGGTAGGGTGGCGTTATTGTAAAGCAAAATTTAATTTACCCCGATTAGGCTGATGAAGTGCGACACTGCCTATAGCTTCTTCTATGTTA
The DNA here is from genome assembly GCF_048455015.1 of Haemaphysalis longicornis. Taxonomy (NCBI): domain Eukaryota; kingdom Metazoa; phylum Arthropoda; class Arachnida; order Ixodida; family Ixodidae; genus Haemaphysalis; species Haemaphysalis longicornis. Next base: position 280,403,303 of record NW_027526295.1, on the reverse strand, counting down.
TCCGAAAAAAATCTTGTTCGTTCTGATTAGACTCATCTTCATCAAAACGCTTCATGTGCGATTGTAAGTCGAAGTTTGTTGATGTGCGTTCACTGAAAGTCTCCTAAAACGCCCCCCTCGGCCCTTTGATGCGTACAGCTTAAGAAAGGAATTGATCTGGTGTCTCAGTATAGAGAACGTTAAACCGATGAACGTTGCCTTCGTGGTAGAGACGGCCGTTTTCAGCTCCCAAGTGTTCAGATGATTACTTTCGCAGGGCGTGCAAGTTAAGTTCGCCAATGATACCGGTTTTGAAACAGCGCTATTTGTTATTCGACAGAAACAAGGTGTGTGTCTTTGTGTTCGTCTTCCGTAATGCAAGTACTGCAGTGCTTTAAAACCCGTATCCCTAGATTTGTGTGTCGCTTACTTATCGTTATAGTTCTGACCTTTTTGAGGCGCTGAAATAAAATTGCTGGCAGCCTCGTTTTAGGTTCGCGTTTCTTACATAGAAATCCTTGGATCCAATTTTAACATACCCTGGAAAAATTCCTGCACGAATTTTAAGGTTCTGGTGGTGCTCTGGATTTGGTCTTGAGATTCATTCATTTTCGCACAGTATTATGCTGCGTCATTAAAAGTCGGCAGTTGCCCAATCCCTTCACGAATCATTGCAGACTGCACCCCTTTGAGCAGCTTTTCAATAATGCCTAGCCTGCCCACACTAAGTACTGAGAATACGTTATAGCCACTAATTAATATTTGAGCAGCTCGGAAGGCTATCAGCGGATGCGAAAGCGAAGAGGAAACCCTACTTTTTTTATTTTTATGATACGCTAGCACCAAACTATTCATAAATGATAGTTTTAAAGACAATTTGTTCACAATATTCCCGCAACATTTTCATCTTTTGTTCTAAGCTCAATTTGGTCATAGAATTGCTAATCTAGAGTATATAACTCTTCAACGAATAAAAAACACTGATAAAATGATCGCGCAATTATGAGTTTCTTGTCAATTAGCCGGTGCACAAATAGCCGGCAGAAAGAAAATGGCGGCGGTTACATTATTAGTTTTGTTTTGTGCGATGTTAAGGTGTGGTAACAAAAACAGTTTTGGGTGAAAGGTTACTCCGAGTATTTTAGATTGACACTCTGAACGCTCAATGGACCTCTTCCGGGGTACGTCACGCGGCGGCCGTGACGTCACGGCGAGCGCACGTGCTGGGTGTGGCCGGGAGGGTGGTTGGCCAAACATTCGGACCGGCCCGCGGGGCGTATGCAGTCAGGCTGCATTAGACGCGCGCAAAAGTGGAGTTTTAGATGCGACTGCATCTCATTCACTCGCCTTGTCCCTCCATACGGCGTTGTTGTCCGTCCACACCCCTCCCCCATTCTCCTCGCCGCGCGAGCTGCGCTCTCCGCCGCTCACCCCCTCTCCTCTCCGATAGCGAACACTCTCTCGCGAGGGGCATTGGATTGGATTCAATTGGATTGCATTGGCTTGGCTTGGCTTGGCTTGGATTGGATTGGATTTGGATAGGATTGGATTAAAGTGGATTGTGTTGGATTGTGTTGCGTCATAGCCGCGCCACGTTGCGTCATAGCCGTGGCAGGGGGTTCACGGCACGTTTCACGCGATGGGAGAATCAGCCTAACGGAACCAACAACGGAACCCCCTATGCGTCGCATCTACACAGGGGTTCCCGCGAGGGGAGGTGGGAGAAATTTTTTGTTTATGTGTGGGCTTTTCTGATGCCGGTAGGCTGCTGTGCTCTCGGCTACGCAAATCTTGCGAGCAGAATCAGTGGCATCAGACTTTTCCGAGTCCCCAATGAGGTGAATTCGGCGGGTATTGTGGGTGTGCGCAATTCACCGAACAGGCTGACAGCCAAAGCATTGACATGGTCTGCTCTTACTCGTAGAAACATTTCCCATTCTCGAACTTCTGCTGTTCTTCAAAGCGCAGTCATACCGTCTACATATCAGTCCGCGTTGATTCGTTCCATGAAATGATGCTGTTTATCAACCATCTGCTATCATGCAGCACCAGCAGAAACTTGGTCCAGTGAAATAGTGCCAGGGATGGGGGCCAGAAGGAAATTTTCTTGCTGCGAAATGTTGTCATGTTTTGACGAGGTAGAGTACTGTATTAAAAAGACAATGAATGCCTAACCTGCTTAGGCGACGCGAAATAAATGTTTCGACGAGGCATCCGCGATAACCGCCTGCCGCCAGATGGACCACGACAAGTTTGGTCTTATGGGGGGATCTGTTCAAGACGAACGAAATTCATTGCTTGTAAGTGCAATAAATTTTTACCTTGATCAGTTATATTATGCCTTGAGGATGCGTCAAAACAGAGATACTTGCCGTGCTCACATGTAGCATCGTGCCTTCGGCGCGAGATGGGCCGCTCACGCAACTCGAAAAAACTCGAAAAATCGGTTTTCTCTAAGCGAACGGGCTCAGTGAATGTATTCTTTTGTTGCGGCCTCCCGACGCTGGCGTATGCAGCGGGCGTACAAGGACACTAACTTTAACTATGATGAAATTATGACTGCCGATAATTATTTCAGTGCCACTGTCGCAAGCTATACGCACTAACCATATGTGGCTGCTATGTTACTCTCACAATCACGATGAACCGTTTCGCGATTTCATTGGGGAAAAAGGTAACAAAACAATCGGTCGATTACGTAGAGCACGACACCATCGCAATATTTTTTTAAATTATTTTTGGCTTTTGCTCTTAATATTTCTGTTTCGTTGCTGCTTATTTTACTTTTTAATCCTTTCATGCTTTACCTTTCCTTTTCCCGTCGACATGAAATTGTGCGTACTCCACTGTATCCAGCTGGCGACGCAAAGAGGGCAAGAACAGGGAGTGTATACGCGGCCTGAGGCACCGCGCTCAGTTTAGGCGGACCTCGAAAGCAACAATGAATGAGCTTTCCTTGGTATGTGTCCGATACAAAAAATCGTAAAAAACATCCTTGGAATACGTGGCAACAGCACCAAACTTCAGAATGCCTCGTTTAGGCTGCTCTGTCACGCACTGATTATCCGAAAGCGACCCGTCAGTTGACCGTACGGTATAAGAAGGTGTTGCGAAGGTTGTAGATGCGGAAAGCTACATGGAGGTGCGGCGGCCGCAGCTAAGATAGCTAGGCCCCCAGCTACAATGTAGGCGGCCAGTGACGGCCCGAACCAACGGCAAATCGTTCCTTTCGGGCGCCATCGGCGCAGGCGCGTTCTGCCAACCGCCGCCGCACTTCGCGGCCGCCAGCAGGCGCCACACGTCGCGCACGTGCCCTTCGTGACGTCACGGTGTTTGCATACAAGGAGAGGTCCATTGACACTCCGAACGCTCAAAGACAAGTATCTGCACTTGCTCCCGCTGGTCTTCCTCTGGTCTTAAGGATCCGCGACGTCTGCTCTCCCGCCACGACATGAACCGCGAAATCAAGCCTGGAAACACACATTGTTTTATGATGTTCGTTTTCAGCGCCTCCAATGTTTTCCAAGACGTACAGCCTCGAAAGATCTCGTTCGAAAACAGCAAAAAGAAATCACGGAACACTGGCCATATAAGCTTTGCTTAAATAGAAAGAATATATTTTTTTCGGTGCCACTTTTACCTTAATCGTCGTTCCGAGAGCGCTGTTAGTGCGTGATTCCTCCAGAATGAGATGACAGTTTAAAGGATTATTAGGACTCGTTTGATGTCGAACTTAAAGCAAAATATACATGTTATATCCAAGCTGAATTGTTGATAGTCCCTACATTGGGCACAGCGCAAAACTATGATTTCTTTCTGCTGTATACCTGTGCTCCTCAGCGGAAGCACATTTCTGTGTTCGGTGCTTCCGGACCCCGAGGTGTTCCCCACGAGAGAGCATACTGTCTCCCTCGCTGACACCGCCGCCGATTCGGCGGGGAGATTGACAGTGGACGGAGAGACGCTTTGGGCCCGTGCTTCAACCCAGTCGCAAAAAGCAGTGCTCTTCTTGTGCCAGAATAAACAGCTTTTTTTAGTGTCCCCGCGTGCGTCAACTCGTCACTGACTGCGCGGACATAACAGTTCCTGACTTCGCCAAGGCGTAAGGCAACTTTTCCCGAAGGGGGCTCTGCCCAGGTTTAAACTTTTTTGTGCCTGTAACTGCTGTGAACTCCAGCAGCAGCTCCTGAAGTCGCACCAACTCCTGCGCTCACAGAACTTGTTCTTGTATAGTGTTTATTTCTTTACTTATTTATTTCCTTATTTGACATTTTCGTATTTTTATTTTCTTTTTATATAAAATCAAGTCCAAAGGCTGATGCAGAGAGGAATGCAAACCAAGCTGCTTACAGAGTTTTCCAAGGTGACATAGTGGTCCTAACCTAACCTAACCTAACCTAGTCAAATAAATGCGAGATCATTCTTTTGTGAGGTAAATTTCTCGTTTCCGCAAGAGTATAACGTATTGCTCTACAGGTGCTTTTGGAGGGATTGCTGATGCACAGCCTCACGTATATCAGCTGATTTCTCCTCGTCTCATTCCTTGGAGGTTTAACAGAGGACTTGCTGACGCCCAGACCCTTGTTTTTGAAGAATTCGACGTTGTCTGGCATTTTTAGTCCGTGCTGCGCAACGACGACGTTCCTTTGCAGCACGATGACACGTCCTATATTGAATGACT